>NW_013665690.1:480773-497083 GCF_000517525.1 Limulus polyphemus
AAGCAGCTATCCCTACAAGCTATGAACCTGTATTCCTCAAGAAGCCATCCTTTACAAGTACAGGTCTGTACTCCTCAAGAAGCCATCCTTTACAAGCTACAGACATGTATAGTCCTCATGTAGCCATTACTTACAAGCTATAGGTTTGTATATTCCTCAAGAAGATATCAATTACAAGCTATAGGCCTGTACTCCTCAAGCAGTCCTCATTCGCAATCTACAGACTTGTATATTCCGCAAACCAACCAACACTTACAAGCTATAGAATTTTAGGTTCTTCAAGCAGCCTACACTTATAGACTTTGGACTTGAATTGCGTAATATACTAGCACTATAAGCTCTAGTCCTATATTCTAGAGAACATACGTTGCAAAGGTTCTGGCGTGCAGAGCGGATTTACACAATGTCCAAGGTTCGAGTCGCAATATGGTGCTGAACACGCTTCCCAATATCAGCGTTATAATTGTAACAGTCAAACCAGCTATTTCATTACGAATAGCCGTGTAGATATTAGGTAATCCTGACTGTTTTGTCATTCCTGTGGCATTCTCAGCATATTTAAATTAGGATATCGATGTCTAAACTTTAGGGATGTCTGGCTTACACGTTTAGCCTATGATGTATCTTCAGGTTCAAAATACCAAATACACATATTCTCAACTCGAGTAGTTAACGCTTACACTCTCAGTACTGTTGTATTTCTTAAATACGTAACAAACGCACAGTTAAACTCTAGTCTAATTTTATCAAGTCAGCTGAAACGTACAATCTGTAAAGGTAAAGTTGGTGTGATGAGTAAAGACCTACTATGTATGCTACAATTTGAGATAATTTCAACTTGTAAACCGACTTAGAATTTTTGCGAAATACGTAGCTTCAGAAATGTATTATGGTGATGTTTTTACAATGGATCTTGTGTAAAGATTTACCGAATTATTATTAGCGAAGTAGACCGATTAATAAATCATTTTAAACATTTCGTAATCAAACAAAGTTAATTTGGAATCAAGTTTCTGACAAATAAGAATAGTTGGATAACACACAGTAACCTAATCAAGATAAACGAATGAAGATACAAACGGCAAAGTAGTCAGTTGGCAACTTGCCAGCTGTTTCTGGAAAATTCATCAGAGGGCAACATGGATGTTGTTTATAGTACGTCATCTAACTCGTGTTTAGTGTTCTAAGCAATAAAAACTCGTGATTGCGCAATAAACTTTAAAAAATCATATTTGAGAAACACTTTGTAAAAAATATCAAACTGAATTCTCGAGTGGGTATGTATATTAACAAATATAATTAATTTTGAGATGTCAAATCAAAGACAACGAAACGAACATAGCACGTGTCTTTCACGACGGAAACTGTAAAACTTCGTTGATGGGTGTAGCATTTCCGAAAGCACTGTTGTGACCTGTAAAAATTCAACACTCGTCAGCTCATATTTTTAGATCGTTTTTCATTATATGTAGCGAATACATTTATAGTTCCACAGGTAAGCGGTAAGCTTATGAACTTACAATGCTCAAATCCACAATTCAATTCTCTGCGGTGTACAGAGTCCAGATAGCTCACTGTATAGCTTTGGACGCAGGAACAAAAACACAACAATAACATTAATTAATCTATAGTATAGAATTAATCCATATAGCCCACATTCAACTTTTTGAAATATTCTAATGTTGTTGTTTTTTCCTGGACAGTTCTGAAAATTTAACTTTCTTTTTTTTATCTTAATATGTTATTAACAGAGAAACGGTGGCACCTATACGAACCATCAAACTCTCAAAAATCACCTTTACTGTTAACTAATAGACTATAAGACCTAGTAGCCTACTTTGCAATGTTTAGGTTTCAAAAAATGCTTGAACAAAAACTACAGATCGGATTAGACTATTCTTTCATTTTTCATCACCAAAGAGAGCCGGGTGTGGTCTAGTAGTTAGTGTATCAATGAGTCCAGGGTTCGAGGTGTGTTGCCGATGAACACAATCCATACTTTCAACCGTGGGAACGTTTTAAAAATGATAGTCATTCTCGTTATTCGGCTCAAAAAGCAGGACGAAACCTTTGTGGTGGCCGGTCCTGTCGACTGGCTGTCTTCCCTCTAGTCAGTAGTTCAAAAATTATGGACATCTTTGTTTGAACACAAGGAGTCTCTGATCTAGCTGTTTAACTCACGAGCGCATAAGGTGCTTTTCAGATTGAAAATTCCAATTCACTAAGGACGTTTCAAGGACGTAGCAGAGTTGAGAAGAGTAATGCTGTGGGACGATCGACGAGCTGATGGCGAGGAGCGTTGCTTAGTGATGCCGTTATTCCCCATAAAAAAATTAAAATCAGGGCGATAAATCCTGCGACCTGGTGCATTCTACAGGTGTGCTCTTGTCATTGGTTTTGTGTTTATTTTATGATATTTATATAATTGTAAAAATTGACCTGGAAACAGTGTTTTACTGAAAAAGCATGCAACTGCATATCTTATAATTGCTTGTTTGAAGTTAAGCACAAAGTTACACAAAGGGCTATCTGTGCTCTGTTCACCACGGGTATCGAAACCCGGTTTCTAGCGTTGTAAGTCCGCAGACATGCCGCTGTGCCACTGGGGGGCATATCTTATAAACACGTATAAAGTTCACCTGTATGTAAAAAAAAAGTTGACAGGCAAGCTTCTTTTAAATATTGTTTTCCAAAGTCATCCGAAAAAAGTTTAAATTGTATATATACATAGTGTTAAGGAATATATACATTAAAATCAATAAATATAGTTGAAGTTTGTTTAATTATTGAATTCTTTAAAATACTCATAATTTAAAAAACACTATGAAGTATAAAATTGATATATCTGCAGCAATACATTTATTTTGTTCTATAGTTCTGTTTAGCTTTGCTCAACCCTCGTTTGATTTTACTGTTATTTACAGTGTGTGTATTATCAGGTGTTCATATACGTAAAACTGTCCGTCTCACAGACAACTTCTGCGGTTATTATTTTCTGTGATTAGTGACAATGGTGTTGAGATACGGATATTATCTCTTGCTCTATGAATTTATTGAATTACTGAATTTAAATGGAGACTCCTGATAAAAATAGCCAAATTGTTGCATTTCGACTTCACGAACTTTCTTTTTGTTTTTGACTCAAGGAATCGGTTTTTATTCTTGTGACACATTGAGTTTAATCTGTCCTGGTTCGTTGTATGGCACAGATGTGTTTCAATTTTCCGAGTGTATGAAAGTTATGCTCCATAGAGTCATTCGTAGCCGACAACAGCAGCTTTAATTTTGCATCTGCTAATATTCATTTCTCTCCTTTCAACATGCCAATGAAATATCGTATTATGTTATTCGGTTTTCCACCCACATCTCTATCGGACTGGAGGATTTGTTCTGCTAAAATGTGGACAAGGTTAAACCAGTATAAACACTGCGTCATCTTCTTACAACCAACTAAACTCTGGTTCATTTCTTTCATTCTTGTCATCAGACCAATATTTTCTCTGTTGGATAAAAAGTACTGACCTTACTGTGACTTTTTTGAGCTTTTTAATATAAAATAAACGATAAAATAATTATAATTCTCTTTTTAATTTATTCAGTTATTTATAACAATTCAACCATTTCACCCAACAAATTAATATTGGTGTAGTTGATTTGAAAAGTGGTTGGGTTATACGCACACGTTCCATAAAGTGGCGCAGTTATAAGCAGCACACATTCCACAAAGTGATTTAGTTAAATGCACAAGTTCAACAGATCAGAGCGGTTTTTTGTACACGTTCCAGAAAATGGTTCGATTATAGGCACACATTTCATAAAGTTATTTGTTTATATGCACACGTTTCATAAAGTTGTTCGGTTATACGCACATGTTCCACAAAGTGATTCGGTTATATATACATGTTCCAGAAAGTGGAGCGGTTATACGTACACGTTCAACAAATTGGTGCAGTTCAATCGCTCAGCAGTATCGAGCGCTACGCCCTTCAGTCAGAGAAGATTTTATTTAAAGCGCCTTAGTGAAACTTTCAAATAAAGGTCTACCACCAAGCACCCCATTTTTTCTGGGTCTTCCTGACTTTATTACTGTAGTATTCTGGTTAGATAATGTCATATAAACAGGTAGCCCCACTAATAACTGCAGACTCGTTGGTGGAACTATGGACGGAAGGCCTGTGGCAGGAAGATACAGAAGAGAAGACAACACAGTATTTACAGATAAAATGTACACTTCATTGACAAGACGACCAATTGGCAAATAAAAGTAAAACCGTGCCAAATAAACGAATGCTTATCTAAGTGAAAGTGACCTTAGATATTTAATCAAATAAAATAAAATGGAATTAAAAAAACGGAAAATAAACTGGAAATTAAATATAAAGGAAAACGAACTTGTAAATTGCTGGAAGACAAAATGCGCATCAAACAAAATATTCCTGCGACAAACTTTCATTTTAACTTAAACTAAAAGCCTCCAACCCAAGAAGCAGCAAATAATTGTAGCTTGTCTTACTATCCATCTACGTCAAATGCAAAGGTAATTGAAACCGTATACAATTGCTCCATATATGTAGTGGTTAAAACAACCTGGACTGGCTCTGTTTAAGAGCTTACCATCATGTGTCTCACAAGTTTATGATGACTTGCTGTTTCCATGCCAATTATAGGCACCAAACATCTTAAAGTGTTGTAGGTATCTAAGCCTACTAGATATTAAAGGACCAAACATTCGCAGAAATTAGCCATAACACAAAACGTTGATGTAAGTTATATTACTTTCTCACATTACTCGGTAACCACAAGATAATGATCTGGTTTAAAGATAAGCACCATATCTTTCGTTATTTTAAAGATCTGACTGAATAATTGTCAAATATATATATATATACCAAGGCTAGTAAAACAAAACTGGTATTAACTAATTGTAGATAAAAAAAAGTGGCTAATAAGAGTGCTAAGCCATACTGTGCGTTTCTAAGCAGTATCATTTTAGTTTTCTATGCTCTATTTTACCTCCAAAATATTTTTCTTTTTTTTCACTATTTTAAAGTTTGTTTAATCGTTTAGTCTGTTTATGTACTTATCTTTTACTCTTTCATGGCAACAAAATGCTTCACGCAGTTTATCTATTCAATCAAATTTAATATAGGAATTTTCCTCATCTATTTGTCGGTGTAGAATGTTTCCTCATCTAGTGGGCCTGACACGGCCAGGTGGTTAAAACGTTTGACTCGCAAACTGAGGGTCACGGGTTCGAATCCCCATTCTACCAAACATGCTCGCCTTTTCCGCCGTGGGATCGTTATAATGTAACGGTCAATCCCATTATTCACTGGTAAAAGTGTAGCCCAAGAGTTGGCGGTGGGTGATGATGACTAGCTACCTTCCCTCTAGTCTTTCACTGCTACATTAAGACGGCTAGCGCAGATAGCCCTCGTGTAGCTTTGCGCGAAATTCAAACCAAACCGGGCCGTACGAATAGACAGAACTCTTCATTCTTTCAGTTTAAAAATTAAATAGTTTCTTCATCAAATTTGGTATATTAAATGCATATAGAATCAGAGTTGTGGAAGACAAATGTTACCAGTTTAAGCTATTCTCTTCATTTATATATAAACCTATTTATTTTGTTCATGCAATTCTACTCTATTTAATGGCAAAAAATAATTATAATAAAATATTGTAGGAAGGAAACACCATTATTATTATTTTGATATAAAATAGTTATACTTAAAATATAAATATATATATAAATGGAGAGGGGTTTAGAAAAATAACACACCACAATACAACGTTTCGCCATCGTTTCGTAACAGACGATGCTAACAAAACACTATATTGTGTGCTGTTTTCTATTTCGTTAAGCAGTTTGTTTTCTTAACGCTACGTTTTTTAAAACATTTTAACTTTAATGGTTCTTTAATAAATATTGATATGCAAATTTGTTATTTGCACTCTTTCACAAATATTTGTTATTACTATTAATTGCACTTTTTAATTTTAGTAAATTTACTACGAACGTTTTGAAAATATTTTTCAGTAGCATTTAGAATTAACACATTAATTTTAATTTTCTGTACTAGTATTCAAATCCTTCAATCTCTTCTTCGTATTCAAAACGTTTTAATACATGTTGCTATATTTTTGGTGGAACAAAGTGATCATATTCTGGATACAGTTAACATAATTTTTACCAGAAATAATGTATACAGAGAATAATCAATCATCCCTAAGCAACAAATAACTGTGTAGAGGTTCTCTCTCTCTCTTCACGTGGTCGCGTGGCTTTCAAACTATGATAGATCAAACCAACATTCTAAAAATGAGCATGTATTGAATAAAACATAAATAAATGGAAACATCTATGCATACAGGTACACAGAGTAAGTCGAGAGGGTTGATAAAGGTTTTCTTTTTGTGATGAAAGTCAAAGTTGCATAAGAGAAAGTTAATAACGAAACAATATGATGAAACAATTGCTTTAAAAAAAAAAAACAGTTGACAGAATATTCTTCAAAATTGAGTGTCATGTTAAACAAGTTAATTATAACACAGGTGACTTTTAGTCTCCCGATACATAAATATTAAATCACATTAAACATTATAAAAGAATACTACTCTACACTTCAGTCTGTAAACTATAGTAATACTAATGAGTCCGTGGGCCTATGGCCCACATTTACAGGGCTGCTGTAATGTAAATTTAATGTTTGAACCACTATTTTGCATCTTTCAGTTTAATGATCACTGCCGCTATAATGCAAGTTTAATTTATTTTACCAAGTTACGAACGGTAATTAGAAGGCCTACTTATTTATGTGCTGTAATGTAAATCAATGTCAAATTTGGGGTCCTCTTTGGAAGGACCCCAGTCGCCGTAAAAATGTTTTCGCAAAATACCCAGGTTCCCTAAGGGGTTGGGTGAAAGGTTTGTTTGGTGCCATATAGTAGTAAATGTGACCAGCGGTTTAGGAGGAGTTACGTGACATAGACACACAGAGAGACATTGAATCTTATGATAAAGATAACACATTTACTGTATAGATTAAACCCACACTTTGTAAACAATATTGCATCAGGTTGGGATCTGAGAATGTAGAACACTTCAAAGGAATAGTAATATGGGAGCAACGAACACTAAATCAGTATCTGTTTGTTTGTTTTTGAATTTCGCGCAAAGCTACACGAGGGCTATTTGCGCTAGCCGTCCCTAACTTAGCAGTGTAAGACTAGAGGGAAGGCAGCTAGTCAACACCACCCACCACCAACTCTTGGGCTACTCGTTTACCAACGAATAGTGGGATTGACCGTCACATTATAACGCCCCCATGCCTGAAACCCGCGAACCTCAGATTGCGAGTCAAGCGCCCCTAACCACCCGGCCATGCCAGACAGGCTTTGAAAGCATCAGGAACTAAGCAGTCAGCTGATGCAACATCCTCCTGATCAGTATAGTTGGACTGTTCCGTTAATCGAATGGTGTGTATCTTATACGACGCCTGAATGACTAAAAACTGTGCATTCTATGGAAAAATGGCTTTCTAAAATTATACCCTGTTTTACAGGATAAATCTTATGAGAAAAACCACAGAAACATTATGCAAAAATATCTTTCAAAGTAATAAGAAAGTTTGTTCGTGTTCATTGCCTTATTCGTATTCGGTATATGAACAAAACTCTCAGAGAAATCAAGATCAAAAATAGAAAAATAAAGAAAATTACTTCTTAAGTTATATTCTTGTGAGTCAAAATAAGAACGTTATAGATCCTTTATATTAATCATGATATATTTATTTTATACATTGCTTATTATAGATCCTTTATATGAATCATGACATATTTATTTTTATACATTGCTTATTATAGATCCTTTATATTAATCATGATATATTTATTTTTATACATTGCTTATTATAGATCCTTTATATTAATCATGATATATTTATTTTATACATTGCTTATTATAGATCCTTTATATTAATCATGATATATTTATTTTTATACATTGCTTACATCACATAAAACCATTATGAAATATGTAATTGCTTTAATATCATTCAGCACTCTGGCTCATTGGTAAATTTTCCTTTTATTTTTCTCCCTATAAAAGTATAGATATCAACCTGTTCAATTCAATGCTTGCGCGTCTAAAGAGCTTGCAATGCTTGGCACCAGTGACGTCATATTAGAGTTACCGACGTTATACAGCGTGTGTCTATAGGCCTTGGAACAGTCCATCAGATAGCCGACAAAGATAAAAAGTGTCTGTTAAAGGCCGAACAGTTTGAACATAAAAAGGTTTTAGCATCTAACCACTTGGCCACGCCCGGCCTGAGTTTAGAGAGACAGCTGCACATTTGGAAAAGCAAGGACGTAATACCTAGTATTTGAATTGCATGAGGGTAAAACATTAAAAGCAGTTTCGTAAACTTGATTACCCATAAAAGTAAGTGCCTAATTTGAATCAAAACGTGCGGGCATCACAAAGTTATTCAATGTAACGGAAGACGTACAAGTACATTTTATTCCACATGTTTACTCATCTCTCCAATAAATGAGTGGTCAATAAGCAACCGATCAGAACTCAAAGAGAAAGAGAATAAATATGAGTAAGATAGGCAAGGTGAGACGAGCTGGTATTCGAAAAGACACACCGAATTCAATGAGATATTAAAATGACACGTTTAGACTACGTTCCACGGGATTTAACATGGGCGATCAACAATCAAAATTCTGGTTTGGAATGCCTAATTATCGTCTTTTTAACATTCCTTTTAGTTTGTTCATTAAACATCACTGATTTGAAACCTGTAACTGTGTGTAATTCTGTTGGTTTAAAAACTGTTGGTCATCGGTTAAGACAAAAAATGTTTAATTATAATGATTATATGTGTGTGATCAAATCACCTAAAAATGTAAAATCCAGTCGGGAGAACATGTGTAGACTATGCCTTCGTCTCTTGGCCAGATGTCGATAATAAAGAATGTAGAGGAGTGTTTTATTTTCGTCTTGTTTATCGTTTCCATCTGTTTCAGGCAGAAACAAGTTTCTCAAGTACGGATAAAACGTCTCGCTCCCAGATCTTAAAATAATAAACTAGAATGGAAGAAAAAATATCACGTGATCTTTGTTCTTTGTGGAAATACTGTGTTCTGTACTAATTACAATCTCTAATGTCACGTATAAAAATGAAATGTATATTGAAGAAATAGTTTGAAGTTCTTTGTGAGTCTTGTCAGACTTCAGTTTTTCTTCATTAAAGCCGATGTCTTCTAGGTTAGGGGAAGACCATGACATAAACACAACGTATTTTTTGTTCAACTTTAGATACCTTCTGCAGTGTATATTTTCCTTAACTTTATCTTTTTTTTCCTTTTTTTTTTCTATTTTCATTCCACTCCTTAAAATGTGCATGTCTTACACATGTTTTATCTGATTTCATCATCTTTTCCATTATCTCTCTACTGAATTTTTGTTATATTTTACTTTTTCTTTCATCTCTTATTTTTATACTTTTTCTTCGCACGTTTCTTACGTTCGATCTTTAAAATCTCCTCATAATATATATCAAAACCTGGTTCTTTCATATCTATAAATTACCTGTGACTCTGTATATCAGTCTACATTTACCGAATATTATACACTCGTAAGTGAAGTACAGAATAAGGGTTATAACGTATTCAATCCGCTTACCCACAGATTATGTGATTAAAAGAAACTGACACTAAGTTAGTGCCTAAAAATAGACATTCTAATTAAGTGTTTTAAATATTAGAATGTCGAGCGCCACCTTAGGGCAACTTCGTAAGATAAAAGCATATATGGTACTTTTCAACATATCTCCTGTTTTATAAATCGTGTTGCTAGAATTTAATGCTGTATACTTTTTTTTACAGACAATGCTTTATTGTATTATAATGATACTTAAAAAAAAAACTTTCAAAGTTTCACTAAGATTTGATACAATCGTTTACAAAGGTTCTATAGTTTTGATTATTTACTATTTGATTTCTAACACAGCGTGGTAACAAATGTATGTATGCAACTGTAATTTAAGTTTGTGTATTTTATAACAAATGATTAATTTTAGTAAGTGGTGAATTATGTCCGATAAAAGAATCGGATGATGGCGGACAAATTCCTAAGTTGTTGTGTGGGCTTTCTAGGCTCTGGGGAGATTCATAGGCAATGTGAAAATGTGTTTGTTAGCTTCTGTCATTATCCAGCCACTTCCTTCTACATTTTTTATAAACACTTTAATGGGCAACATCATAAAAGGCTACTATTTTGTTTAGAATTTTGTACTTTTCAATCCATTTCTAGTTTTTTTCAGCAATTAGAACTATCCCTAGAATTTTAATAACCATTTTTGGATTTTGTTAACACTGTAAAATAACTACTAAATCAAATACTTAGACAGTCTAAGCCTTTTTTCTATGTTACACGGTTTAAATTGCCTGACTAAGGGCTTTTGCCCGAAACGTTGCAAATATATATAAAGTTTTTGTCTTAGACATGCGTTTTACCAATTTTGAAAATGTTTTTTCCATTATTGTTGTCTTAAGTATGTATATAATACTTCGAATGTTCACAAGGGCTGGATTGAATTCCACTTTTTAAAATCGTTTTACGTTTTAGTTTATGCATATTCTTAGCTTGACGTAGACATTTTGAAGTTCTTGGCGAGTTTTGAAAACATCTAAGTTAGGGGTTAGTGACCATAATTCGTATGTTTTTATTACGTTTTCATGAAGTTCTTCAATTTTATTATTACTTTTTTGAATACAACCATATTTTTCTTTCTTTCTCCGAAACGTATTGCCATTAGTCCTAATTGATGATGATACTTGAAATTAGTTTTTAGGGTTAAACTTTGTGATAGAATTTTCATCACAAACCTTAAGTCTGTTAGCTTTGGATGCTTCGTCTTCTTTCGGCGTTTAAACCGTAATTTTTAGATTATATGACGTAATTAGAAATATTCATTGTGCTACGTATGAAATATAGATGGATTTGTGAAATCTTCCACAGAGCCATTTGAGTAAGACAACTTCATGAAATAGATAAATCGGGTATAATTCAAAGATTTCTGCTTGGGCTTTATGGGTCAATGTTTCGGTGGTTATGTTAATTACTCCTACTGCCTAGAATTAAAATTATATCTTTGGAAAGGTCTTTACAGAGTTATTTATTATTTGAATTATGAAAATGTTGGATCTTCAAATCATGAATTTCTCTTTTGTGAAATTTTTCATTCTTTGTTACAATATGTGAAAAGTTACAACAACAACAACATACCAGGCGTTTCATAACGTTAATAAAGTTACGAGGTTTTACAATCCTTCACGTGGAAGTGCGTTTTAACAAAAAGCCAAAATAAAATACTTTTGGACGAGCCAAGAAGAGCTTATGATTTTGGGTCGTTGATATGCAAGCGTTTCGTTATTTATTATTTTTTTAGAATATTACAACTGCTGTGTTAGACTTTGTTCTCAGTTAGTAAATGAAAATATTTTTGAGTTCAGAGAACAAGGTGCTAATCTCGTCAGCATGAAATGACGAGTGCGTGCTTGAAGGAACTAAATCTCATAACAACTCCTGTCAAAATAGGAACTCCAAGTCATGCTGCAGGATATTCAAGCTTGAGTTTAGAGTGTTTTCTTAGTTAGTTCTTCATTAATAATAACTCAGTTTTCTTGTTTCAAAATGATTAATACGATTCATGATTTTAAGGTGTCACGAGATACAGAAATCACCGTTAAAGATTAAAACTTAGTTTCGTTGTTCAATACACGGACACTGTGTTTATTTTGATAGCTTGAGAAAATGTAAAAACGAAATTGCTGTTAAGTTCATTTTGTTTGATATCTAGAAATGAAATTTACCATCTGAAAATGTTGTCACGAAACTTTATGAATTAATAAAAAATTTTGGAAAGTTTCTATTATCATAAATAAATTTCAAAAACATCAGTGAAAAGAAAACAGTTTACTTTTAAACTGAAAATGAAAGATACTCTTTCAATTAAACATAGTTTACAAAATTTCTTTCTAACGATAATTTCGTAGGTTTGTAACACGAAAGAGAGATTGTATAGGACAGTTTTATCAATAAAAATGTTTGTTTATTTTGAATTTCGCGCAAAGCTACACGAGGGTTATCTGCGCTAGCCGTCCCTAATTTAGCAGTGTGAGAATATAGGGAAGGCAGCTAGTCATCACCACCCACCGCCAACTCTTGGGCTACTCTTTTACCAACGAATAGTGGGATTGACCGTCACATTATAACACCCCCACGGCTGAAAGGGCGAGCATGTTTGGTGTGACGGAGATTCGAACTCGCAACCCTCAGATTGCTAGTCGAGCGCCCTAACCACCTGGCCATGCCGGGCCCAATCAAAATGACTTTTAATTAAAATTCCTGTTTTTCTTTTTTAGTTGTGATAAAACAGTGAGAACAAAACGCTGTATCGTTGTGTAGTCTAGAGAATTTTATGTAAAAAATTAACTGTATTCATTAAGAATAAAATTTTCTAAAACTTATCAAAACTCAACTAAAACTTTCAAATGCCACTTTTTACCCTTAATTTCAAGGCTGATATTTGGTAGGTTCACATACTTTAATATAAAGACTATAATTTGTTAAACTTTGGGATTACTGATGGGGTCTATGGAAACCCAATTGGTTTTTTTAAACACATTTCTTTAAAATATATATGAACCATATGGGTCCCGTTACTTTGCTAGTAATACACTGAATATTATAACTGTAACAAAACATACTTTTACTCAGTTTTACTGTAGATGGACGATATAAAAAGAAGTAGGTAATTCTAGGGTTAAAAAAGTACCCACAAGTTTCTACAAAATAAGAGAATACAGTTTTGGTTTGTCTGTTGTAAGCACAAAGCTACACAATGGGATATCTTTATTCTGCCCACCAGGTGTATCGAAACCCGATTTGTAAGTTGTAAACCTTCGGAATTAGTGCTGAGTATTGGGAGCATATGGTAAAAATATTTCAAGTATGCAAAGTAAAAAAAATAGTCATGGTATATTTACAAGCATAAAAATAAGCATTTCGTAAAAAACAACAAAAACAGCGAATAAAACTTCTTTGTCATAAAAACAAAACTGTTTAGTCCTTGCAAGGGTACTTCGTTTCTGTTTAGGCTCGGCTTTCAATAACTTTTCAAATTCACCGTGATTAAAAGATAAATCAATAAAAAAAACAATCAAACAAATCAACGTTTAATCCTTATGAAAGGATTATTATTATATTTTCCTGTAATTATCCACTCGTAGGCTTTTAAAAATTTTACGCAATTATATGAAAATGAGCAGTACTGTTGTAGGCCATGATTTTAATTTAGACCCTTGTATTGTTGTTTGGCCAGAGGGAGGTTTGACGTAGCGTGTTCGGCATGACTTAATAACGAGAGCTTTATTGAAAGTTTAGGAAAGGATTTGAGTAGTGTGAAACGAGATTTAATCTACAGCAGATTATCAGTGATAATTGAGACTTTTAGTAAGTTACATTGTGCCTGAAGTTGTGAAATGTTACTTGAGTAATTTCTGTTAGTCAGTTAACAAGTAATCATTGCATAATTTAGCCAGTTTGCCTGTTGCTGTCAGATAATTCGTTAGTTCAGTGCTGTTATTATTGAGTTTGTGTTTGCACGAAAAAATACAGATACGAGAAAATTAGCAAGTAAGTGAAATTGTTATATTAGCGTCTATTGTGAACTTATACCTTTAAGTGACATTAGGTGATCGAATAAATAAAGTACTTTTGCTGTATTTAAGTGAAGACTCTTTGCATTATTTTTTACCGAATAATTCAAACGAACACGCACAATAATAAAAAGTGTTACGACGTGTTCATTTATGGGTACCGAGTCTCCAGCTTGTTATTGAAAACTTCTTTCTAATGTTATACTATAATCATCCTATCTCAAGGGAAATATACGAGTTTATGGTAAAATTTCATTAAGCCTAAAAAACAAAAGTAGACCGATTTCATTATTTATAAATAACATAGTTTCAACAGCTCGTAATTCAAGGTACTTGTTTTGTGTTAAGGATTTTAACTAATTTAGTGTCGCAAAAATATACAAACGAACCTTACGAAGTTACGTTACGTATGTTTACGTCAAAAACGTAAACTCGGTCACACTTGGCTGCAAAGCCTTAGGCCTATATATACTGTATAATCCCACAGGATAACATTTACAGCTGGGATTGGCATTGAAACCGGTCTGGTGCAGTTACATTAATATAGTTAGAATTAGAAGTTAGACACTGTATAAACAAACTCGTAGCTCGTTAATTAAAGTTAAAGCGGCTTTTGGGTATCAAAAGGCTATGATGACGCACAAGGAACAGCTGTACCAAGAAATCTCAAGTCAACAGACGGCACGAGGAGGTTCATTTCGGTGCTCTGGTCAGTTTATTCTGAGAGACAGAAATAAAAAAACAACAAATTTATAGCATATTTACAAATCAAAGGAAACTGCTTTGATAAAAAAAGGAACTATTGTACTCGCCAAAATCTTGAAAATTAATACATAGAATATTGTATTTATCTTTTTAGATGTTAATATACTTGTCTGTTTAAAACGATATTCGTATCTGTTTCAAGTATTTTAAAGAAAATAGTAATTCTAGTCAAAATTAACATAAATCTGAATACATTACAAAAATTATATCCTCTCTTAGCCCTTGTATTCTCCGAAGCTGTTAGTAAGATGTATACATGACTAAATTCATGTCATAGGTTTATACAAAAACCTTGTATTTTCCGAAACTGTTAGTAAGATGTATACATGACTAAATTCATGTCATAGGTTTATACAAAAACCTTGTATTTTCCGAAACTGTTAGTAAGATGTATACATGACTAAATTCATGTCATAGGTTTATACAAAAACCTTGTATTTTCCGAAACTGTTGAATTTAGTCATGTATACATCTTACTAAGTCATAGGTTTATACAAAAAGTAAGTTTTGAGTTATACTTCTGTCACAAAGACGAAAAATAAATCTTAACTTCAATGAATTATCAACTGAAGAAACTAATAACTAGACTTGTTTGTGTTATCTCTCTAGGCCTAGCTACCTGAACATTTCAAAATACGGAGATTCCAAGTAACTAAAATGACGATTTCTGTTCCTTAAATGGTTTTGCTAAAAATCGCATTGAGTATTATTATTATTAGCATTTTGTCAATGCTTCTTTCCACGTTATTAATTCCTCCCAGCACCAGTTTTCTATTACCAAGCTCCATAAATGTCTACGAAAGATTAACTGGTATTAATTTGAAGGCCGATTTTCGCTCATTGTTCAGTTTTTAATTTTCTTGGTTTAAAGTTATTTCATCCTTTTCTCATTCAGAGATGACTGATGACTTGACTATTTCTGGAGATACTAATGTACTATGTTCTAGCAATTTCCTCGGTAGTCATGGGTATGAATACGTTAGTCCACAGAATACATCTTAAAACAAACCGACTATAAAAGAGCTTGAAGCGGTCAGCTTCCCCCCTTTTTTGTCTCCCTGTTCAATGGAGAGCTAGCTCTGCTTGACGTAACTCATGATCTGCATCCGCCCATCACACTGTTCTATAGAAAAATATTTATTTCAATAGACATGCATTATTTTTTGTTGAGGCCAATGTAGAGCATTATATTTTGTCGCTCTCCGAACATATACAACAGCTATATAATGTATTATTATAGTATTTTAATTATTATTACTATATTTTAATTATTATTATTATTATATTTTAATTATTATTATTATAGCATATTTTAATTATTATTATTATTATATTTTAATTATATTATTATAATATTTTAATTATATTATCATTATTATTATAATATTTTAATTATGTTATTATTATTATAATATTAATATTATTGATGTTAAATATAGAATTGTTACAGAAACAGTATATGCTTATCATCAGTATGAAAAATGTAAATTGTATATTAGTTGTTTGTATTTCATCAGAGCAGTGCTTGCAAGATGTAACTGTCATCCTTGTTCCTGAAAAGTAGTTTAATTTTTATCAAGACTTATAATGGATAGTAACGATATTACTCCAATCGGAACCTTGTTTTTTTTTTAAATTAACTATGATACTTTTTATTATAAAGTGTTATGTTTCTGAAACATTTTAAATCAAGACGTTATTTTTTAGTCGTTTGTCTTTTTTAATACGTCTATGTCAAAACCATTTCGCCGAATGTTTTCTTTATTATAGTGTTAAGCACGTTTAAGAAATCCGTGACAAAATGATTAGAG
>NW_013665690.1:497953-500861 GCF_000517525.1 Limulus polyphemus
AATTCGCATGTGTCTTCCTTTCCATAGCTGGAGCCCGGCATGGCCAGGTGGATAAGGCGCTCGACTCGCAATCTGAGGGTCGTAGGTTCGAATCCCCGTCCCACCAAAAATGCTCGCCCTTTCAGCCGTTGGGGGCGTTATAATATTACGGTCAATTCCACTATTCGTTGGTAAAAGAGTAGCCCAGGAGTTGGCGGTGGGTGGTGATGACTAGCTGCCTTCCCTCTAGTCTTACACTGCTAAATTAGGGACGGCTAGCGCAGATAGCCCTCGTGTAGCTTTGCGCGAAATTCAAAAACAAACAATCCATTGCTGGAGCATGCAACTTGCGTGACTGTGAAAAATAATAAACAGGCTAGTTATGCTAAGTACCAATATGAGCTTATTAAAGAACACAAAAATCTTAAATTGAGTTTAGTACGGTATTTAACATTGCAATTTATTAGGTAACAAAGAAACAATTGGTGAAACAATCATTTTAATTGCGTTTTCTATTTATTATATTTTCATAAACACGCATATTTTCAGAGGTTGTTTCTTCTACTGAACTCTCAACAAGTTGCAAGAATTAAATATTCTACTCCAAAATCGTTTTGTATATGACAACTGAAATAGAAAACCACGTGAAAAATGAGTTTAATAAACGTCCTTTGTTTGTATAAACCAATATCAAAACCACTAGATTATATTTAGCTTTCGAAACCACCAGGGTCATTATGTTTCGAAAATATGTCCAAAACCATGGGCTTCATTTAGACTGAATGAGCGCTTTATATATAATACGACTAAAGTCAGTAATGTGTTACAGTTGATCAATTAGAAAGCAAGAGGACCAGACTCCCCAACCATTTATTAACAAGTCGCCTTTCATAATTAATAATGATACAAACAACTTAATCTAAGACTCTTGATTTTTTTCCCATATTTTGGGTATTTAGGTTTCAAGTATGAAGAAATAATTATTAGTTTTCCTAGACATTTATAAAATGTTGGTCGTTTTCTACAGACTTATGTATAGTTACCTGCTTACTTGAGCAGAAAAGTACGAACAGTTGATATTCGGAATTATCATTCGTGGATCTATGGAGCATCAGATTTTTTTCGTTTTCTACAGACTTATGTATAGTTACCTGCTTACTTGAGCAGAAAAGTACGAACAGTTGATATTCGGAATTATCATTCGTGGATCTATGGAGCATCAGATTTTTTTTTTTTATAACGGTTCTGTTGCTTCTTCTTTAAAGTTGGGTAAGAGAAATATATGTTAAGATCAACTGAACGAAAACATGTTTGTCTTTATTTACCAGATCGTCAAAATGTAACTTTATTTTTTTCTGCTTACTGGATGTTGAAACAGTGTTTTGAACAGTCTAACAATGTTTGTTTGTGAATTTTGTGCAAAGCTACTCGAAGGTTATCTGCGAAACCTGTCTCTAATATTCAAGTGATAGACTAGAGAGAAGGCAAAGAATCAACACCAGCCACCACCAACTCTTGGGCTACTATTTTACCATCGAATAGTGGCATTGACCGTCACATGAAAAAAACTCCCAGGGCTGAAAGGGCGAGCATGTTCGGGGACAGGATTCGAACCTGCGATTTTCATATTACAAGTCTAGTACCCTCACCACCAGGCCATGCCAGACCGTGTAATAATGAGTGCAGATGGTACATACCTGCTATTCTACTCTGCTCGTGACTGAAAGTATGTAATTTCAAATGTCTGCTCTCTGATAAGTGTCTTGTTACAACAATGTTATAAATCATCTAACAATGTGTGCAACTGGTACATCCCTGTTATTCTACTCTGCTCGTGACTGGAAGTATGTAATTTCAAATGTCTGCTCTCTGATAAGTGTCTTGTTACAACAATGTTATAAATCATCTAACAATGTGTGCAACTGGTACATCCCTGTTATTCTACTCTGCTCGTGACTGGAAGTACGTCGTTTAAACGAATCTCTTCTCTACTAAATGTGTTGTTACCACAGTGTTTTAAACCATGAAATAATGTTGCTGCTATAGCGGAAGACGAGGAATCTGCACGAATGATTACTGGAACCTTCAGTATATTAGATTAAAATAACCAATGGGAACACACATTTAAGTAAGAACATTACTTAACAAGTTCCAGATTTGTATGATCTTTCCATGTGTTACTCGGTATGAAAGGCCCTCATGACACAAACGTATAATGTCTCTAAATTAAGATACAACATTACCAAAGAAGCGTAAGGAATTTAGTGTGCTGTGCGAGAACTGACAACTAACCAGACCTAGATATTCAAATGAACATTGAGCGGTCAGAATGTTGATTGTCAACGTATAAGAACTCAAAGATTTAGAAAATGCAAAACAAAAACTTCCCAACAAGACGGATGTAGCTTTGTTTGGTGTGATTTTTGTAGTAAGTTGTTTTATTCATTAACATATATGATAATTTCTGAACTTTTTAATGGGCTTTTTTAAAAGTTAAAACACGGAAGATATATAAGACAGGTCCTGAGTAGGTTTTTTCAACATTTTAGCTAAGGTTTGTAACCATAGCAACATCATAAGAGAAACGGTGAAGATCGTATGTGTATTGTTTAAAAGTGTAGTTTACTCTTCAAGAGAGGAATGGGCAACGGTAGCACTAAACATAAGTAGACTAAACATTGATTAAAGCATCTCAATTCACGGGGATTTTTTAGTATTACTTTTATCTGAACATTGACTTTAGCCTGCTTTAGTACTGTACTCGTTTGATAAAAAAAATATTTTAATGAAAACGATCTATATACATGTCACTCGGTAACGAAATCTGCGGGTTGCGGGTTCGAATCCCCGCCACACCAAACATGATCGCCCTTTCAGCCGTGGGGCGTTATAATGTGAAGATCAATCCCACTATTCGTTGGTAAAAGAG
>NW_013665690.1:501225-513873 GCF_000517525.1 Limulus polyphemus
GATTAAAGCATCTCAATTCACGGGGATTTTTTAGTATTACTTTTATCTGAACATTGACTTTAGCCTGCTTTAGTACTGTACTCGTTTGATAAAAAAAATATTTCAATGAAAGCGATCCAAAACATGCCATTCGATAACGAACGGAGTTTTAAAATTGCAACAGCAAAACACTTCTCAGTCAAGTACACCTACGGTGGGCATGCGTTGATTGCTTGCTAGGTGCAACACACACACAATGTGCATGATTTGAGAAAGATACCGGCATAGTGGTGTTGGTGTGTTAGTATAACTGACTTTTAAACAAGTGTTATGGCATGTGTTGTAATGTTACATTTTTGGATGGTGGGAATAATGTGATTAGTACGTTTTAGATGGTGGGCAAAGAGCGCCCCAATGGGCTATCAACGTCTCTGGAAATGGGTCACACGTTTCTTATACTTTTTCGCCAAAATACACAGTTTTAGTGTTAAAAAAACTACTGTGAAGATCGTAAAGCATTTTTTAGATGCGGTGCATATGTCTTACTATAGTTATGGTTTTTTGGATGAAGAAAGAGTTAAGCATTTTGTTTATTTTTTTTAAATTTTGAACATTTGATTTTCTTGTGTGTAACCAAGGGTTACATATAAAACAGTTCTCAAGTTAATGGTTGACATGAACATAATAAAAATCGTGACTAGCATTATTAATGTCTTGTAGCAACAAGCGAAACTCAGCAGTCTGTTTCGAGACTTATCGAATTTTTCACATGGTCTTCTACGATTGTGAGTTACTTACTGATTTTAGAGTGTTTCCGTATACGATTCGCACATCTGATTTCTCGTTTTGGGATCAACTGACGTAATTAGCAGAAGCGGAGATTCGCCATATAATTAAGCCTAATCACACAATACGTTAGATAAAACTTCGTGAAACTAATATTAGTGTTTGCTCAACAGGTTTAATGCGTCACTGGGGCATAGGCTAAAGACAAAATTGTTTCTTGTTTGGAGAAGTTTTGCCATTAAATACGTGTGTTGCAACAGAAACCTAAGAAAAAGCTTTCTTACCATCCATCGTCAACCCAATGTCCGCTTTTAAGCTCTAAAATTTTATCTTAAAAATTTTATAAGTATACATTAAACTGTAAAATGTCTTGCTGAAACGGTACAAAAGCACATATACGTCCTTCTATATTAGTATTCGTACGATATATACTAGTGTTGAGCTTCAAGTAATACTGGTTTGTGTATGATACGAGTGTTGAACTCGAAGTCGTCCTGGTTTATGTATGATACTAGTGTTGAGCTTCAAGTAATACTGGTTTGTGTATGATACGAGCGTTGAACTCGAAGTCGTCCTGGTTTATGTATGATACTAGTGTTGAGCTTCAAGTAATACTTGTTTGTGTATGATACGAGCGTTGAACTCGAAGTCGTACTGGTTTATGTATGATACTAGTGTTGAGACTCAAGTAATAACGGTTTGTGTATGATACGAGTGTTGAACTTGGTCTGAGTATGAAACATTAAGCTTGAAGTTGTACTGATAAGCCAAAAGGGTGTCAAACATGCAGTGGTTGGTACTACAGTGTACTTGACTCTCTGAGTATCTCAAATGTTAACGAAACTACTTTACCCAAGGATAATATAGCTTTTCGTCCAACAATCAATAGAAATATTTTTATCATTCTATGAGCTATTAACGGTACAGCTGGGAAAGGTTTTACTAGAGATAAACTGCACCAACAGAAAACCTGCTAACTCTCTCGAAGCAACAGTGACCATTTTAGCTACGTTTTGTAATGAGAAAAGCTTAACCTAAACGTGTCTTTAATAAAAATACTGAATAGACTCAAATACAGTATCAGTTTTCGTTCTTTATAGTTATGCTACACATCATTTGTTTAATACGTTTCTGTAAAGATAAATGAAAAGCAAAACGTGGAAAGTTATAAACAGGTTTTTCAAGAAAAGCTGAAAGTTTTGACTAAACTTGGTCTTAACATATAAGTAAGAAAGACTGAGCTCTTCAAGGCAGACTAGTATGGTATAAAACTCACAATTGATAGTTTGTTTTGTTTTGAATTTCGCGTATTTATAAAGTTACTCGAGGACTATGTGTTTTAGCAGTGATAGACTAGAGAGATTACAACTGGTCAACAACATCACCAACAACTCTTGAGATACTCTTTATACTAACGAATAGTGGGATTGACCGTTGTATTAAAACGCTCGCGCGGCTGAAAAGGCGAGAATGTTCGATGACGAAGATTCGAACACGCGACTCGCATTTTGCGAGGTTAAGTGACACCGAGTTTTCAGGGCATAGAAGTAAGGTATAAAACACAATTGATATAGAAAGAAATATAAGGCGTAAAACACGATTGATATACAAAGATTGAGTTCTTCAGTGCAGAGAAATAAGGTATAAAACACAATTGATATACAAAGATTGAGTTATTTAGAAAACATTGATCTATCTGAGTGAACTGTAAAGATCATGTACCGAAATTTAGCATTCTAAGCCCCCAAACTTATCGCGGAGACACCAAGAGACAAAACCAAAGAACCTGTGACGATTGTATTTTACTAATATTCATACTATTTCAAAAGTTGAAGCTTCTTCTATCACCAGTTTTATTTGGTAGAATTAATTGCTCAGTGAATATCTAATCTTACGACTTTGTTGTAGTAAAAACACTGTTACAAGGGGTTGTAAATTAAGATAAATATTTCATTTTCGTGTCTGGTTAAGTAAACAAAGTGGTTGTTCTAATATTAAGGTAGTCGAAAAAATGTAAGACGTTTTGACAAACATTTGTACAAGTGAAATACACGGGAGGAAGAGGGAAGATTAACGAGTATGACCTTTATATAAATATTAAGTTTGTTTGTTTGAAGTTAAGCACAAATGGGCTATCTGTGCTCTGCCCACCAGGGGTATCGAAACCCGGTTTCGTTTCTAGCGTTGTAAGTCCGCAGACATGCCGCTGTGCCACTGGGGGGCAAATATTAAGTACATGGCTGTTTCACGAACGAATAGTTTGCAGCAACTGCCTCGCTGTAAATCTCTATGTACAAGTAGGGTTTATTGAATTTCAAGACAATATAAAAAAGTCACCTGCTTGATAAATGCTCAGATAAGACACGCCGATTCTTTGTGTTATATCATTTCCTGAATGGGTATTAGCGACATGTGTTGTTGCTGCTTTTATTTCCGTTTGTTTTTTCCTGTAAAGACAGCACGTCCAATAATATTTCTTTCGTAGTTTACAATTAATAGGTGTTAAGGTATTCTGTTCGTTGTGTTAATTGGTGAATTGGTGTCACCAATGAATGACTGGAGTGTTATTACAGTATAAATATAGTATAAAGTCTGGAACTTAGTATTTAGTTTAGTGCCTATTAAGAACAATAATGGAAACGTGATATCTTTTTTTTCTTCTACTTATCATATTAGTTTTTCCTATGTGATTAACAAATTATGTTCCAAGAGACATGGAAAATATAAATGTGCTATGATAGTGTGGTATGCAGGTTGATATACTGGTATATTACTGGTATACGTTTTATACCTGCTTAAGTGATGTACGAATCTTTGAATTTTGACGTTTATTTAGTTTTGTGCATTTTTAGCAGACAAACGTGGTCCAGAAAATCGTTAAGATTGCTTTGTTCTAGTTGCTTTATTTCTTTGTTCTCATTAGTAGTAGATAATGTCTTTTCTGCCCGAAAGGATATTGCAGTAATATATATAGCATCCGGGTTGAAAGTATTAGTTACAGAGACAAATAAGACCTGAAGAACAGACGATTGGTAAGTAAAAAATGAAAGTTAGTAAGTTGAAACATGAAGAAGAAGACGAAAACTAGTAAGGAGAAATTTAAAATTGGTGAGCAAAAGGATAAAACTGATTGTCCTACCTTTCTTGGGCACCTTTAATAAAGAAATCAAGGACTCATACAGTATGTAGGTAATAGTATAAAATACTGTTTAGCCAAACCAACATAATACTACAGTCTAAGCTCATATTGCATTTAGACAACTGAATAATGACAAATGTTTACGAAACCATTTCGTGATACAGGACTGATTGCGTGTATATTACAACCTATGCCCCCCAGTGGCACAGTGGTATGTCTGCAAACTTACAACACTAGAATCCGGGTTTCGATACCCGTAGTGGGCAGAGCACAGATAGCCCATTGTGTAGCTTTGTGCATAACTACAAACAAACAATTACAACCTATATAATATGGCATACATTATACACGATATCTAAAAGCAAGTTTCAACGCTAGAGATTTTAACATGTATTACATATATTTTTGCTATTTTTCTCTCAATTTAAAAGTGTGCTCTAAAACATTTTGGGAAGGAGGGATATTTATATATTACTGTTTTTAATCAGTTAAATCTCTTCCATTAATTTTCCACATATATGAAAAAATGACTTCCATGTGGGCATTAAACATACAGACATTTATTAACACAGGCGCCTTTTAAAAATACAACATAGTGCTTCTAAGAAAACAACTGTTAAAACATTCTAGCGAGATTCAAAATTTTCACAGGTTTTTCATAACAGACTGCTATTAGTCTGTAAGTGCTAATGTATGTATTTCATTTTATTTTTTGGATGATGCAAAATCGTTATCGACTTTAACTGCTTGAGTTTTTCGGGGTAATCTCTACTATATAGCCCAGGGAGCATGTTCAGTAACAACAGGTCTCAAAAGACAAGCGATGCGGCAATCAAGTTGATTCCAGTTGTTTTTCATAATCACAGTAAAAAACAAAACGTTACGTTCCTTCGGGACTTAATTAAAAGCATTAACCTTCCGTGATGTCAGTGTTACTTTTATGTGTTTACGTGAGAAAATCCCTCTAAAGATTGGTGTACAGATTTTGTTAAAGTGTGGCAATATGATGCCCTGATAATCTGTTAATGGTAAGTGAAAAGCTAAGCCTAAGTGTGAGGGAAAGTGAGAGGGGATCAGACTACTGGGATGGCCATCATAACGTGATGTTAACTTCCTGCACTTCTTCGTAAACTACGAATGGTCGGACATAAATACTTCTCGAGAATCTCTGTTCACTTACACTCGCCGAAATTAGATTGGAATGGTAGCATTGAAACCCGTACAAAGCAGTCAAGTCACTTGGAGAAAAGTAGCTAAAGCACAAAATCATTGCTCCATGTAATACAGTATGTTCGAAGGAATTTGATCACACTATATAAAGTCAGGTATTCCTGAGATACATTTGCACTTGCACTAGCGAACAGCCATCTCCCCACCCCCCATGAAAATCTTAGTTTTATTCCTCGTTTTTTTTTTTCACATTCATTAGGATGACCTGTCTGTCACATCAGGTTTGAAGTGATTTGATGATAGCTCCGAAAAGTTTGTTAATAGGCTTTTTAATGTGAACAAAATCCCGTTTATATGGGTTATTAAAAAAATAAAACATCATTCTAAAGCCACAGTTTGAAGCCTTTGGTTAATATGCACTAGTCATCATTTGAAGTATGTTATTGAATTTGAAGTATGTTATTGAAATGTAGAAGTCTTTGTTTGAAGTACGTTACTCAAATGTACAAGACGTCGTTTGAAGTAAGTTACTGAAATGTACCAGCCATAATTTGAAGAAGTTTACTGTAACGGAAATCACAGTTTAAAATACATTACTGAAACAAACAATTCATTGTTTGAAGTATATTACTAAAATGTACACCTCATAGTTTGAACTGCATATTAAATTTACATTTTGTAGAGAATAAATATTGTAATTTCTCGAAACACATATATGGAATATATCAGTCACATTTTGAAACATAGAATAAAATATACATGTAACAACTACGATGACGTGGCTTAAATATTTAAGCCACAATTTTGATGTTATGGTTGAAATGTACAAGATATATTTGAAATTTAGATTAAATGTTTAAGCCACTCTTTAGAACACATGAGTAAAATGTACAAGTCAGTCTCTCAAACACATGAGTTAAATGTTTCAATCACTCGTTGAAACACGTGAGTTAAATGTTTCAATCACTCGTTGAAACACATGAGTTAAATGTTTCAATCACTCGTTGAAACACGTGAGTTAAATGCACAAGTCACTCTTTAAAATATATGAGTGAAATGTACAAGACACTCTTTGAAACACATGAGTCAAATGTACAAGACACTCTTTGAAACACATGAGTCAAATGCACAAATCATTTTGAAACACGTAGATGAAATAGAAACTTAACTCCCAATGATTAATATTAACATAAAACAGCTGTGGACACTCCTAGAAGACAAACTTCTTTTAACTTGTTGATGATCTAACCCTAACTTGGTAACATAAGGTAATCATATGTTGATGATCTAACCCTAACTTGGTAACATAAGGTAATCACATGTTGATGATCTAATCCTAATTTGGTAACATAAGGTAATCACATGTTGATGATCTAACCCTAACTTGGTAACATAAGGTAATCATTAAAAAAAATCATTCAACAATTTTTATTCATTTGTGCTACAAAGTACAAATAAAACCAGTAAAAATAAACAATCAAGCATGTAAAATAGAGATACACTAAAAGCAAACAATTGCTTATACAAATGTGTATTCTGTACAAATCAACATTAATGAAATACTTAAATTAATGGCTTTTAGTTATCAATAATGCTATTTAGTTTTATGTAAAATAAGTTATTTTTAGTTTAATTTTCATCTTTTGTATCATAAGGTTTTTCATTTCATATTTTCACTTATAAAGAACATTGATTGTTGACCTATTGATATTTAAATAATGGTATAAGAAAACCTCTATATTTCACAATTATGAATTTCTTTGTTATTTTTTGGATAAGTTTAAAATCTATTCAAACGTCTAGGCCTATCAGACTTATTAAACGGTTTCTTATGCACTTTGAGGGGTTCATTCATACTATTGTGGCATAACTTTATTGTCATGTAAATTCTTGTAACTGTGAACTACGAAGACTAGGGCCCCCTAAGGTCATTTGATGTCCTTCTTCAAACGATACTTTGTAACAAACATAAAATATATTTCACAATTATTTTATTCGTTCATTTTTCAAAGAGTTTTCCTTTTCGTTTTCATGTTTATTAGGCTATACATGCGTTTAATGTTATACAAATATACATTGATATAAATTGATTAGTAGGCTATACATACGTTTAATGTTATACATTTATATAAATTGATATGCCTTTTTTTTCTTTGCATCTAATTTCAGAAGTTGAAATTACAATACTTTCCTTTAGAAGCTCTTATTATCCCGACTTTGATTCAGAGGATATTACGTGACAATCTTATTGTAAAATTTGAATTTTCGTATAGCGAAAGGTCAAAGTTTATTCATGTTTTACTTGAGTTGTTCTATGACAGTTTATTGTGATTTATGCTTACAATGTAGGCGACTCATCTTCTATAGTGCATTTGTTTGCAATAGATCACCACTGGGGGACTGGATCGTCTTGTCGGCTGGGTATGGCCAAGTGGTTGGTGTGTCGGTCTACGAATCGAAATTCAAGATATTAGCACGCTCCGCACTTTCAGATGTAGGAACACAATAAAAGTAACAGAGAGTTTCATTATTCGGTTTAAGAAGCAGGAAAAAAGACCCATGTGTCGGCGGGTGCTACTGAATGATTACCTCATTTCTGGTTAGAAGCTCAAAGTTGGGGACGGCTTTATTTGAACAGACGTACGCATAAGATCCGTTCAAGTTGAAAATTCCAACTCTACGCCTTATTTCGACAGAACTTTTTGTTAGCGCAAAGCCACACAATGGACTGTCTACGCCATGTCCACCGTGTGGGGTGGAATCTCGGATTTTTTCGTTGTAAGTCTTTAAACATACCCCCCACCCCACCCCACGAGGGAATCGACAAAAGTAACTGACAGAATTCATTTTTATAGGAAAAAAAATACTTAATACAAGAACATTTCTCATGAGAAAAATCAAAGACGAAAAAAATTTTAATTACTATCAAAACTATTTTAGAGACGTACAAAATCAATTTAGTTGCCAAGCTTTATCAAATGTGTTAAATAAACTGATGATTGCTGTGTTTTGATGACGTAGAGTTCACGAAACCATAGCAACAAATTCCATCACACAATGCGAGCCACTAAAGATTTTGGAATAATTTCGAAATTGAGTTACATGACATATAACCTTTTCTGTCCGTGTTCAATAATCTTACATATTCATTGAAATGCGATAATTCAACAGTTTTCAAACATGAAAACAGGAGAAGCGAGGAATTTATTTCACTAAGCCGTATATTGATTTAAAACCTTGAGAAATATATTAAAGTTATTCAGGATACGAAATGCATTATATAATAAAAACTATTTAATAAAAGAAGTTGGATTTTGTCATTTTAAACAGAATTTCATATATTTTTTAATATTCATTAAATTAGGATAAAATAAATCGAGAATACACGAGGCGATCAGAGAAAATGCACACAATTATCAACAAGTATTAAAAAGATTTATAAGCGCAAGATCAAATATTATGTTTAAAATTACTGAAAATGGTTTTGTTTGTTTGCTGGTAACGCACAAATTTGTACAGCTGCTAATCGGTGATATGCACATCGCAGGGATTGAGCCTCGAACTTTAGCGCTAAACCCTGTATTATCTAAAGTCAACTTGATTTAAGAGCGATGTTGCATGAATATTAGAGGCCACCGATAGTAACTGTTTGAGAGTATGTGGAGAACGGTCTCTTTGGCCTCCAAATGAAAATTCTATTAACTAACACACAGTGTTGTTGCCACATGGTCGCTCTATTAAATACTAAACTAATTTTAAAATTGTTTAAAATGCCGATTCTTTGAATAGACGTCAAACCAAGATAAGTTTCCATGACAACAGATAATTGTGCTGGAAAGTAGCGCGGCACCAACCACAACGAGTAATCACATGTGTTCTCTATACCTAGGCTGATCTATAGAAATGAGAAAACAATACTCGAGGCTACTTGCTTTGTGTGTTTGATTAAATGCGTTGCAGGAGGCTATAACGAGTTCTAGTGATTCATAATATAAAAGTCAAATAAGAAGAAGAGACTCATTTTAGATCTGAGACACCTAATATCCAACATGAATACGTTTTAGACGTGAGACAACCAGTTTCCGACACAGATCTGTTTTACATTTGAGACAACTATCTTCCGACACAAATGTGTTTTACATTTGAGACAACTATCTTCTGACACAGACTCGTTTTACATTTGAGACAACTATCTTCTGACACAGACTCGTTTTACATTTGAGAAAACTATCTTCCGACACAGATCTGTTTTACATTTGAGACAACTATCTTACAAATGTGTTTTACATTTGAGACAACTATCTTCCGACATAAATCTGTTTTATATTTGAGACTTCTATCTTCCGACACAGATCTGTTTTACATTTGAGACAACTATCTTACAAATGTGTTTTACATTTGAGACAACTATCTTCCGACACAGACTCGTTTTACATTTGAGAAAACTATCTTCCGACATAGATCTGTTTTATATTTGAGACTTCTATCTTCCGACACAGATCTGTTTTACATTTGAGACAACTATCTTCCGACATAAATCTGTTTTACATTTGAGACAACTATCTTCCGACATAAATCTGTTTTACATTTGAGAAAACTATCTTCCGACATAGATCTGTTTTATATTTGAGACTTCTATCTTCCGACACAGATTGGTTTTTCATTTGAGACAACTATCTTCCGACATAAATCTGTTTTACATATGAGGTAATTGACCTCCGACACAAAATGACCAGGTAGAAATTTCCACCTTATTGATATTAATTGCTTTTATTCGTGCATGTAGATCTATAATTAGAATGAACACGAAAAACTGATCTTTTCAGACAACGTTTGAGATAATTCATATTGTATAGGATATCTTAAACGGTTTTTCATGACTTTTAGTTTTAATGTTCCAACCGATTGCTGCCTTATCTATATAATATAGATATACGGTAACATCAGCTATTGCATTTATATTACTGCAAACAAACATGTCAAAGTTTTCTGTGACTGAGATTACTACAGTGAAATTAAATCTCGACTGTG
Organism: Limulus polyphemus; assembly: GCF_000517525.1. Classification (NCBI taxonomy): domain Eukaryota; kingdom Metazoa; phylum Arthropoda; class Merostomata; order Xiphosura; family Limulidae; genus Limulus; species Limulus polyphemus. The sequence goes on from NW_013665690.1 coordinate 511,331, forward strand.
AATATATATATATATACTCGAATTTCTTGAGTTAGCCACATGAACTACAAATCAGTTTCGTTACTTTTAACCTCTTCATTCAGTCGAATCATCCATAATTAATCGTATTCTAACAAACATATATAATCTTCACAATCCACAAAAGTCACTCAGTCGAGTTTCACAGTTAATTAAGTTCTTCACAAACATAAAACTCTGTTCTTCTAACTCCTCGATATAACCTTCCATAACCAGTAGAATTCTCATGGAAAGATTAGCTCCTTGAAGTCAATGGAATTCACCAACGTTACTCGTGATTCCCTCTTTCAGTCACTTAAATTCCCCCATAGATTTGATGCACTGATACTCTTATACACTCAGTATATCCTTTACTAACCAATAGTGTTCTCATGGACAAATTAGTTTCACATAACTATTAGAATTCAATAAATTTATTTCCGTTTTCTTCTTCCGGTCGAGCTTTACAGCCAGTTCAATTCCCCACATAGTTAGTACTACAGTTCCCTAACAGTTACTCCATACAGATCCCACTGAATTCTCAAAGTCAGCTGAGCTCTTTTAGTTAATGGATTTATAAAAGTTAGTAAACGCTTCAGTTATATTAGTTGTTTTTATACGCGCACATACCAGGCACAAGAAAATAATTTTATTAATGTACTAACAATTAGTCGTTTGAAGTGTAGAAAATTGCATTTATTTGTTTTTATTCCCACGAGTTTTATTTCATGTACATTTCTGCTCCACCTTAATATTGTAAATAGTAAATTGATTTATTTTATTTTTTAGAAAGAAAGATTCACCTGCAGGTAATAATGATTCTTTTTCTCTCCTGTTCCTTCCCATTCTGGATGTGTGTGTGTCTAATGTATTGATGCATTGAAGGATAATGTTGCAGATCCCATGCTGTCCTTGATACTACTTCCTCCGTCATTGCTCGTGCTCAGTCTCGTGACTGTGATTACGAAATATAGCCCAAAACACACACAAAAAAGAATAACATTGTAATAAGCTTCTGCAAAGGATGACGAGATTAATCTTAGATTACACATCTTGACAAATTTTCTACACATCTACTACAGCACTTTGGCTTCCAAAACCACGTTTAAGCAAACCAAAGGCATAAAAAGTCTATTAGACCTGCATCGAGGAGATTGGTAGGTATGTGGTCAAACGTGATTGTTGTAATTCCAGTTGTTTCGGCTATCTTTCTCAAGGAAACGGCGGTTAATTCCGAGACGTGGCGCTGGAGGACTGTGACTGTTTGACTTATGGGACTTTGTCATCATCAAATCCTTTCTTATTATTTTATTAACGGTACAAGATGATATGCTCAGCTATAATGCTATGGCTATTTGGGTCAAATATTCTTCTTTTGTAGCCATATCCTAAGCTTTCCAGATAAATGAGTTGTTTTGAATTGGCTCAGGGTGCTGTTCGGAGCTTGTTATTGTCCTAAAAGCTCGGTTCTGTAAGTTTTCCACTTCCACAAAGGACAAGGTCTCTTCTTCGAAATGTTGTCCTTTAGCACTAAATCTTTAACAGTTTCACCATACAAACATTCTTTATCGGATATGAAATCCCTTCAGCTATAAGGTACCCGTCAAGTTAATCGGATATGACATATTCCTTCAGCTATAAGATACCCGTGAAGTTCATCGGATATGACATATTCCTTCAGCTATAAGGTACCCGTGAAGATCATTGGATATAACATATTCCTTCAGCTATAAGGTACCCGTGAAGTTCATTGGATATGACATATTCCTTCAGCTATAAGGTACCCGTGAAGTTAATCGGATATGACATATTCCTTCAGCTATAAGGTACCCGTCAAGTTAATCGGATATGACATATTCCTTCAGCTATAAGGTACCCGTGAAGTTCATCGGATATGACATATTCCTTCAGCTATAAGGTACCCGTGAAGATCATTGGATATGACATATTCCTTCAGCTATAAGGTACCCGTGAACTTCATCGGATATGACATATTCCTTCAGCTATAAGGTACCTGTGAAGTTCATCGGATATGACATATTCCTTCAGCTATAAGGTACCCGTGAAGATCATTGGATATGACATATTCCTTCAGCTATAAGGTACCCGTGAACTTCATCGGATATGACATATTCCTTCAGCCATAAGGTACCCGTGAAGTTCATCGGATATGACATATTCCTTCAGCTATAAGGTACCCGTGAAGTTAATCGGATATGACATATTCCTTCAGCTATAAGGTACCCGTGAAGATCATTGGATATGACATATTCCTTCAGCTATAAGGAACCCGTGAAGTTCATCGGATATGACATATTTCTTCAGCTATAAGGCACCCGTGAAGTTAATCGGATATAACCATATTCCTTCAGCCATAAGGTACCCGTGAAGTTCATTGGATATGACATATTCCTTCAGCTATAAGGTACCCGTGAAGTTCATCGGATATGACATATTCCTTCAGCCATAAGGTACCCGTGAAGTTCATTGCTTTCTAGAATTGTCGGGAATTTCGCAGGAAAACATCGATATGTATATGAACGTGC
>NW_013665690.1:514237-515703 GCF_000517525.1 Limulus polyphemus
CATCGGATATGACATATTCCTTCAGCCATAAGGTACCCGTGAAGTTCATTGGATATGACATATTCCTTCAGCTATAAGGTACCCGTGAAGTTCATCGGATATGACATATTCCTTCAGCCATAAGGTACCCGTGAAGTTCATTGCTTTCTAGAATTGTCGGGAATTTCGCAGGAAAACATCGATATGTATATGAACGTGCAGTACGTGATGCCATGACTTGCATATATAGTTTCGTACTGCTATATTATCACATGCAAATCGTTGTTATGAAATTCGAAATTGAAGTTATTTTTACATTCATACGTGTGATGTTACAAGAGACACCCCCTCCAACAAAAACAAACAAACAAACAAACACTTTAGTAATGGTTCGAGCAATATTAAAATTCTAATTATAAAGTATTATATAGTTTGTGGAAAAGAAACTGCATTATATGTATATTGTGGGATAACATTATGTTGTTGTTTTAACGTATTGAAATGATACAAAGCTCAACACTTGTTTGTTTTCAATAGCCGAAAAGTTTGAAAATTAATTTGTTGCGTAATTTGAGTCAGTGAGATTTGTATCGGTTGTAGATCAGTATAGGATGCATTAAAATATTTTCGATGCACCATTTGGTCATAGAGATATCACCTTCTAGACATGGGAGCTCTGCCAAAGACGTCATAACCTTTTATAGAGCAATATTCATGACAAAAAGGTGCTCGATATAGAAGTAAATGTAGATAATATTGGAATATGAAAATGAATTATATGTTGCTTTGAGTTCAAAACACGCAAATTTAAGCAAAATAATAAAAATTATGTACATGTATTTAATACAAAAATGTGTGGGGAATCTTAACTACTGGAGTCCTAAAATAGGTAAACTGTACTGATAAACAAGGGACGTAAGCATTAGAACTTCACAATAGGAAGTTTACCAGTTGTCTTATGTACATGTATTTAATACAAAAATGTGTGGGGAATCTTAACTACTGGAGTCCCAAAATAGGTAAACCGTACTGATAAACGAGGGACGTAAGCATTAGAACTTCACAATAGGAAGTTTACAGTTGTCTTATGTAATAATACATTTGCTAGTCGGTTGAGAACGGTTCGTCAGTGTTTGGTTGTTTGGTGCTATCAGTGCAAACTTCAAAGTTTGTTTCCATATTACTGGTTGTAGTTTTATTATGTGCTACATCATTTGTAAACAACTTCTCCATCCCACACTATGCTGACTGTTCATAACACTTAAACTTGGTTTGGAGTGATATACTGATAAATGTTAAAACATGTTCGCCGCTTCTTCATTTGAGTAAAGAGGTGGGTCCCATAGCCCTTTATGTAGAAACTGGTGAAAGTTTTTACTCATGTAGGTAGTCTACCTGTGATTTAGTATCTTTCAAGCTGAAAGTTTTGTGGAATTTATCAGTCACACCACGATAGAAAAAAAAAAAACGTTTAGGTTTTCTTCTTT
>NW_013665690.1:516703-517469 GCF_000517525.1 Limulus polyphemus
GGGTTTCCATACTGCTTGTATTGTTTGCACGTTAATGGCTATAGGGTTTCCATACTGCTTGTATTGTTTGTACATTCATTCCTTAGGCCCCTAATATATTTTGACCAAGATATGTGCATATATATAGACAACAAATACCGATGACCAAAATCGTAGTAATGTTAACAGCCCCGTAACCTGGCAACGGTGAATCCCACTTTTAATTTAAAAGTTGGTTTTCTACAGACAGGAAGTATAAGTTAAAATATCCTTATTCTTTACTGTTCAAATGAATGTGCGAACGTTAACGCAGAATTGATTAAAAGCACAGTCGAAAATACGTAACACTGAGTAACGTTGGAAATGTACAAATACAACCAATTAATACAACCGCGTAAAAAACAAACATTATGGTTGTTATATCAGGTCGGTTTAAGGTCTACAACATTAATACTAATGATTGTTATATCAGATCGGTTTACGGTTTATAACATTAATACTAATGGTTTTTATATCAGGTCGGTTTACGGTGTATAACATTAATACTAATGATTGTTATATCAGATCGGTTTACGGTCTATAACATTAATACTAATGGTTTTTATATCAGGTCGGTTTACGGTCTATAACATTAATACTAATGATTGTTATATCAGATCGGTTTACAGTTTATAACATTAATACTAATGGTTGTTATATCTGGTCGGTTTACGGTCTATAACATTAATACTAATGGTTTTTATATCAGGTCGGTTTACGGTCTATAACATTAATACTAATGGTTGTT
>NW_013665690.1:518421-525437 GCF_000517525.1 Limulus polyphemus
TTATATCAGGTCGGTTTACGGTCTATAACATTAATACTAATGGTTTTTATATCAGGTCGGTTTACAGTCTATAACATCCTTTCGCTAAAAAACAAACTAAATGTGTTAACTTGTCCTTATGTAGCCTGTGAAAAAATAAAAATACATTGATCAAGCGATATAACACCATGTTAATTTTAAATTCTGAAATTTGTTTTTGTTTCTGGCGGGTATCCCAAGAAAAAAATTACATTCACTATCTGCCCTAGCCGTCTCTACTTTAGCAGTGTAAGACTAGAGGAAAGGCACAACCCACTCTTTGGGCTACTCTTTTACCAACGAATAATGGGATTGATCGTCACATTATAACGCTCCCACGGCTGAGAGGTGTGACAGGGATTCGAACTCGCGACACTCAGATTGCGAGTCGAGTGCCTTAACCACCTGACCATGCCGGGCCCATGGCTACTGATGCTGTACGTTGTTAATAAAAACATTTTTAAGTTACAGCCGGAATCTCAACTATCAAACATATTCTCTTAGGCCTTATACATAGCACTTAATTTATACTACCAGTAACCACAGATGGTATTAAAGAACGCAGCTGTGTGATCTAAAATTAGTTTATGAAGTCGTCATTCCCAGCGATCACTTAAGTTCTGAAAAAACAAACCTGAACCGATACAATAAATGGTGTATGTATCTAGGGTTTACCTGTCTGTCTAACTGTACTATTTTACAATATTAATTCAAACCACGCTTATTATAGAAATTTTAGGTATAAGGATCGTTATAGAACTGGCTACAAAAATAACGACCATTGTAGAAATACTGGGTATGTGGAAAGTACAGCTAAGTAAATCATTCCAAAGTTCAAAAAGTAAACTAAATTTCAGAGGTACAACATTTTAATCATTTATTCACAGCTTCGGGTAACACTGACACCCAACATTGTAGCTACCACTCTTCGTGTAGAAATCTAAAGGTTACAGTAGAACTAACAGGGTGCAACTTCTTAGTTCATGGTAGTGATACCCGCATACTAAGTACAGTAATAATTGGAATTTGAAACACATGAAAATGCAATGCATTTTGTAAGACTTTGACAGGCAGATAGATACAGATGTTTTTGGCAACACGAGAAAAACATCAAATATACATGGAAAGGTTTGTACAGGAGACATTTGTATTTGTTTGTGCACGATTAGAACTGGCTGAGGACCTCGGAGTTTGACGCGTTATTTGTTTTTGTCTCAAACCTCTGACATCCATCAGGTTTCGCGCGTCCTTGGTAGCACGTGCGCCTGACTTTACTGAAAGTGGGGGCAAGTGCAAGTAAGCGAACGGGAAAACTTTTTGCTAAAAATATTCAAAGTGGAGTGACACGTGCTCCTTTTGCCCCATCACCCCTGAGTAGGCGTCTTTGACTGTTAGGTACAACCAGAGATCGAGTATAAGAACTTGTTTTGATTTTAACGGTAAGTAATGAGGAAGACAATGAATCTTGTGCAGTTTAAAAGCCCTGTAGACAAACATCACTGCCTTTTTGACGTTAGTACTAGCATAACATGTCGAAATTCGACACAATATATAGAGAGTTGTGGAATTTCACTCAATTCACATTCTTATGTAACCACAGAAAATCATATATTTGGCCACTAAGATACGCTTTTTCTAAAATTTCCGACAGTTTTCATACTATGAGTACTCCCCAAGACTTCAAAGGTTTTTATTCAGTAAGCCCTGTTTATGAACTTACTGGCAACAGAACGACTTCAAAGGTTTGAAGTAGTCATCCATGTTTTTGCACTTGTTAAAATAATTCTTAGATCTCAACAACACAATTAAATTTGTAAACAACACTTGCAATATTCTCACCTTCAGAGGCAAACATTTCTCACCATTAGAGTGACCATAACCTTGGGCCGGATTAAGGGTTAGTGGGGCCCTAGGCTCAAGTAATATTTGGGAATAATAATAACTCACTCTTGCCTCTATTCTACCGGTTTTAGTGACCATAATAAATGGTACAAATAAAAGGGAATCCTCAATAGCCGCGACACTTGAAATTCTTTTACGTAGTATTAGGCTAAATTAATCTATGATACCTTTGTTTCCCTTTTTATTATCTATATTTTTGTGCGCCAGCAATTCTAAGCATGGGGCGCGCGTATACCTTATTCGATTTTATTACTCATCAGGATCTTTACCAGCCCACCCTCAAATTGAAATTCTTTTAGGCAGGATTAGAATAAATTAATCTATGATAGTTTGACCTCCGGAATCCATAACTGTAATTATAGCTCAAATCGGTCAAGAGATTACGGAGCTATGAGCTAAAAGTTTGTATTGAAAAACAAAACAAAAACTCGTAGCTGCGGCTAAAAATATTAACATATTTTATCTTTTCTGACTTGAACTATTTCCGTTTCCGACACGAACCCTACATTGCACTATATAAACAAAAATCATTGGTATCTACATGCTACAATTTATATACTGCATTTCAACGAATTAATTACTATTTTCATGTTAACACCATTTAGTCACGAAGTAATAGCATTTTATTATTGTTAAACAACCATTTTATATCAAAGTGTAAAGCTCAGGCGATCCGACAGCCATATATAGTTGTGTACTTGGCGCCACCTAGTAGAATTTTAAGAAACTTTTCCTATATCATAACTTTTAAGGTATTCAACTTGTCAGTCATGTAATACTTTTCTGTTTGCTTGCTGCTAACGTCATTGTGACTGTCAGACCTTCTTAATGGTATATTGAAATGAACGATTTTAAAGGTTTTAATATATCAATAGATTTAGTGTTTTGATGTTTGCTTATGTTCCCTTACCTTTAAAGTTTGGAGAAGGCTTGATTGGGTAGTCAAAGAAACCTTTATTTCACTACCTATTCCAGCATCTCCAAACTTTATTTTCTAAAAAGCGAGCTCCTCGCTATCAAATTTGAATTTCAAGTTTCCTTACTTTTACGACATATGGTCAAGAATGTTCATTGTTGGCAAATTTCAAGTTCCCTTACCTTTACGACATATGGTCAAGAATGTTCATTGTTGGCAAATTTCAAGTTCCCTTATCTTTATGACATATGGTCAAGAATGTTCATTGTAGGCAAATTTCAAGTTCCCTTACTTTTACGATATATGGTCAAGAATGTTCATTGTTGGCAAATTTCAAGTTTCCTTACTTTTACGACATATGGTCAAGAATGATCATTGTTGGTAAATTTCAAGTTCCCTTACCTTTACGATATATAGTCAAGAATGTTTATTGTTGGCAAATTATTAGGCACGAGTTATTGAAAGAATCTCCGACCTCCTCAAAAGTTGTTGCAAAGATAAATCGGTGTTCATGCACCAAATCTCAGTTAGTTATGAAATACGTTATTTTTTTATTTCTTTTGATAGGCATAAATTAAGTTCATGTTTGTATCTGGTATTTTTAAGATATTTCAAAACTTTAAAATTAGCATATCTAGCCTTCTGGAGGCTCAGCGGTAAGTCCGAGGGCTTATAATGTTATAAGAATTGGGTTTCTGTTTCTGCGGTGGGTAGAACACAGATACATAATTATTTAGTATTGCGCTTAACAACAAAAATGTATCTAGATTTATGAAACGTATGAGCTATTCTCTGACACATCACAGGCTAAATTATCATGTATACTTAGCAAGAAGGAACAAGTTTTAACCAGTTATTAGGCCTAAAGACTAATAAAGGAGCGTTACTCGCTCGTCCTAAAAGATCCAATTTTTTTAACGCTAAAGTAACAAGAAAAAGCAAACTTTGTGAAGTCAATACAAATTGTTTTGCCTCTTCATTCCGCCATTTACACTGACGAGAATGAAATCTCTATCTTGTAAAAATATTTTACGAAATCTAGTTTAATGCTACCCTGCTCGATATATTTTCAGCCCAAGTGGCACGTTATGCAACTCATGATCAGGTCATACACATACAGAGTTACTGTAGATGGTGGAGACATTTTATGATAAAGAGTTGGAATGATAAAACGTGGTCAATGTTGGGATAAGAACAGCAAATGAAACGTTTGGCTAATCTTAAGATTCCAGCCCATAAATGCTGGCGGGTTTACGTTCTTTCTGATGTATTTTTGGACATTTTATGTCACTAAATGTTCACATTATTTCCTGCTACGATTACCAGTAAACAGTGGGCCTTCAACTAATGTTCCAATGGCCATCCAATTTGTATCCTTGTCATTTCGCGGACTAGAACCTTGGATGTTATTAGTCCACGACGGCCCACCTCGTTCGTCGCATTAAAGCATGTTCTATCATAATATATATATATATAATTCTCAGTATCCCATTAACAATATTGACAAATTCTGAAAATCTTTACTTTTACAAAAGCAGTAGAATTTACTAATGTGATTTTTAGGGATTTAAGTATCACATTCGTTTCAAACCTCCATAATACCCCCAAGTATTTTAGTCACAATTTTCACTAGCAATACAAAGTGTTTCTATCAATTTCAAGAGTTTCATACAATTCTAACTCTACAGTATAAATGTATCACTTGTATCATTCTCACAGAGTACTTTCTGGTAACGTACTAATTGGCAGTGAACAAAAATGGCTAGCTAAAAATTATTATTCAAAAGTCTCATACAACTGAAATTGGAGACAAATGTCGAACTAATGTTTTAATTAATATTATTTTGAATCTTAAGTTAAAAAATAATCAAATATTTCTTTTATAAAATTGCAGATCTAACATGGTTTAGTTTGCCTGGCATTCTGATTAAACTATCACGGCTCCGCCATCTATTCGTCAAATGTTAAATTACATTTATGTATTTTTAAGAAACTCGTATATAATTTCTCACACTACAACTACTTATATTCAATTTTACAACACCACAGTTGAATATTTTTATAAGCCTCTATAAGCTAAACATAAATAATGATTATCTTTACTGTTTTGCCAATTTAGTAAGACAACAAGAATTTTAAACTAATCAAAAAATTCTTTATTAATCCCATTGTAGATAAACATCTAAAGATAAAGCACAAAACTATCTATATACACAAAACGAAAATGATCAAGTTAAGGTGCCTGCTTTTTGTGCTGCAGCCATTGCAGCTTCGTTAGCTTGCATTTGGAATTCTTGGAATCTTTGAGTTATTCGTTGATTCATCTTCAGATACTTTTCCATGCAATTCATGGCACACCTATCCTGTACGGAGAAAAAAACAAAATATATATTTCTTCCCAGAACCATTCTCTGACATAAATTATACTTACATTCCTGAGATTCAATCTTTCAAGTTGGATACCCATAATTATGTCATGGCGGTAATAAAGGCTAACCAAAAACTGTACTAAAGTGTACAGAATGATCTAAAATTATCTTTCTTATTTTAAAATTTAATAATTGAATAACTAAAGAAATACAACCATGCATTTTTCAACATCTTGTAGCCCAACTTAAAAAGTTTTTATTATCATGTTTTTTTCACAGTGAGAGTCTTACCCCGTAAAATGGCAACCATTCAAGAAAAGGCTCAATGCATCGTTTGGCTTGCAGGGTGAGCTAATTCTATGGCCTCTGCGTTCACCAGACATGAATCTACTAAACTTTTATTTGGGGGTATGTTAAGTATATCGTGTATCGCACACCAATAGCAAACAGCAAGCATGGAGCTAAAGACGTCATCGCCACTGTAACTGTGGACATGTTGCAGCAAACATGGACTGAAATCGAACATCAGTTAGAGGTCCTGAGAGCCACTGATGGTACAAATGTAGAAGTCTAATGACATGTCAATAAAAGCTGTTTGGGTTTGGCTCCAAGATGCTGAAAACAGCATGGTTGTATTTCTTTAGTTATTTAATTACTAAATTTGAAAATAGGAAAGATAATTTTAGACCACCCTGTATATCTGTCAGAAGTAGAGATTAAACAAAATAATTTTAGTTCCAAGTGCAAAAACAACAACAAAATATAATACTGTTTTGTTCTGAAACCTGACTGTCGTTACTACATACTTTAAATGTACTAATTCGTGCATTTTAACAGTAAGCCAGAACTGTGTAGAAAAAAAAGTAATCTATCCAATATCTTTATCTCACACTGGGACAAATATAATATCACCACCACATTTTTTGTTATTGTTTGTACAGAATTATTTTGTCACAACTACTGAACAATTTTCCGATTAGCTGTTGGACAATTATTTTATTGCTATAATTGTTTTTAATGCATATTTCTCTCTCTAAGGATATATATATATGTATCATCCTACATCTGTTATATAGTGGTTTGTAAAAAAAATAAGCTAAAAAAGTACTTTTTCTTTCTCTGTTGAACAAGCAAAATATGACTACAATTTCAATATTCATATCTGAACACCTGAAATGATATCCTTACATAATTTTGTAAGAAACACCTACCTACTGAGCAACAAAAACATGAAACAATCTTGTCAGGTTAATGTTATTTTACATATTCTTCCTTATATTTTAATTCTTAAAGAGTAAAATGAAAACACAAAACTCCTGATGGAAATATCTGTACCTACTTCTTTATCTCGAACTTGGCGAACTGTAAAATCATGGACACAGTCTGTGAAGCACAACTCAGATAATTTGTTGTAAGATATAAGGAAGTCTTTGAACTGAAAACAATGGAAACAATAAGTTTAGAAGCAGTCATAATTAATGAAAATTCATCTTATATTAAAATACTTTCAAATGAATAAATGACACCAAACTTAGTGCTGTATTTCATTCTATAGTTTATCCATTTGTAAGTTTGTTACTCTGGATGAAATACTATTTTTAATGCTTTTGAAGCACTTTAATACATATTCGATGACGAGGAACCCACTTTGAGATTAATAATGGCTGGAGACGGCTTAAATGGGTAATGAAGAAAAACTTTAATATAAGTTTAACATGACAGCAAATGTACAACGTTTCGACAAGGGTTTTTCCTCAACCCCCGATGATGACAAAAACCTGTCGAAAAGGTGTACATTTTCTGTCATGTTT
>NW_013665690.1:526358-532797 GCF_000517525.1 Limulus polyphemus
AACCTAGGAACGTACAGAATATATACTAATATGAAAGTGTACAAAATATATTTTGTAAGTATTTCCTAGAATTATAAATTTCAGAATTTGTCTGTTCTGTGGGTATCAAAACCACATTTTTAGTGTTACAAATCCTCAGACTTGTCACTGAGCTACTGGGGGTATTTCAAAGAGTGCTACTAATGTTACTGCATTATTTGAATATGAAAGATTACCTTTAGCTTTCAATTATAAGATAAGATATATTAAAACTTATAAACTTATATATAAAACTGAAAAATAGTAGATTCCCTCAACCGTGTTACAATATGATCGAATTTTTAGACAAGGGTGGAAGTTGGATGACAAACCTTTCTATGTATGGATTTGATTATATATATATATATGGAAAGAATAACAAAGAGCACTTCTCAACAAATTTAAGCAAAAATTCACCAAACAATGGCATTCAGAGTTACATGGTAAACTTGGTCAAATATATCTATTTAAAATGTCAACTTAAGTAAAAATATGCCACAACTCTGAGTTGGAAATAGGTCAAACAAATACAGAAAAATGATGTAATTACTGTCTTAGAAATGAAAGAAATGTTACAAGATGAATATCGTCTTATTTGCATGCAACTTGATGAATAAAAGAAAAAGTACATGATTGGGTGTTATTATACTGAACTTTGATATTATAAAAATAATTTGTTATTGGGTAGTCAAAAAAGTAAAATTACCAAGCAGATAAGTACACCTGCTAAGGTAATGAAAGTAACTGTTTGTTTACAGAAGTTCATCAAAGCTACTTTGTAACTATGGGGCTAACTCTGTTAACATCTCTAATTTTGAATTGAAAATACTAGAGCAGCTAGTCAACATCATCCACTCTTGTCAACTGAATAGTGGAATCTGGCCTTCACTCTTATAATTCACACACAACTCCAAAGTGTAAATTTGTTGGGAGGTAACAGGGCAAGAACCACGGAACTTCAGATACACAGCTTAGCATTCTAACTACTGGGTTATGCTTGGCCCAAAGTTCAGACATATAAATGTATGTAGTATTATTACACATTGTAGGATGTATTGAACCACATGACATAGTCCAATACATCTGAAATAAAGTATTAATGTCAAATGTGAAATTGAAGTGAATAGATGTGTGTTGTTAACTACCAAGAGTAACACCTAAAGGATGAATGGTCTTTTGTCACCTACTTGCTCTCTGGTTTTTGTACAGTGGTAATCAATTATGGGTGTTAGAACATTATGTAACAATGTAACTGTTGGAGAATTAAATCAACTACATCAAAGTTTACCTGTTTTATTTGTTCACTTTCTACCTTAGCAGAGTCGGGAGTATCTGATGTGACTGCTGCCATCTGGTGTCAGCTATAAACATTAAAGAAAAAATAATTTAAGAGCAACTGTTAACCACAATGTCAACATAGAAGAGAGTCACTCACTTCTGAAACAAACTTTCCCGAACTAGTTTTGGAACACATAATGGTATACTATCATTGATAACACTTAACTGCAGCCATTGTTAATTGAGGTAAAAATAATACACTGCATCATGATAAAACTGCCCATGTTACAGTTTTTTTTATTATTTCTAATTTAGATTTTATTTTTAAATCTCAGAATGTAAAAGAAAAAAGCTGGATTTAAATTGGTTTGTTTTGTTTTGTGCAAAACTACATGAGGACTATTTGTGCTAGCCATCTCTAATTTAACAGTGACAGACTAGATGGAAGGCAGCTAGTCAACACCATCCACCACCAACTCTTGGACTATACTTTTTTACCAATGAATAGTGGACTGACCGTCACATTATCATGCTCCCATGGCTGAAAGGGCAAACATGTTCAGTGATTGGGATTTGATCCCACAACCATCAGGTTGCAATTTGAGCACCCTAACCACCAGGTCCTAGATTAAAATATCAATATGTATAAGTTCATGACAAAAAGTACCTTTTACAACTCAAAGTTTCAAGTTATGAATTACATAAAACCCCAAATTGGTTAGGAACCATTCTATCTTATTTTATTGTATTTTATCAAGCACTAGAATCTGTTAAATCCTGAATTATTATTATTCAAAGGAAACAGTCCTTACTTTCATTGGATATCCTATGAAACACTTATTACAAATTTTACTTAAATGTAACATCCAAGAAATGCACGAGCATACTTTACCCTCTTAAAAATGTCCCAATGCACGAGTTTTGTTAAACAAGTATTTAAAGAAGACAGATTCCTTCCAAGAGTGAATCAGTATGGGCCAAAGGCAAGTAAAAAATAATGCTCTTGGTGTTGACAAAATTAACAAAGGCCAGAATTCTTTACTGTGATTTATTCTAACATCAGTTGTATAAAACACACAATATACCAAAAAATAATACATCTTAAATGCTGAATTACTCAACTCACAAACACAGTAATATGGCTGTGGATATCAGATGATCACACTGGAGACAATAAGTATTATTTCGGTATTTTTGAGGTCTTGTATTTTAGTTAGTTTAGTTGGGATTGGACACTTTTAGGCTTTATTACTACAGGTATAGCTACGTTTAAAATTAATACTTTGATTATTGAGCATTTATTTTAGTTTTTAGTTAACATATATGATAAGAAAACTATTAATATTAGATTGAAACAGTTTTCACTAGTGCTAGTTAAGAAAGAAGAATTTTTTAAACACGGCTTTAGCTATAATTTCAGTTATTGGTAAGTTATAAAACATGTTAAATAAATTGTATTATTACATAAATATAATCCAAAAAATAATTATTTGTCACTTCTTATTTTAAAGATAAACTTAATTACTTTAGTGATAAAATAGAGTAACACATTTAACTTTAATGTGGAGCTTAAAGGTGTTGTCAACAGACCACTTGTATTTAGTGTTGATTATTTATTCCCTGGCTACAATGGTAGTGTGAGTGTTCAGCACTTACAATTTGTAATGTGAGGTGGGTGCAAGAAGTTGGTTTCATTTGGGAATTCGGGATTGACACACATATTTAAGGGTGCTAGAAGTTGAGATGTACAGTTTGTAAGTTAGAGGGAAAATTGGAGATTCTCCTAAGTAGGGTAGAGGCTATGAATAAAAAGTAAACTGTGGGAAATTGTAGTCGGATTTAAAGAGAAACTTAAGCTTTTGCATGGGAATGGAAATAAAAAAACATAAGGTGGTTATTATTATAATGTGATTCTTTAGTATGGCACATGGATAGGATAGTTTATGTGGTAAATAAGAAGAAAAGAAGTAGATTATACTATCTAGTAGCAGCAGTGGAGGATATAACCAAGAGAGCAAGTGATATAGTAGATATAGTAAAGTGTGCTAGCAGTGATGCAGTTTGTAGTGCACATTGGGACTAATGATGTAAGGAAGTGTAGATCTGAGGAGCCAATTGTTAGATACAAGGCACTGAAAAAAAGAGATTCAAATAAAAGGGCCAATAACTTAATTCTGTCACGAATACTGCTACAACTTAATTGTGGAGATGAAATTATAAGTAGGTCACTAGGGCTGAATGCTAGGCTTAAGTTAATATATGAGGATGAGCAAGATGGCTGTTTTGATTTGTGGGATAATTTCAACAGGAAAAGGGAGCTTTTTCGAATGGATGGTTTACATCCAAATAGGATAAGGGTGAGCTTGTTTGCAAGGGTTATTATCTCAACTGTAAGGGGAGCTTTGAACTAGGACTAGATAGTGGTGAGGATCAGAATAATGAAAAAAAAAAAAGATGTAAAGATTGGTATAGCATAGAAAAAAATACAAAAGTAGTTTTAATGGTAGGCTAAAGTGTTATTACTGTAATGCTAAAAGTATAAGAAATGAAATAGAGAAGACTTTAGAGTACTGGTTAGAGCAGAGGAATTTGATGTAATGGACATAATTGAAACCTGGTTAAATGTAGATAATTTTGATGACAGAAAGTTATAGGTTGTTTAATAGGTATAAAGTACTAGCAACAGGGGGAAAGAGTAGTTTTATATGTAAAATGTGGGTTACATCCTTTTCAAGTTGAGGATATCAATATTAATAGCAAAGAGGTTGAATCTGGTTGGGTTTCTTCTGTTAGTGGTTATAAGGGGAGAAGGCTTTTAGTTGGAATTTGTTTCAGACCACCAGATCAAACTGATGAAATTAATGAGAAGCTGCAGTAAGAAAAAGATATAATTATGGGAGATTTTCATTTCAGGCATATAGTTTGGAAAATGTTTGAGGCAAATCATTATGGAAACAGGTTTTTAGAAACTGTTCAGGAGAGTTCTCTTTATTTGGCTACAAGAAACAATACTATTCTAGATTTATTGTTAACTTGAGTGAAGAAAATGGTTGACGGAGTGGAGACTGGGGAACATCTGGGTGCAACTGGTCATTGCTAAGTTAGATTTGATGTTTTTTCTGCTTATGGTGATAAGAATTAAAAAGATTTTGGTTTCAAACTTCAAAACATAAGTATTAAAGGGGAGAAACAAGAACTGTCTGCTATCAGTTGGGCAACTGATCTAATTGGAGATACTGATCAAATGTGGGAAAATTGTAAAAATAGTTGTGGAATATTGAAGAGAGGCATAGTCATTATGAAAGTGAAAAAAAATGGTGGCTGCAAGTGAAAAGCCAGGTTGGCTTACAAAGAGAATAAAGGATAAAATTAAAGAAAAGCATTATAAATATAAAAAGTTTAAATTGAATGCAATGATAGGAGATTTGAAAGATTACAGTAGATCAAGAGAGTTGGACAAATGGGAAGTTAGAAAATCAAAAACTATATGAAAAAAAGGTTGGCTGAAAATGTAAAAATTAACATTAACCATTTCTTTAAATACCTTAAGGGTAAGCAAAATATTAGGATGGGAGTAGGGCTCTTAAAAGATGATACATGAAAGCTAATATCTGATGATTATGGGATGGCTGTGTTATTAAATTCTACTTTTTGTTCAATGCTTACTAATGAAGATTTAAGCAATATTCCTCATTCTGAGGAACAAGATGATCACATTAATTTTGAGCTTGATAAGATAAAAAAAAGGAAAGGTTAAAAAATGGTAAAGCTGCTGGGCCAGATAATATTTAACCTATGGTTTTCTGAAGGAGGTTAAAGATTAGATATGTCAGCCACTTACTATTATTTTTGCAAGTTCTTGAATAGCGAGCAGGTGCCAGAAGATTAGAAGTTGGCTAATGTTACTCCTGTTTTCAAGGGAGGTGATAAAAATTGTCTCAGTAATAATAGGTCTATTAGTCTTACAACAGTGGTGGGAAAAGTTTTTGAAAGTCTGATAAAGGATGGTTTTAAAAGTCATTTAACAAAATTTGAAATTTTGTTGGATATTCAACATGTTTTCATTAGGGGAAAATCTTACCTTACTAATCTTCTGACATTTTTTGAAAAGGTTACTGCTTATGTAGATGAGAGCAGTGGCGTAGCAAGGGTTCTCAGCACCCGGGGGCAAAGACACTTTTGGCGCCTCACCTCTGAAATGTTTTGATTATCTGTTTTGTGACTCATTACCCACTTAATGACAATAACATAAAGAATTAATTACCACCTTACACAGGCCTAAAATAAAGTCAAAATATAACATCTCACGATATCACAACTGTAAACCTAGAACTAACAAAGTATAGCCTACTAGGTGTACTTACATAATTTGTAAACCATTTTGATATTTATGTCATCCAGTATTGTTCAAAGTTACATAACTAGAGTGACCTTTTAAGCATACAGAATAAATTTGTTTTGAAACTTATGTTTTATATGAGAAGCCAGTCACTTCTGTTGAACATGGATTATAAAACAGATTGATAAATTACTACTTAAGTTTACAAATAACAAATTTCATTAATTTACAAAACTGTACATATACTTCACTAGATCTTGTACACGATAGGATTCTGGAATTCATGGTTACATTATATGAACCTGTCGTGCTTTTGCTGCTGCAAATGCATCAATTAAACTATCAAAATTTAAGGCATTAGGTACGTCTTTTTTCAATACTTAATATTGCCAAGTCATTCTTGAGTCATTGAAGTTCTCAAGTAAACAGTGTTTAATTTCTCTGTACAATTCTGCTCCATCATTATCACCTGGATAGCTCTTTGCTAAGTCAGAACATTTTTCTTGCAATTTTCCATCTTCAAAATCTCCAGAAACAATATTTTGCACATCTAGTAGAAATTCAAACTGTGAATCTAAATCTAGTAAGCGAGAAAATCTTCCTGTTATTTCTGTAATCAAGCGATTAATAACATCCTTCATGTTGTGATAAATTTCCTGTTCAGCAGTCAATCCAGCATCAGCTGCATTTTCACCTGTCCTTTTCCTTTATCTGTATAAAGTCAATAAATGACTCTTTGACTTCTACTTTTTCTTGTCTTAAAGTTAATGTCAACAAACCGAATCACTTGGGCCAATTGCTCAC
>NW_013665690.1:533797-539373 GCF_000517525.1 Limulus polyphemus
TGAATGCCTAGTTTAATAGTTAGTATAGGTCTAAGTATGCCTATAATATAGGCTACAATTTGTATGATAATGGACCTAGGGTCTAGAAATAAAGTTGTAACTGCAATTAGACCTAAAGTCTAGTACATTAGTTGGTGTAAGACCTGATTTACAATCAGCCATTACAATTACAACCACTACATTAGGTATATAATGTTTACTGGATCTAGATCTAGGCCTTGCCTGTTGCATATATTGCCAATCTTGCACAGCAGTTAATATGTTACATCAATGTCGTATTTTCTTTTTGTTGAACATACACTTACTTGTACGTTGTATACTAGGACTTATATTTGATCTACAGATGAATGATGGAACAGTGTAATTTACTTCTGTACGTCAATTCGGTCTCACTGTATTTCAGTGGGCGGCTTTTAAAAGTTAAAACTGCAAGCATAATACAGACAAATAACGTAATACTGTGTCATATTTACTTAACGTAGAACAGTTGCACTATATCCTAGGGATTGTTTGTTTATTTGTAATTAAGCACAAAGCTATACAATGGGCTATCTATATTGAAACCCGGATTCTAGCATTGTAAGTCTGCAGACATACCGCTGTGCCACTGGGGAGCATATACTAGTGGAGGACATAATTATTAATTAATAGGCGTTATAGGCCAGAGGAAATTTTGCGCCCCTTCACACCTGTGCATGGCAAAGGAAGGAGGAGGAAACAGGCTATCCAAATCTTCCAGTAGAGGTTCCCCAGAAAAAGAAAAATCTGGTTTGTGATCAGAAGACAGCAGGATGCATAATGGACCCCATCTCACAACAACCTAAAAGCCAATACCTCCTCAGCAGAAAGCATGAAGCCTAAGAAACTGCAGGTTGAAGTGCAGTAGCAGGTGTTGTGAATTGATATTTGGAAATTAAAATTCAACTGAGAATGGATAATCAAATGGTAACAAACAGTACCTACTTTCACTGGTGAAACAAATAAAAATTGGTAAGCAAAACTAGAAACAACTAAGAAAGTTGTTTAACAAATTAAACTGTTAACAACAAATAGAAAGCAAACACTGCAAGATTTTGAAACATCTGCACTATACTGTGAGAAATCGAGAAATTAAGATATACAAGGTAAACACAAACAACAGGCATCATTGTGACTAGTTATGTAGCCAACAGTCACTGGGCCACACTCACACATTTGTGAGTTGTATACAAACAGAAATCACACATAATGCTGAATGTAGTTGTGTCAAAAGATGTAATTATAGTTAATGTTTAGATTACTTGGATAGTTAGAATAATCAAAAATAATGATTGAAAATATACTAATTTCAATTAATTTATTGTTTTCATGATATTAATTGACTTATTTATGTAACACTAATTGACATAATCAATGCTCATAAGTAATCAGTGATATAGATTAATCGCTCAGCTCTAGCACATAATGGAATGTTGAAACTTACATTAATTTTCATATTTCAGAAAAAATCTCCATTAATGAAATCTGAAGTTTGTTTCACATAGTAAAATTTTCAGTTATGCTACACTTTTCTTAGTTGTAATACGCCTATTGTTTTTGAAGTCAAACCTAAGTAAACAAGAAACACTGGGTGCAATTTTTACACTAATTATTAATAGTGTTCTTAGTCTAATAGACTGTGATGTACCTGTTTTATAGTCTAACAATTCCTTTAAAATTTACCATCTATAAACTTTTCTTATTCTTTCCTAAAGTATGTAACCTGCCCTCTAATAGTGTTGTCAGACTGTATGCATAATAATATTAGAAAGAGTAATGGACAAAGTATTTTTCAGCTTTGAGACTGAAGAATTAGAAAGACTTGATTGAAGTTGCAGATTATATTTCTTTCTGGAGAAGATAAGTATTATTTTGCTATTAATCTTATTATTAAAACTTTTACATCCCAACTGATCCATGTCTGGTGGGTTTTGCCAACATTTGTACCTCCAAATCTGTTGACCCATGAAAGTTGACAAAAATCAGTATCTTTAAAAATTAATCCATCAAAAGATAATACAATCTCAGTTTATGTTGTTTTTGTTGATATGTTTCATAAGATTTTCCAGCCTTCTCGGAAACAGTGGGTTAATGAAATATAGCATGTCCCCTAATTTTGTTGGTACTTCATAGCTAGAGAAACAAAATGAATCCTTCATTTGGCACCTTTTTTATATTATCTTGTTATCAAAACAAGATGTGAACAAACTAGTGTTATAAAATGTAAAATGTATATATATTTTAACATGTAAAAAATATCACAGAAACTTTATCTCAAGAAAGGCTTATCCCTGAAAAAAAAAGATGAAAAGGATAACAGGGAAGTTCCAACATAATGGACTTAATAAAGACATAAAGGAAAAAAGCTGGAATAAATGTCATACATTTAAGAGCTTTAAATTGACAGAGAAGATATAATATTTAATTAACTACAGAAAATAAAATCAACTTTTAATAAGATCAAGCTACCTACACAGAGTGAAACTAATAATCAACCTGTGATGATTATGCTTATAGAAGATAGCTAATTAAATATAAGTTTCTTATATTCTTAGTTATGAAGATTAGAATGAATTGTTAATGGGTACCTTCACTGTTAATGATATTTTCAGCAGTAATTCCAACAATATCTCATGAGACTTGGTCAGCTTAGGAGATTTAGGTTACTTTTAAATACATATATTAAGCTAACAATACAAAACAGTCTTTATAATAATAGTATACTAAGAGAAAAATAAATAAAATTAAAAAGTATTGTCAGTTGAGAGTAAGAATAAATACACAATATAAAATGACTTCAAGCAACTTTTCAGGCTTTTAATGTGAGTACTTATACTTGTATTAAGTAATTTATTTGGACTATCACCCTGTTTTTTTAGTTTCTTTTACTGCACAAACTTTCGGCTCAATTACCTTAGGCTTAAGTAATTGAGTCAAAATCTTGTGAATTAAATTACCTTAGGCTTAAGTAATTGAGTCAAAATCTTGTGAATTAAAAAACTAAAAAACATGGTGATAGTCCAAATAAATTACTTAATACAAATAGTATATCTTCCTTAGTAAACACAGAAATACTAGATGTTAGTTTCAAGTACTGCCGTAGAAGTGAATTTCTTTAAAAAAATATAACCTTAGTATAACATGCCTGTTTTTTGTCTAATTCTCTCAAACACATCTTTTGAATTATGACTATTCATTAAGCCACTCCTACTCTCTAATGTTAGAAAAAAGTGCAATCTGTGACAAACTTATGATGACACTTGTTACTGTTTAAATTGTGTTCAGTTAGTAATCTTCCTGTAGCACAATAAAACTAATGTTTATGAAGATACAAAATAATAAATAAATAAGAAAATAATATCTGAACTGAACATGAAAATATAGCAATGTTAAATGTTATGCAAGCAAAATAATATGCTAAACATAATAGATGGTGCATCTACAATATTAATCTTCTAGCTATCCCCTATGACAAAGCATGGCCTAGTGGTTAGGGAGCTTAATTCACAATCTGTAGGTTGTGGGTTTTAATCCTTGTCACCAAATATGCTAGCCCTTTCAGCCATGAGGGTGTTACAATGTAATGGTTAATCCCACTATTCCTTATTAATAGTGTAGCTCAAAATTTGGCAGTGTGTAATGTTGACTAGCTGCTTTCCCTCTAGTATTTCATCACTAAATTAAGGATGGCTATCTGGAGAGAGGATCTGCACCACCAGGAAAATATGCCCAAAAATCACTGATGATACATCAGCATCTAAGGTGCCCCAAAGATCATAAGCAGCCTCAAAACTCAAAATCAAAGCTACATCCTGTAACAATGACATAGGTCATTAGTTGGGTACCCTTTGAACTAAAATTTTGGTTAAAAAATAAATCAGGAAATCTAAAAGGGGTTTATGAGGGATAGTTGTCTGTCTGATGATGTTAAAACAACAAACATTTTTAAAAAGTATATTAAAAGTAAGCAAAATGTAGATTAATCCCTGAAAATGAATTTCCAATAAGTATTTACCTCCACTCACATAAATAGCTATTCTCATTCAATACTACCCTCTATACACAAATAAAAATTTCACATGCCACAAGCCTTGAGCTCCCACATACCCCACAATCAACATGCTTCAACTGTGTATTGCATGTAAATCATCAACCCTCCACCAATAGGAGTGTGACACACCCTCCTGACCTACGTGACTTCCTATATATTCAATTCTACCAAACTATCCTTCGAATTTTGACAGAAAATGGAAGCACCAGTTTTCAGTGGGGTGAAAGAATGTAAGTACCTATTGAAATACATTTTTAGTATAGGAAAATTGTAACTTCAGATATAGTACATTACCTCTTCTCACATAAATAACTAGAATCCCACATTGAATAGGTGGAAGGACCAAAGTGAGGTAAAGAAAGAAGCATTCTTTAAAAACATCCAAAGAACACCCGAAAAGGGGAGATCCTTACAGTAGAGGATCATATGTGGAGACCACACCACTTTTGTACCAGGTAAACTCTTTGCCCAGTGTGGAAAGATGTAATGCAAGAATGGGCAGAAATGGGAGGAGCACATCCAAAAGAAAAAGAACAATTGTTGGATAGGGATCCAAACCACCCGATTCTAAATCTCAGTCTCTTAGATGATAGTAATGTTGGTAAGAGGAAAAAGGATGTGTCCCAAGGTGTGGAGTGGCTATGACACAGCAAGTCAACTGCATCCAAAACTCAGCCACCAGGAACCAACATCCATGTGGGGGTAGGATGGAAGGGACAGACCTTCAGCAAGTCAACTATAATCCAAAACCAGCCACTTGGAACCAACATTCACGTGGGGGTAGAATGAGGGATCCCAATTGAAGGGGTGAACTGCAATTTTGACGGCTCACTCCAAATTGACAACATCCCCTTGGATAAACATGTTCAGAGATAGAGCGTCAGATTGGAGGGCATCTTGTCATCTACATCAACACACCACCACCACTCTACTCTCAACTGAATGGATTCATTATTATTTGTATCATATATCACTATCACATTCAGGAGGATGCCTCAATGGTCCACCACCCCAGTGGCTTGGAACTGAAAAATGGTAAGGACTCCCTTATTCCACTGGAAGATAAAGGGGGAGAAAATGCAGTGGAGAGTCTGGAGGAATGTCAACACTAGAGACAGTGCAATGGGCGATCACGAAAACCCTATTTTCAAAAGCAGACCACTCCTAATTTACTGAATCTAAGGAATGGAAAGGATGGCAGCTATCTATCCCCTTCTGCTTTACCCATGAAGTCCATGGGTGAGTATGGTCTGGAACAGGCATATTGATGAAGCAAATATACATCGCAAAGAAAAAAAGCATCTCAACAGTGTGCACTTTGTGGCCAATAAAATTAAAATATCAAGTCATCATGGCTTGACAGGGCAAATTTGACTAGTTTAAGTATACCTGGACAGGCACAACTTGCCACAGAGTGGGATCTGTACAGTAAAAAAGGGAAATGCTCCTGATAAATAAGAGGTATGTATGTATATATATATATATATATATATATATACACAACAAA
>NW_013665690.1:540373-544956 GCF_000517525.1 Limulus polyphemus
GTATGTATATATATATATATATATATATATATACACACAAAAAGATAACTTACCCAGTCACAGTCTCACCAAAATCTTAAAAATGGCAACAGGTGGAAAAGAATAACCCAACAAGGAAGAAACAGTGATCCGATACAGATAGTGAGAGATGGATGGATGTGGTCCACATGCCCAATTGAAGAATTCCTTCCAATGAACGACAGGAGATGAGATGCCAGGGAAAAGGTAAGGTGCCTAATCTGGTGAGAATTAAAAGCCAAACCCAATTGCTAAGGGTAAAAGAATAGCTGCCACAGAAGAAAGAGACGGGAACAGACACCACAGAAGGAAGTCATGCATGCAATATAACAGCAAAGAGTGTACTGGACATAGTAGTCTATCCGCATCAGACAGGGAAATTGGCGAGAAGAAGGAATTACCCTCAAGAGCTGTAGAATTTTCAGAATGGATCATGACCAGACAATTCCTAGCAAGATGAAGGAAATGATTTATGGCCAGAAGACCGAGGGGAAGGAAGCAGAACACCTGCCAAAGCATGTGCCTAGTTCAACCACCAATGCAGATCATCGACAAAGGAAGTAGGAAGGGAAATAGGAGCCTCCAAGGGATCCCAAGCAAGGTTACACTGAAGAGAGTTCATATGTGCTCAATCCAAAGGGATAAGGACAGGGCTGACGAAAGGGGAGGCAAGGGGGGCAGCTGCTCCGGGGCCCGGCAGTGGAATATTCCAAAGCTCACAAGAAATGGGTACTACTTAATGAGCTAAAAATGGTTACTGCTTTTTCATGGATTCATTCAAGAAAATTGTCACCTAAATTTCTTTTAGAAAAATCAGCAAAAGTTAATAAATAGAATGAATATGGGGCCCAATAATATTACTGACCCCAGGGCCAGGGCTGGCTCTCGATGTCCCTGGATAAGTACTTCCACAGAAGATCACATCCCCAAAAGTAATAGAACATTGGAATCAGTAATAGAGGAGGCAACAAGGGTGTGTAGAACTGAAAGCTACATTGAATGGGGTTGAAGAGGAGAAGACTGGGCAAAACTGAGATGAGTGTTGAAAGAGACACCCAAGTGAACAAGATACTGGGTAGGTATAAGGAATGACTTCTCCAACTTGATTAACCAACCAATGCAAGTTGCCTCCAATAGCAGGGTATGATGACTCCAGTTTAGAATGAGCTAACATAAGCCAGTCATTCATGTAATGGTGTAAGCACAACCTTCAAGCAAGCACATGTTGGGCAAAAGCCTTGAACACTCGACAAAATATATACAGGGCTGAAGCAAGACCAAAGGGCAGGGCGCGAAATTGATACACTACCAATCTCCGGTTTTATTGGGTACCACAAACAGCCTGGAGAAAGATGATTTACAGGTTCAATGGTTTTCTGAGAGAGAAGATTTTGTACTGCCTCAGGATCCAGAGGCAATGGAATGGATATGAGTACCAGAAATAACGGAGGAGGGGGAAAAAAGTGGATGACAAGTACCTTGGATAATATCTGAATAACCCAAAATCTGTGGTGAAATCTCTACATAGGGGAACAAAATTGGTCAAGAGAGAGCCCACTGGACTGGAACCCACCTGTAGTCATCCTATACTGTTGACGACATGTCCATCTGCATTGAACAATATGACAAGAGAAGGAACCGTTAGAGGTAGCAACTGGTAAGGGCTGGGAAGGAGTGGGATGGGAAACAGTAACTGGTGATTGTCTAGGCTCTGAATGAGACAAACGATCAACCAGAGATAAAAGGGCTGATTGCTATCTTACTAATTCTACACGGGATTCTAAATTCTCAGAAATATTTCCGAAAATAGACTACTGGAAAAAATGGGCCATACACAAGTCCTGGAGATAAGTAGGTGATAAATGAACTTGGGATGATAAAGTGTCTCTCCCCAGAAGATCCCACATAAGAGAAACCACATAAGGAAATATATGAACAGGATGATCAGGGTCTGCCCACCACACGAGGGGATTTTGAGATACCACAAAATAACTTTGGATCAATTTGCAAGTTAAACATATAATTTGCAAGTAATCTTTAATTACAGTAAGTGCAAATTAATGCACCTGAAATATCATAATTTGGATCACACACTTAATATAGATGGAAACCTACTCAATAGCATGACGAAAGAAAAGAATCTTGGCATAGTGGTGGTGAAGTGATGCAACCCATCAGTTAATTTCAATTGATATATTATGTGACACTAACTAATATAATCAATGCTCATAATTAATCAATTTAATTGAATAACTGTCCTGCTCTAATATTGCTTACAAGTCAAAAGCAATAATTATCTCTATATAAATTACTAATTAGGTCTCACTTGGAATACTATAGATACAGTTTTGGTCTCTATCTAAAAAAAGCATATTGAATTAGTAAAGAGGGTTCAGAGGAGGGCTAATTTGATGATTCCAGGGATAGAGGGGTTATTTTATAGGGATAGGGTAAGATCTCTTTTTCTATTGAGAAGAGAAAGGTAAGATGCAATCTTACGGAAGTTTACAAGATTATCTGAAAGATCAATAGGACAAATGCCTCCTATTTCTTTGTGCCATATTCTGAAGATAATAAGATGAAAGGATACAAGTTTAAGATTTAGAAAAAAAAAAGGGTGCTACTATAGCGTGCAGGCTACACAGATACTATTATCATCATCAATTTAACTTTCATTTATTTGCAATTGGTGCGATTTATTATAATTAATGCTTTTAAACTAATAAAGTACAAAATACCATTAAGTAACATTTTCGGGACAAATATAATTAGAATGAAATAAATTCCAACAATCAAAACTAGCACAATTATAATCTAAATTTAAGGTACTCTTTTCAAATACACAACTTTTTAAATTATTACTTGCTGAAGAAAAACACGGATAGATGTAAATTATTTAGCAAGAAATTATGTTTTAGTGAATCATCAAAATGGTGATGATGATAGTATCTGTGTAGACAGCATGCTATATATGGTAGCACCCAAAAAATGTTTGGCTCCAGACAGTTTTATTTTTATAGCAGGATGATTGGCTTACAGAATGAGTTACTGTCTATAGTAGTGGAGGTCAGTACAAATATGAAAAGTGTAAGAGGGAAATTTTTGGGTGGGTGGTCCAAATGGTCCCTTTCTCTCTATATGTTATGCTACTTATTTGTTACACTGTATGCTATTTCACAATTTCTTATTACACTGAGATATATCACACTCAGTTTCAAGTTATTTCTGCTAAAAATATCATAAGTTTAATGATATATTCTATTCAGATTTTTCTAAAGTAAAAAACTTATTTATTACACACACAACTTGTCAGCATCACAAGAGATCAAATTATAGCATCTCATACATGGCAGATTTCAAAGAAAACTGTATCATGGTCTAATTATTAGAATACTCTGATTTAAGGTTAATAACTGGGATATCTAACACAGTCCATTTTATCTGCAAACCTGTAAGGCTAAAAAAGTTGAATACTGGAAGTAACCACAAGCATCATACAACTTAAGGTATATAAAAAAAAAAAGAGACTTGATTGAGACTTTACAATCTGTCATCTGATATCACTGTTTTTCTCAACATCTTCTAATACTTGGAAAATGTTATACTCCTAAATGTTCACAGAAAAAAATGATATACATCTTATGATAAAATAAAACTGAATTTTTTCAAGACAAGTTTAGAATTCTCAAAATCAATTTTGCTACTATGGTTCATCTATAACCCATCCTGTTTGATTGGTCAAATGATAGAAACGTATTTGCATTATAAATCTTGATCCCAATAAAAAAGAAAATGAGACAACTGTTGTATCAAAGCCAAACAAAAGATTTAGAAGAGTAGATAACACTGTTATGATTCTAAGGGTACTACTGATATAGGTATCTTTAAAAAATGATGTACATTTTATACTCGAACAACTAGACCATGATGTATCACATTAGTTAATAAAGTATTTTTCTACTTCAGTTTTTACATGTTTAAACCTTTTTATATTTGAGTATCTCATGTGTGATTAATAAAAAATGGTTTTTAGTTTTGTTCTAAGCAGTGGCGTAGCAAGAGAGGGGCAAGGGGGGCAGTCACCCCTGGGCATAATTGTGAAGGGGCACAAAATTTCCTCTGGCCTATAATGCCAATTAATTAATAATTATGCCCTCCCCTTGGATATAGTGCAACTGCCCTATGTTAAGTAAATATGACACAATGTTACGTTATTTGTGTGTATTACACTTGCAGTTTTAACTTTTAAAAGCTACCAACTGAAATATGGTGAGACCGAACTGACGTACAGAAGTAAATTACACTATTCCATCATTCATCTGTAGATCAAATACAAGTCCTAGAGTACAACATACAAGTAAGTGTATGTTCAACAAAAAGAAAATACGAGATAGGTGTGCAAGATTGGCAATGTATGCAACAGGCAAGGCCTAGATCTAGTAAACATTATAGGCCTAATCTAGTGGTTTGTAATTGTATTGGCTGATTGTAAATCATGTCTTACATCAACTAATGTACCAGACTTTAGGTCTAATTGCAGTTTTAACTTTATATCTAGACCCTAG
>NW_013665690.1:545956-551972 GCF_000517525.1 Limulus polyphemus
GAAAACAATAAGCATAAAATTAAAAGCGGATGGAATTTTATTGAGTGATTGCTGTTCACAATGTTATGACAATACTCCTGTCGTGTCAGGCATTCAACAAAGAATTCTGAACAAAAACCCAAAAGCAGTGTTTATAAACTGTGATAACCATAGTTTGAACTTAGCACATCTTCATGCTACAAGTCAGGAAACAACAGTTATTACCGTTTTTGGTATAATTGAAGCCATTTATAATTTCTTTAATCATTCAGCAACTCGATGGTATGAACTGCAGCAGGAGCTTAAGATCTCTGCCAAGCGTGAATCAGAAACACAATGGAGTGCTAGAGAAAAGGCAGTAAAAGTTGTACATGAAAACTGGATGAATTGCTAGGACTATTAGAGCAATTAAGTGAGAATAGCAACACAGCTGAAACAAAATGTGGTACTCATAATATTCTGCAATGGATGCTTACATTTGATTTTCTTGTACTTTTGCATTTTTGGAGAAATCTTTTATCATTTATCAGTCGAGTGCAGAAATGTCTTCAGGACCCAAAAATGAATTTTGGAGAAGCAACTGCTGATCTTGATTCTTTGAAAGAGAAATTGATAGAATTGCGTGAAAAGTCCTATCAAGAAGCACTTAAAGTGGGCAAGAATCAATGTGAAACATAAGGATTGACCATTGAAAGAAGAAAAATACGTTGTAAACGAAGGTCAGGTGAAAATGCAGCTGATGCTGGATTGACTGCTGAACAAGAAATTTATTGCATCATGAAGGATGTTATTAATCGCTTGATTACAGAAATAACAGGAAGATTTTCTCGCTTACTAGATTGAGATTCACAGTTTGGATTTCTACTAGATGTGCAAAATATTGTTTCTGAAGATTTTGAAGATGGAAAATTGCAAGAAAAATGTTCTGACTTAGAAAAGAGCTATCCAGGTGATATTGATGGACCAGAATTTTACAGAGAAATTAAAGACTGTAGAATTTTGATAAACCTGAACCAATGACTGCAACTGATTTGCTAACATTTATAATTTCATATGGTGAAGATGTATACCCAAATTTAAGAATTGCATTGCAGATTTTGTTAACAATTGGGGTTTCTATTGCTAGTTGTGAAAGGTCCATCAGCAAGCTGAGATTAATTCGTACATATTTGAGAACCTGAATGCTGTACTTAATACCTTAAATTTTGATAGTTTAATTGATGCATTTGCAGCAGCAAAAGCACAAAAGGTTCATATAATGTAACCATGAATACCAGAATGCTACCTGTACAAGATCTAGTTAAGTATATGTACAGTTTTGTAGACTAATAAAATTTGTTATTTGTAAACTTAAGTAGTATTTTATCAATCTGTTTTATAATCCATGTATACCACAAGTGACTGGCTTCTTATATAAAACATAAGTTTCAAAATTAGGGATATAACAGAAATTTATTCTGCATGCTTGAAAGATTACTTTACCTATGTGACTTTGAGCAATACTGGATGACATAAATATCAAAATGGTTTACAGATTATGTAAGTACACCTGGTAGGCTATACTTCATTAGTTCCAGGTTTACAGTTGTGATATCGTGAGATGTTATATTGTGACTTTATTTTAGACCTGTGTAAGGCGGTAATTAATTCTTTATGCTATTGTTATTAAGTGGATAAGGAGTCACAAAACAAATAATCAAAACATTTTAGAGGTGGGGTGCCAAAAGGTGTTGAGAACCCTTGCTACGCCACTGGTTCTAAGTAGCTTGCTTTGATCAGAAGCTAATATCAATACATAGTTTATCCATACCAGGAAATGGTATATCATTAACACTAACACAAAGTGAACAATAATGTCAAACATCATTTTAGACAATTCATTATACAGTGATTCAATGCGAGGTAGATACATTAATCTACTAAATATTTTAAAGTCTTTAACATTGCTGCAATGTAGACTTTATATACTTATAAAAATAATGTGTCTATACATATATACTTATATTGTGAATATTATTTTGTAAAACTTTCCAATTTTTGAAAAATACAGAAACAATATAATCAGCTTTAATACAATAAGAAAATGGAAAAAAATGCAACATCAATAATTCAACACCACCATAATAGGAAAACACCTCTAGTATCTTCTGATACTTAATCATTCACAACTAAACACATAGGGTACAGTGTATTCAATCATTCACAGCAAGAAACACAGTGTATGGTGTATTCAATCATTCACAACTAAACCCACAGGGTATGGTGTATTCAATCATTTACAAATGGAAATGCAGGGTATGGCCTCAATCATTCACAAGGTATGATTTTTTTTCTATTTTGCACTAAGATTTGCATCACCAATGTTTTAAAAGGTTCATTCAGTGAAACATTATACTTATCTGAATATTTCTTCTGGAAAATTTTGTGTGAAACTCACTTTTTAACTATTTGTTCAATTTATGTCCTCATTCAAACTGCTTCATTTCTTAGCCTTAAAAGTTAACAAAAGTGTGTTACATTGAGCAAAACATTTTACATCTTTTAGGTCTACAGAACTCCAGTTGATAAAGTACAGTAGCAACTTAAAAATGATGCCCAGTGTATTTTAAAAATCATATATTTACACAAATTATTAATTAGCATAAAGACCATGCTTAATGCCTATTATGATTACACCAATTATGTGCATTGACTGATCATGAAGGCCGAAGCATAAAAACATCTAACATATACCTAAATTAATTTTCTTTCTATTTGTGTGGAGAGAGAATCCATCATTTCTTAACCCCTCTCCTCCATCATAACATAATGCAAAGATCAACTGTAAACTTTTAAATTACATATTTCACTTTAAGAAATCAGTTGGACAATGTTTTTATGAACCTTTCTTCCAAAGGTTATAAGTAAAAAGGTACATGTAACACTATCATAATTAGATTAACCACCTTACATGTTTTAGTATTACAATGAATTAACCTTAAAAACTACAAGTTACAACAGTACAAGTAGTTGAAGAGACCTTTTATTTTTGTTTGTTTGTTTGTTTTGAATTTCGCGCGCAAAGTTACACGAGGGTTATCTGCGCCAGCCATCCCTAATTTAGCAGTGTAAGACTAGAGGGAAGGCAGCTAGTCATCACCACCCACCGCCAACTCTTGGGATACTCTTTTACCAATGAATAGTGGGATTGACTGTCACATTATAATGCCCCCACGGCTGAAAGGGCGAACACGTTTGGTGTAACGGGGATTCGAACCCGCGACCCGCAGATTGCGAGTTGAGCGCCCTAACCACCTGGCCCCTTTTATTTTTAAGAAATATTTTGTTTTTTCCTCATGAAAATGGTCCACATTATGGAACTTTGTTCCTATCGTAATCTCATACTCAATATTTTCATACTTTGGCTTTTGTTGCCAGTGTCTAAATAGATAATTTTAAGTCACGGGTAATTTTCAAAGTTTTAAGTTTTAATGCAATGCCATGTAGACAACAAAGGAGAAACATTAATCATATTAAAATTCGTCAAGAAACTCATTTATTTCAATTCAGCAAGTGTTTCACCTTGTTTGCATTTTTCTACATTTTGTACTTTCTTCGCCTCTGGAAGTCTTTCTTTTTTTTACTTTTATGTTATTTACTTGACACGAGGTGTAAAAATTGACAAAGGAAAACGGTTTTTTCATTGAAATAACAGGATACTTTTTCAATTTTTTTAGAAATCTATCATAACGAGTACTAAATTTAATTATTATTTTGAAACTAATAAACGTTTCTAAAACATCCTGTGTTATACTACAACTGTAATATATTACATAAGAAATTTACGATTTTCTTTCCATTTCCAACCACAACTCACTCAGTTACTAACTAGGCTCAACAACACGTGAAACAAGGCCTAATTTTTCATGCTTCAACTTTCAGTTTCAGTGTTTCACGACCTGTATCCTTGCAACTTTTAAGTGTAACTGGTTGTATGTGTTTTTTGCTCTACTTAATATTGATACCTAGGTTTATTATTTTGATTGAGATTTTAAGACCACACGAATTACTGAATTGTTACGGAGAAAAGATCTAACTATAACTTTAAGCACACACTTACCTTACAGTTACACTGTTACAGCCTAACGGAAAGCTCGTCAATAACTGTTTACTTAGGTTCTACGTGTAAATAGTAATAACGCTCGTGTCTCAAGATATTTTATTAAAATACAAGGAGTAAATCGTATCCACAAAATCATAATTTATGATTGACTGTGATGTCTCAATGACGGTGGAATAAGAAAACCTAAAACATCCTTTACTAAATCTTCAAATATTAAATATTATCATTATATACGTATTCTAACGCCGTTAAAACGTGTTTAGATAGCAGTATGTAGTATTAGTCATCCTCAAATAGGTAGCGACTTGTCCTACGTTAGCTTTTATGTGTTTTGGTTAGCTTGGAAGATACTGTAAAGGCATACCCAAATTATCCATTATTCACCCTAATCGAGAACCACTGTAGTGGTTCATAATATGGATCACCCATTTCCTTTTATTATTATTACTATTTAGTAATGTTTCGCCAGCCTGTAGGAAAAATGGCTGTGAGTATTGTAATCAAACCTGGGCAATATTACTAAACGCATCATTGCGCGTTGTGTTATGTAAATTTTAAGTTTATTTGATTACCTATCAAATAACAGCGGCTGTATAACCGTTGACAGCCAATCGTTTTAATGTAGTGTGTGGTTTATATGGAACCTAATAATCTAGTACATGCATACGTATATAGCTGCATGCAGGCCGTGGATGTAATATAAAATTTATATGGCAGGCATGACACATGTACCACAGCGATTATTAACTTATTGTTGCAACTGTATTGATGTAACGTATCATTTGTTTATGTCTGGGTTTTGGAAACGATGTTGCTGACAAGATCACAGTTTTTTTAGTTTTTTTTTTACTACTGCATGATCGATTTTAGCCATGTTACACAAACATCTAAAACGTTATACAAACTTCTAACCTGTCTCCCACAACAGAAATATTTAATCCGTAGATTAAAAGCACCAAGCTCAGTTTCAAGCATCGGATCGGCAGTCGCGGTGATGGCTGATGGTAAGTGTTGAATTATAGTCAACAGTGGGTGACTGCAAATTTTATACAGACTGCAGATAGAGTAGCCATCATTGAAGCTGACTCTAAGGAGCGGCAAAAATCGTGCAAGGAGTAGATGGCGATTCTAGGCGAAAGTGAGGTAGATATATATATTTATTTAGAAAATATTTAGTTTCAGATAAAGTATGCAGCAGCGACGGACCATCAAAGTTTAGGTTCGTCACAGTGTAAGAGGATCGTAGAAGTGTCACGACCTAAATTCAATCAGAAATGGAAGAAAGGAAGGTATATTAACATAATCAGTTCATAATTAACACATTTACGGCCTTGTATAGTGTGCAGAATGTTACTCTAAGAGGAAATCTGGCCTTCTGCAGCAAAACCGTAACCGGCCTTACTATGGCTGGTGGAGAAAAGGAGTAGGAAGAGAAAGTGGAAAATATAATAATTATGAGAAATATTTAAAATGCTTATTTCTATACATATCCTATTATATTATGACACATTGTCTTATATTTGCATTGAATACATATGCATACATCTATACAACTTGAACAAGAGGGAATCCTCAATAGCCGCGGCACTTTAAATTATTTTAGGCAGGATTAGAGTAAATGAATCTATGAGACCTTTTTTTCCTTTTTATTAGCTATATTTTTGTGTGCCAGTAATACCCAGCCGGGGGCGATCCTATACTCGATTCGATTTTATTATTCATCAGGATCTCTAACAACCTACCCTCAAATTGAAATTATTTAAGTACGACTAGAGTAAAGTAACCTACGAGACCTTAGGCGTTATCAAATATATTGTTACGTCTCCGTTTGTCAATTAACTTTCCGTAACTTCGTTCCGACGAAACTTTAGCGACACAAGTCCTTACTTAATAAAACTGGTTTATTCTTTCTGAATATAACTTCACGATACATTT
>NW_013665690.1:552927-562670 GCF_000517525.1 Limulus polyphemus
AGAAAATAGGCGGCGTGACAATGGTCACGTGACCCCCTGACGCAACAATATCAATTGAAAGGGTTTGACCTCCTGAGTCCAAAACTGTAATTATATCTCAAATATATCAAGAGATGACGGAGCTATGAGCTAAACGTTTCTAATGAAAACTCAGAGCTATTCGATGAGCCGTAATGCCGCGGCTAAAAATGTATATGGAATTTATATACATAAGGCTGTACAACTAAAACAAAACTATAAAGCCTGCATGTACATATATGGATATAAATACTAGCCAACATGACTGCATGTGCACAGATGTATAAAACTTATGCGGTTACAAAATTCAGTCCATGCACCATTTCAGTACAGTTCATCAATCTCTCCAATCCGGTGTTTACAGGCATAATGATAGATATAAAAAACTAAAAAAAAAAAAACAAGATTATTAACAAATGTTAATTTTAAAAGGAGGAATAGGGATCTTCAAGAAATTACAGAAACAAAATAAGTAGCTTAAAGTATAAATACAATTTCAAAAAATTAAACAAACAAACTTGAGGTTTGTGATATAGTGTTGACATTATTTCCTCAAGGTACAAATCGTTATTTCGACACAATTTCTAAAAGCTGTAATATTTTACTCAAAGCTTGTAATCTTAGAATGTTAGGTAAACCCAGCGAAAATAAATGTTTTTTTCTTCTTCTTTTAAATAGGCTTTAAAAATACTTATCTATTTACTTATCAGTAAATAAAAGTCCCTAGTGGCACAGCAGTAAGACTGGAGGCTTATAAAGCAAAAATATAAAAAGAAAAATGAATTTCGATACTTGTGGTGATCACAGAACAGATACCCATTTGTTTAGCTTTGTGCTTCACTGCAAAGAAACAAACAGTGAATAAAAAATTATAGATTCCGGAAATGTTATGCAGAGAATTGTAACGAACTCGGACAGCAAAGGAAAACAAGTAAACATTAGTGAATTAATACAACAGAAATCTTTATTCACAAAAATATCTATAACCAACTGCCTGGCTTTTATTTTTCTTATGGTTTAAACTAGGTGTGGACATCAGGCTAGAAAAAACAAACAAATGATCAATGCAGGACTTAAGAAAGAACTAATTGTGTGGGCAATCCATTTTATGGTCGGAACAAGGTTCTTGTTCTGTTGCAGTATTCCACAATACCTTAAATTACATACTCCAACCGCCATTTTATATAGACAATTCCAGCCAATTTATAAGTCTCTATATCGTGTTTGAGTAACCTAACTTTTCAGTGAGTTCTTGCTGAAATTCATTTACGCTAGCATGAGACTTTGGAAATAAAGTCGCGGAATGTAACCCCTACTGAATAAAAAGATTACTACATATTTACAGACTTGGAACATCCAGTCAACAAGGCTGTGATCAACTACCAGTTTAATAAAGAACACCTGCATAACAATTTATATAAATGACCTGATTATACCTTACTTTAAAAGTATCCTCTATATTAGTTACGAAAGGGTAAAATATGATGATACTAAATTATTTTATTTGTTCCAGGTTTTACAACATATATGCTATTTCAAAACAACCACAGTTTCATGTAACCAGGCCTACTTACTGTCTCTATAATTAATTAAACAATAATTATCCATTGATAACCACTTACTTTGAGCCATACATTTGGATTTCTCATTACTCTTCCATCTTATCGCGCCAAACCACTATTAGAGTTTAACATATTGTTTCGGTTTTGGAGAGTTATATGTAGGCATAGTTTTATTTCACATTCTAATTCTTTAGTTTTTAAAGTTAATAATCATGTTTGTAGTTTGTTCATTTCAATGTAGTATCTGTAGATGGATTAAACAGTCACAGTAAATAACCTTGGGTTTATCATGATGTTGATCTACTTGAATATCATATATAGATATTAAAATGGCGACTCAAACTTGGATATTCGTTTCTTTCTTTCTAGGTGTTTTAACCAAACGTTATGCATATACCATGCTGGAACGCAGTTTTGTCAGACTTATATCTGTACCGTAGCCAACAGATATCCATGCTGATGATTTGATCTCGAAACATGCAAGCTGAACTTGCAGTTAATTCACTCTATCTTTTATGGACTTTATCTGGCCTATATTAGTGTTGATTTAACACTCATAGTTAAAATAACGTATTTCTTTTGTGTTCATTTCTTTGATAATATTCAGCTTTTTTTTTCACAGTGTATCACACATTTTTAATGCATCTCTTCACATTTCTGTTTTGATTTCTACTTTTCCTCTTTTTCTGGTTTCGTTCGTCCAGTTTTCCGTTACATATTTCTTTTTGTTCTATTTTTCTCCACATCTTACCCCCCAATGGCACAGCGGTATGTCTGCTGACTTATACCCCTAGAAACCGGGTTTCGATACCTGTGGTGGGCAGAGCACAGATAACCCTTTGTGTAGCTTTGTGCTTAATAATAAACAACAACAAACAGCATCCACATCTTACGCGATTTCCAGATGTTGTTGTTACTTGTTTCAGCTTTTGTTTCAGAAATCCAATCATTATTAAAATATATATTCTATTTCTGTTTCACTACTTATTAGTGTAGCCATTTTTTAACTATCAGTTTCACTCCTAACACCAAACTGTTACACATACATGAGTTTTCATCTTGGGTTGTTTGGGGGTATGACAGATACTTTACAAGTTTATTAAAAGAGGGGGGAATGGCTTTACTCAAGACACAAATCTTCAAAATCCATCAGAACAAATTATTGTAGTTTCACTTCTTCCAGTAAATAAACAATTAAGTTATCTCAAAGTAATCTCAATTTCAGTTGGACCGATTTATCACTAACTACTAATAACTATTGATATTATATCTGTACTGTCTCTGTCGTTTTAAAACGTTATAACAGTTGGGCAGGCTCTTTCTTATTTCTTGGTAAAAATGAAATCTCAACCACTAAATAATAGCGAAAGTGATTTATTTATGAATGAAAGTTTAACACAGTTTTGCGAACTAACAATGACCAAGCGATAAGCCTAACTCACTAATAAAATTTAAAAATCACGTACTTCTTATATTTCCTCTCGTATCTACGACACTACTCAAAACTGGTTGACTCTCACATTTAGTAACCGATGGTAACATTACTAATTAGCTAACTCATCACTGACTCATTGACTGGCTCATATATACATGTACACATACACATACACAAAACGTCTCAATTCAAATTTTGAAAACGTAGCCTGAAACAAAACGTTGCACTACTTATTTTACTTGATTATTTTCAATTGTTATCTAAATTGTGCAGATGCTATCTTTAAACATCAGAATAATCAAAAACGTGAAAAGACCACTCAATCATAATTGTAGCTTTCAAGAACTTAAATTCGATTTCTAGACAAATACATAGTATTTAAAGAGTTTTGTGACTAAATTATTTGACTTCAAGTACAGTCAAATATTTTCAATTCACTCGAGCCAATTTCTGTTGGTCCATATGCTTACATAATACACTATGTTTGTCACACCTGCCCTCTCCCGTGGCTTAGCAGTGAGCTTAATCGCTTACGTTAGAACTTTGGATTCGATCTCGACTGTGGACACAGCACAAACATCCCATTGACCAGTTTTGAGCTTATCAACAAGCAAAGAAAAAAACAGAGGGTTTATGACTTAGCAAACAAATTTCATGGCCCCTTAGTGGCTTAGTGATAAGTCTGAGAGCTTACACCGGTAAAATTTGGTTTTCAATACTCATTGTAGACACAGCATAGATAGCCTATTGTGTAGCTTTGTGCTTAATAACAAACAAACAAATGAATTTCAGGTGACTACTGTTTATCCGTCGTATTGCTGGTCAAGGGTAAAAGCCCTCCATTGCTTCATTATAATCTGCTACAGTTGCATGTTTAAGCGTTACATGACTGCAAAGTTTCACAAACGGTTACTTATTTGGAACACCTTTTTGCCAGAACCTGGTCTCATAATGTATGAGGTATTAAGTTTTCTGCACGTTAACGGTACTTCTTCATGCACAATTCAAAACATTCGAAAGTTAAACGTAACGAATAATGGTTGGAGACGGCTTGAATGGGTAATGAAGAAAAACTTTAATATAAGTTTAACATAACAGCAAATGTACAACGTTTCGACAAGGTTTTCTCTCAAAGTGGTTCCTCGTCATCGAATTTAAACGTAACTAAGCTGTCACTGAAATTTAGTTGGCTTCTGTTTACAGTAAAAACTAAAAATTGTATATATTTTATATCTTTACGTCCATCCTGTAAACCCTCGGTCGAGACTTACAGTACCTACAGTAATAAAATCAAAATGGCATTTAGAAACCTAATGACCTAATCCTTGTTATTGTTGTCAAGAACACCGATCTCCTTTAGTTACTATCTTCCGCTGGTATATTCTTCACGGGAATGTTTCTTCTATGCTAAGAAGCCAGGGGAGAAAAGAATAAGAATAAGATCCAGATGTCGAAATTGATTCAGAAGACCTAGCAACTCATAATATATAATACAAATAAGTTCACCTTGAGACAACTTAGTTCAGTCGTAGTTGTTTATTTGAGATAATCGTGCAAAGATACACAAGGGTTATTCGTTCCCGATTTCGAGCTTATAGACTAGATGGAAGGCAGTTAGTTACATCATCCACCTTGAACTCTTGAGATTCTCTAACCAAAGAGTGGGATTTGGCTGTCACTGTTTTAATCCCCCAGGGTATGGTATATGGTTGTGTGGCAACAGGTTAACCCCCTTTGACACCACACACGACCTCATATGTAACGACATTATGATATATACATATATATGTGTGTGTGTGTGTGGATGGGTGTAAATTTGATTTTCTTACATGTTAGTAACGTCAAAACTCGATTGTTTGTACTTATAAAAGTTATATTTGCAGTTTATTTGAAAATCTGGTACTTTTATAAACGTCACTTTTGCAACTGCCATCTATTGGCCATAAATGTACTTTCAAAAATTTTCACAAATAAGAGTACATTGAAAGAGAAAAAAGCGTTTCGTATTAGATTAGTTTTCACTTAAAATATTGTATATTGATACAACTAATGAATGTAACATTAATTTAGATTCTGTCGCTTATACATGCCGATGTTGGTTTTTAGTGCAAAATTTTGTTACTTTAAATTTCAATACGTAAGGTACTCTGTTCTATTACATTCACGTTTTATATGCTTGAGTATGATTGAATAATTCCCAAATAAAAAGTATTAAGACGCTTTAGGAGAGCATAATGTGTATTCAATAAAATTGTAAATACCAAAGTTTCTACTTCGGTAGCTACATCTTAGTTTCCAGAAAAAATATCAATTTATCTATTCTTAAAGCTTATGCAAACTGAAAATGACTTTCCACATCTGGCCGGTTGTGGCTTAGTAGTTCTAAATCAGTAAAGGGCATGCCTGAGCCTCAGGAGTTTTTTACCTGTTCATTTAGTCAAATATGTCACATAAGGTGGTTCGAGTCGAAAAACTATGCCAATGCCACTATTTTTGAAATGATTTTTGAATCATAATAGTAACACGAGTATTAAATTCCTGAAAATAATCATAAAAAAAGATATAGATTTTTAAAATCTGAAAATGTTACGAAAAGGCTGAAATAAAAAAAAAAAAGATTTTACACGCGTTAATAAATAACATGTTCAAGATATTACACCAGACGACCTAAGAATATTCTCGAGGTTTCTATTCTTGTCAGTAGATGGCAAAAAAGCCACCTACTGCAAAGGACAGCACTCTATCTCGCGTGCCACGAGGCAAAAACTTTGTACAGGAAATTCTTTGTATGTAGTAAATGTACTCAATGAGATAGAGCTGTTAGTACCTTTGACATTTACTGAGAAAGTCAGCGGAACACAGGGAAGTCTTAAGCGGGCGTGATTGATGGAATTATTGACACTTAACATTTGCTCGGACGCACATTTATGGCAACCTATAATTAACTGTAAAACATAATTTCGTGAGAGTTAACAACATGCATTTTAAAATTAATTTGATTTTTATATTTGTAATTGGAGATTTTATATTTAACTCACCCATAATTTAATCTGAACTGACGACTACAGATTTGTGGTATTTATTATCTAATTAGCAATAAAAAGAACACAAGGGATCATGTCTAAAACTGAAATCAAATGAAAACTATTTTTCTTAGCGTTTAGGGTTTATGAGCTTTATTACTGGGCCAGATATAACCTAGTGAATAGCATGCCAGTCTGCGGATCGGTAGGTCTAATGTTTTAACCCATAATTTGCCGCTGAACACGCTCCACACTCTCAGCTGAGTGCGCATCATAAATGTTACATTTAATCCCGCTATTCAATTAATAGTGCCGTGTAGGCGGTGAGTGTTATTGACTGATTGTCCTCTTTCTGGCCAGCAGTTCTAAATTAAAGATGACTACGCTTAAATCTTAGGTTTTCTGACCTGCTCGATTAACTGATGTGTCGTATAATGTCGAAATACCAAATACGACATTAATTCGGGTGTTGGCGGGTGGGGTGACCACACGCCTAGATGTAATGTTTTGGATTTATCGAATGTTGATTTTTGTTTCTTGCTAGCTTTCTTCTGCCAGCATTTATTCTACTGTTATTATCACTTGTAATTTGTTATATTTTTCAATAAATCTGATCTCTAATTTTTATGTGTTTTATTTTTAGCTCTATATTGACTCATTTTATTTTTCTTCACCCCTCCTGGGTGTTGAGAGTATAACCTTCTTTGTTCTTGTTAATTTAGTGTTGGTAGTTCCAGCGTAACTTCATAAAGTGTTAATAAAACTCTTAGTGCGTTTATCAAACGTGCGCTATTTATCTTTCCACTACAAATGTTTCAGAGCTTAAATTCTACGTTACTAGTAACCTCATAACGATAAAGATATATCATTAAAAAAAAAAGATTATTTGATAAGATATGTCAATATGTCATGAATGTTTTTTTCAGAAATAAATTAT
Organism: Limulus polyphemus; assembly: GCF_000517525.1. Lineage (NCBI taxonomy): Eukaryota > Metazoa > Arthropoda > Merostomata > Xiphosura > Limulidae > Limulus > Limulus polyphemus. The sequence continues at coordinate 559,903 of NW_013665690.1, forward strand.
ATTTTACATCTAAATTTATTCATTTTTCTTGGCTTTTAGTATAATGAATTACTTTGCACAGCCATTTAAGATTAAGAGCAATCGGGGTTGTATGCAAACTGATGGCAAAAAATGTGCAGTTTTATGGCTTCATTATTCCAACTCCACAATCGAAAGGAAGAATCGCAGCTTAAATATGAACTCAGAGCACTGCTTTCAAGAACAAGTAAGTATTCAGTTACAGATACAGAAAAAGTTGGGTCAACAGATTTGTAAAGAATGTGGAAATAAAATAAAATAATGATTCTCAAAACCTGACTCATGTTAGTTTCATAAATATAATGCTGTATTACATTATCATAATATAATACTACAGACTATCATTGAGAGAGAGACAAACAGAATATATACATATATATACAAGATTTACCTTAACCTTACCTGTACAGGATTTATATTGGAATATTGGAACGCGATCTAGTGTAAGGCTTATCCTTGTCACTACTCAGTTTTGCAAAAAAAAAAAAAAAAGGGGGTTCGTTAACGTGTTAGACGCTGTAAGAATGTAATAAAATCGATTGAATACCTCATGACTCAGGTTTAATAAACTATTTAATTTTTTATTGCAAGTTTTTAGTGCACTACTATCATATTTTATTTATAATAAATCATTTTTAGATGAAATTAAAAGTAACAGAAACAAATTACCAAGGACGAAATAACCTTGGGGTTGAAAGGTCGAAGGGCAAGGTTCAATATTTTTTTTTAGTTTATCAGCTGTTGCTTAGGGAGCTTAAGCATGAGTAAGCAACATAACAACCAAGTATCAGGTAGTTATGTCTCGTCTTTGTTCGCATCATCTCCGCACGACTAATGAATACACTTCATTAAATCATTTTCCTTTCTCCATTCAGTGCAAACACTTTGAGGAATAGTTGACTTCTTTCAGTAAGAAAACTGCAGGTAGAAGTGATACGGGATGTAAATGAGACGTGTTGTGTTCAAAAACGTCATGCGTTCTATTAGTCTGCTGCAGAGATTAGGTGTTACTGTTTCGTTAGTAAATGCTTCTATCTTTGATTTTTTTTGCTTATTGAACGAGTAAACAGCGAATCGTTCTCGCAAAATTAGGCAGATAATCAATAAGTTAAGAGATAATAGGCTGTCTGAAAGCGACGTATCTTCTTTCGATATGTCTGTAAGATATTAATAAAAGTAGAAAACAAAATGAAACAGTAAAAAATACCAAAATATATGAAAACGAGCGCATAGATATAATTATTTTTAAGCACAAATTATATTAATATTTTAGTACAATAAATGCCCAGTCTTATTTTACTTACCTAAAAGACAAACCTTTGCTATTTACTACACGATAATCCAGACAGTATGTTTGCAATCACGTACTCCTTGTCACATATTTTAATATTACCATTTGTAATTTATAAAAATTGAATTGGTATTCCGCGACAGTTTTAAACTGCCAGAGCGAAAATTCAATTCAATAAAGGATTAACTTTAAATCCAGCTTAACCCTTTTATTACCAACTTCGAGGTAATCTTAGTTTTAATAACCAGAGACTTTTACTCATCCAATGAACCCACTGTGAAGATAAATTATTACGTGTTTGTTTGTTCGTTTTTAAACACAAAGCTGCACAATGGACTATCTGTGCTCTGCCCACCCCGAATATCGAAACCCAATTTTTAGGGTTATAAGCCTGCAGACTTACTGCTGAACTACGCGAGAGGGGAGCATTATTAAGTTGTATCAGGTCTGAGATAAGTAGCTTTTACAACTTTGAATACCGTTTCTTATTCGGTCTTTTTGTTGGCAAAAACATTCATTCGTCTCATATCACTTGTTCTATATGTATCCTGTCGTTTTTCAATAGAAAATTTGAAAAATATCAAATAACTCTTCGATAACGTGAATTTTATGCACAGTTTCACGGTTGATATAATCACCATTCACTGTTAATCAATGACTGAAATAGAGGAACCTAGCATAAATAGGTGAGTGAGTATCTAAGTAAACAGATGAAAACTCCACTTTCCGTTTGACCAATTCAGATCACCAATTTTTAACACGTTAATGATGCGATTAAATACAATTATAAATATTTAACCAATACCCACCGTGTTTAGTTCGTGAAATAATACAAAAATCAATTAGCATAATATGGATATTTATTGATAGTGAATAACGAACATTATTTAAAAAAAAACATGGACACTGAAAACTCACAAATAAATTAAATTCTTTAAACCATAAATATTTTCTCTTATTCTTGATGCTATGTGTGAGCCGGAAGCAAAGAACAGTTTCAAGAAATTAAAAATTCAAGAAACTAAATAGTTGTAGAGGTACCTCAAAGGATCTTTGTCTATAAAGAAGGAAATAAGCTGAAACAAGAGAGCAACAGTTACAACAGAGATCTGAAGAAGAGAAAAGAAAAATTCACGAAATGTAATAAAAAAAAAGAATACTTTGAGGAGTAAGATAAGCCTAACCTTTTAGATTTTGAATTAAAGATGTGAAACGTTGAAGAAACATACATAGTTAATTCATAGAAAAACAGAACAAGAAGAAGAGAACGAATCTCATTTAGCCTGCTTTAATTTAGATTTTCCCGTTATATAACCTACGTTGTCTTTAAGAAGGTGCCTACAAGGCTAAAGACAGTAAGCAGCTTGAGCAAAATCGAAAATAAAATACTCAGGTTGTGTTTGTACTATTTATCTAATGCTTTAAAAAAAACAGGATTAACAGCGAAATATACACTAAA
>NW_013665690.1:563525-573173 GCF_000517525.1 Limulus polyphemus
AGTGGGATTGACCGTCACATTATAATGCCCCCACGGCTGAAAGGGTGAGCATGTTTGGTGTGATGAAGATTCGAACCCGCGACACGTTGATTGCGAGTCGAGCGCCTTAACCACCTGGCCATGCCGGGCCAAGTCACGACGTAACAAGTTAATTTTGGATTCCCCATCGTCACCTCATTATTAAAGCACACCATTGATGTTGCAAACGAAATTGTTTGGTAAACCGGTGGATGTTCTATGTATGACATTCAGCTTTCCACGGAATGAAAATATAACATAATACTGGGAAGAAGATTTTTATATAAGTTATTCCACGTTACATTATTACAGAAAAACTATAGAGTGTAGGAGACTTTTCCATGTTGATGTAAGCTTAAAAACCGAAATATTGTATATGTTAAATTATAATAAAATCAAACATTCTTTGCACGAATTTCTAATCAGTCTCGGTAATATAAGCACGATAGTAGAGATTTCTTTAGATAAAATCTCATATTCTAAAAGAGTAAATACTTCTTTCATACAAAAACTATACGTTATTTGTTTTATTCCCTTACTTTTGTTTTTTAATTACAGAATTCGCTCTGATAAGCACTCATCTGTTTGAGGCTCCCCGGTAGCCCAGCGGTAAGTCTGCAGGTTAACGACGCTAAAATCCGGGTTTCGACATTCGTGGTGGCCAGAGAACAGATAAGATAGCACATTGTGTAGCTTTGCCCTTAACAAAAACCAAGCCATACCATCTGTTTGAGTATATCAAGCGTCACTAGATGGCACTAACCGATAATCACGCTAAATATTTTTCAGTTGTCAAAAATATTATTATAATAATTGTTTGTTTGTTTTAATTATGCACAAAGCTACATAAGGGTGCTCTGCCCACCACGGGTATTGAAACCCGGTTTCTAGTGTTGTAAGTCTACAGACATCCCGCTGTGCCACTGGGGGGTTATTATTATAATATGCGTTACTTCCAAAGTAAATTACTCACCGAAAAATACTTGGTGTATCAAGACGTATATCAAAAGAGGAAAAACCCCTTTTGATTCGATTAAAGACATACTACACATGATATTTGATTTTGCCTTGTATTTTGTATTCATTAAAACCAATTAAATTGAATTTGCCTATCGAAGACAACGTACAATTATATTTTTGGATCAAAGTTACTTTAGAGAAACAGTATATTAATACATAACATAAGGATATAACAATGAATAACCGTATATTAACTAACCATCTAATTAAAGAAATAAAGATAAGTTACCTAACCATATAGTAAGAAATATCAGTATATTATCTAACCATATAGTGAGAAATATCGGTATATTACCTAACCATATTATGAAAAATATCGGTATTTTACCTAACCATATAGTGAGAAATATCGGTATATTACCTAATCATATAGTGAGAAATATCTATACCGATATTTCTCACTATATGGTTAGGTAATATACCGATATTTCTCACTATATGGTTAGATAATATACAGGTAATATACCGAGGTTTCTCACTATATGGTTAGGTAGAAAACATATAGTGAGAAATATCGGTATTTTACCTGACCATATAGTAAGAAATATCAGTATATTACCTAACCATATAGTGAGAAATATCGGTATATTATCTATCCATATAGTGATAAATATCAGTATATTATCTAACCATATAGTGAGAAATATCGGTATATTACCTAACCATATAAAGAAAAATATCGGTATATTACCTAACCATATAGTGAGAAACATCGGTATTTTACTTAACCATATAGTGATAAATATCAATATATTATCTAACCATATAGTGATAAATATCGGTATATTACCTAACCATATAAAGAAAAATATCGGTATATTACTTAACCATATAGTGAAAAACATCGGTATATTACCTAACCATATAGTGATAAATATCGGTATATTACCTAATCATATAGTGAGAAATATCGGTATATTATCTAACCATATTGTGAGAAATATCAGTATAATATCTAACCATATAGTGAGAAATATCGGTATATTACCAGCCCGTATAGTAAGAATAACATATTCTCTGACAGTTTATCATTAGTATAAACATGATGCATCTCTCCATTTCAAGTTAGATATTTCACAACTTTTAATTCTAAACATTACGAATACAAACCCTAGCACTTCTTGTGTGTTCATGTCAACATAACGTGAAATGACTGATCAACAAACAATAGAGAGGTTAGATACAAATTACATTACAAACATACATCTAGGAAAAGCTAACATAAACATTAAATTGGGAAAAGTATGCAAAATTGAGTGAGAAATGTTTAGTTTACTTTTAAGTATGTCTAAGACCCGTACAACGGATTGAGGTCACCTACCAGACAGTTTTATGAGATCCACCAATATATTAACCCTATAAGTGTCGATACCACTCATCTTAAACGTTATGTTGCATTACCACTTTCAAATTCTTATCAAAATGTATACTTCCAAGCGAACTGTAAAACTATTTGCACTGGAAATATTCAAAACAGTGAATATAATACATTATATTATGTTGTTTTTTTTAAGTGGGTTATTAATGCCTTGTCAGAAAAATATAAAACCTGTGGTGTTTGGAATTTTCTTTCGCTTAAGAGATATAAAATGAACATCTACTTACGTTAATAGTTTTTTCTGTTCCCCATGGCTTAAAGGGGACTATACATCGCGCGACTAATTTGTTATCTAAACATTCTTCAGATGACACACTCAAATTGTTTATGTGATTCTTCTGCTAATGATCTAATCAAGTTTGATGAAGCTGGATAAGAGGGCCGACCTGTTCAATTTCCAAATTGGCCTAAAAGTTGGAGTACAGCTGGTAGGCGTTTCTGTTTTCGTGACTCCAAACTCCTCAATATTTCAAGGTGAACAGTCCATCAAACCTCAATCACGCAAGGTAACAGCAATCAGAACGATAAATGCATCATTGGGATCGCCAAACGTTACACAAAATTGTCACAACAGGCTAAAGAAGTAAACGGGACTAAATAACAACATGTATTAGTGAGAACAGTTGTCAGATACTTCACAAGATGAGGTATCATGGCTGGACTAAATCCAATTATTACATCCAACTATGCACGTCATCCCATTCAATGATGCAATAACATAAAGAATGGACACGGGAGCAATGCGGAACTGCAGTGTGGTAAATGGATCACAATTTACTCTTTTTGTCTCGTCAAAATGACATATTTATGTATGGCGATAATCTAAAGATGCACGACATTCTGATCGCTTCGGTGGCGTAGGACTTCCTTTATGCCAGGTAAAGTGACTTTCAAAGAATCTGAAATCGTCAGATATCACTTGTATCTGAAGGGTATAGACAATGATTTACTAGTGACCGTGTACGTATTTTTGAAATGTTGACGAATGAAAATCAATAATCTGTAAATGGAAATTTCAGTGTTGTTTTGGTTCCCAAAGAATTCTGCCACTTGCTATCACTCCAACTTGTTCCCTATATACAAAGTTAGGGGGAGCAATGCTTCCCCTGCTGCTCTGGTCCACTGTCAAAAGAACTGATGTTTCCGTCGAGGTTTGGGCAGCATTTTGTTGACATGAATACTTTCCTATAAATGATAAACTATAAGCAAATCTCCACTAAGAAACTGCTGAAGTTTATTTATTACCCATAATGCAGTTTTGTTATCTTGATGAGTGAATAGATGAGATAATGCATCATTTAAGAGAATAGTTTGTGGATAATGAAAATTACTTGAGACATTTACTGCAACTTGGCCAGTCCTCATATCTCGACCTTATCGAGATCTTGTGTTCCATTTTTGAAGATACACTTCGTAGCTGAGTTACATTTGTTGAAATATCATAAAGTGTACTCTTGGAAGAAGAATAGCATGTATATTGTCACATATATTTAGGACCCTTGTTAATGAACTGTCCAGACGAACAAGTTTCAGTTTTGGCTGCTCGCGGTGGACTTATCATTACTGTTTGATGTTTCTATTTCGTTGTTTGACCTCAGTATGAAAGTGGTTATGGCGTAAAAGACACGAAAAACAATCGGTATCATTACTTCTTAATTACGGAATTTTTCAGGTGTAGCACTAAACAGAAAATCTGAATTGTATGTTTGACAATTTCAAAAGAAACGTGCAAAACATCCGTCAAGGAAGTGACGAAATCATTTTTAAATGTATTATTCTAGGAAATTGCATCATACTAACCTTGTTTTCGGTTTATATCGGACAGTTCAGTCACAACTAGTTTTCTATTGCACTGTCTTGTTTCCTTATTCAAAGAACAAATTTAAATAGCTGCTCGTTATAGGTCTAAGCCAAATTACGTAAATTACGAACCAGTTCTTAAATAAGAGAGAGAATTGTTAAGCAACAAGGATACTCGTAATCTTTTTTACCCTACGTAACTTATTTTGTTTTATAAATACGAATACAAATTTATATTCGGTTCATGACAGAGTGAATAGTAAACAAACGGCTCACGAAGAGGAAGTCTGTAATTTTACCTGAAGCTTAAATGTGGTAACTACTCACGATTCTTAGCAACATTTTGAACAACGCTCTAATGGAAACTCTAAAGTTTACTTTATCTAAATATTGCACACGGCTTAGCGTAGTGAGCAAACAAAGCTATTTTCATTTCTGAGAAGAACGCTGTGGAATAAGGCATGTTATGAGCGCGTACGCCAATTGTGTGTATATGGGGTGGGAGGTAATTGTTCTCCCTTCTAGAAAAATACAATAATTTAACAATACAGTAACAATGTTACGTTTTTACTATATGTGTTGTAAAAATACAAGTTAATCGAATCCCAGTCAACACATTACTGCATTTTCATGTTAAAAAATCCAAGAGGTCCTTAAGAATCCCCCCCCCCCAAAAAAAATAAGTAAAAATCAAATGGAGTCAGACTCTTTTTTTATATATATAAGTAATTATATGCGAAGAAACTGAATCTAAGGTTCAGTGTACTTAACAAGTGTCTAAATTTGAGGCTCCTTTGAACTTGAGGCCCAGGCCAAATGCCCCCCCCCCTTTAATTGGCTCTAGCATTAGTCAATCTCCTTAATAGGTTAAGAGTAGCCTTTCAGGCGGCGGAAGCTCATACATCTTACCTTCTTTTAGTTCGCAGCTTAAAACAAGAGCAATCAGAGAGATTGCATACCCTCTCCCCGCCGTTCCTTTTCAAGTTTACATGTGTTTATATTGGGATAACGTCAAATTTCACCTTCGAAAACTCAGAAAATCAATGATCTGAATCATTTGTTGTAGTTTGATGATAAGTCCCAACCTTAATGTGCCCGTGAAATTTTGCTACAAATCTGATCATACTTTACAAAGTTATTAATCCCAAGTCGCGAAAATGCCCTATCTCCTCATTATAAAAAAATGTTTCAAAATCATCCAGAATCCGGATCCGGATTTGGATCCAAACCAAATTGGGGAGAACAGTCCCATATTAAGTTCTCATCTTGTGTAAAATTTTCGTGTAATCTGTTTATTAGCTTTGAGATACGTGCGCGGAAACACAGACAGACAGACACAAACACAGACACGGGACCCAATTACAATGCCCTCCACCCCTTCTTACGAGGGCAAGGGTAATTACGGACAGCTATACCTGAACTATAGAGGTCTCTGACCTGGTTGTTTAGCCCATTGTGTTCAGGTGAACAAACGAACTGAGTATGTCTTCATTTTGGAGGGTTAATCAAATAAAGTTTTGTTTTCTGTAAAATGTTCAATCTTTTGCAAGTTTACAACACTGTTTGGCTCTACTTGGACTAATTCTTATTTGTTGAATTGTATAACGGAATAAACGATACTTCTCTATTCATGATGAAACTTAGTGTACAGTGAAGTGATGGTTGGGATCACGCACATCCCTGTAGACCTATTTGATTAAAACTCTCATGGAAGTTTAGATCTGGGACTAGAAGCAAGTGACATATTTTATATTAATGTCACACGTACTGAAGGTTAATCGAACTTTACGAAAATGAAAGAACGATATTCGAGACCTAGTGCTGGCTTTGGCCATCTCCATGGTCGTCAGTCGTGCTCAGTCTGATGGCCACGATTACGCACTACTCTCCAACACCGCAATTTTCATTGAAATAAGCTTCTGCAAATGGCGGCATAATGAAACTTGACAAATTTTTCACAGACTCTCCACTACACGCTGGCTTTTAAAAAACAACAACTTCAACAAACTTAAAGGCACAAAAATCCATTGTAGCTGCATTGAGAACTTGGCAGTAATGTACATATACAAAAACTACGATTCCACTATTTTTAACAGTCTTTCCTATAAAAAATACCTTCGACTTTGAGGAATGGTTGGAAGTTACGAGTTTTTTTCGATTTCAGATCATTGATTATTATTTTGTTAACAGTATACCAGGACGTATGCTCAGCCTCATCGTAATGGTTGTCAGTGGGTGCTGTTGAATCGTAGCCTTCTCTCTAGTCTACGAGTTCCAAATTAAGGATGGCTATGCGCAAACAGCTCTTATGTGGTTTTGTGCAAAAATTCGAAAAACAAGCAGAATATGTTTTACAAATCAGCGCAACGTATCTTACTTCTAACCTTTCTCGGTCATTCTGTTGTTTATATCTGAGAATTTTTGTTTGTTTGCTTAATTTCGCGCAAAGCTACTCGAGGGCTATCTGCTCTAGTTGTCCCTGATTTAGCAGTAACAGATTAGAAGAAAGGCAGCTAGTCAAGACCACCCACCGCTAACTCTTGGGCTACTGTTTACCAACGGATAGAGAGATTGACCACCACGGTATAACGCTCCCACTGCTGAAAAGGCGAATATGTTCAGTGATGGGGTTCGATCCCGCGACCAGGCCTATTCGGGGATAATACTCACACTTACTCTTTTTCTCTCACTTCAGACATTTAAAGTTTGTTTTTATTTTGGAACACGGTATATGGTTGTATCACTACACACTACAGCCCAACATTTACTTAATGGGTTTCGTTTCTGTCTCTACACTTAATGTTTTTGCACGTCATGTCGCATGCAGTTTGACACGTCAGCCAGTTGAAAGTCACGTGAAAAGCACGTTGTTTCATGCAATAGAAGTATCTAGAAAGCAAGTGATACAAAAATGAAAAATAAAGCAAGGAATAATGGAGAGGTTGGTGAAGCCAACTCGTTCAAACCGGGTAAATTAATTTTTTTATGTGGCTTCTTGGATTTAGCTGGTTGGTTTTGAAGCAAATAATGATGGTTATCAGTATATGAGAGTTGAATATTAAGGATGTACTACTAATAAAATAACAGTTTTTTATTAGGACTGATAAACGTCATTACTTTGCAATATTTTGAATGATTTTATTTTGCCAAAGCCTCTATCTCTATTTATCGTTAAAGAAACAACGTTTTAATGTCTTGAAATAAAACTGTTTTAACTAAATTATTAAATTAAAAAGTAAGCTATGGAATTTATAGTTTCCGAGTAAATCTAATAATTATTATAAATATGTTTACAAGTTTATAATGAGGACGATTGCATTATTTCACATTTACTTCTCGAGATTATGTAACAATAACTTGTTTCTTTTGATACTAGCACGTCGCTCAACCTACAAGGTGTAGGTATTAATGCAAGTGTTCAAATTATGTAAAATTATTTTTCAATGTTACATCTACAAGCTATTTTCTCTTTGAAATAGCCTTAGCATGTATGTATAAAATAAATCTGTCTGGTTTAGCTGGTGGTCATATTTAATACATATATAAATATAATAGAGCCTGATAAAGTTCTGACGGGTGACGTGTATGTACAAGACCAAATCATTTATTTTTCGTAATATTTATGCTAAATAATTGATTACAACATGTGTAACTTTCCGTTGCTACCGTTTCACGAAACAGGAAACACAGTTTGCAAGTAATGATCCATTTGTGTTTAAAGTAATCACAATTGCACATGATGTCAGAGATATTGCATATGTTTATGTTATCCAATAATAATAGTAAAAATAAAAACATGAGAATCAGGTGACACGGAAGCAGTTCTTGAAAGTATAAACTTAAGAATAATCCACGAGACACAAAACTTCGAGAAACTCCATTCGTGGATGGTTGCTGTTATAAGTTTCTTATATTCCTCGATTTACATGTTTATAAATGTCTCAGGGTTTTGAGTTATGATTGTCTCCAGTTACGTTCAGACAGTCCTAACTATAACAATGTGCAGGGTGATGTCAAAATCACACACACTACCACGATATTTCTAAGTCCCGCCTTTACTAAGTCATGTTTGTATTTCAATAGCAGCCTCTTTTTCTTTTGTTAGAGTAATTGTTTAGAATGTCATTAGCCTTGCAAGAAAGCGTGTAAGTTATCTTTTTGTGACACCGTGTTGTGAAATAATCTACGCACATTTCGAACAGCTGCGATGGTAGAAAAATCAAGGTGATACACAAGTCTTGCATCATCTTGTTGGGATATTTTCAACAACGTTGAAGACTGAATATCATTTGATGAACTTGGTAAACATTAAATTATTTACTTGTTTTTTTATGGAACTTTTTTCCTTTAACTAGAACACAATATGATATAGAGAAGTAATATAATATTTGCTGCTGAAGTGCTTAGTATTAACAATAGATTCATTAGTCGGTAATAAAAGTTTGATTATATAAAGATTATGGAACAAATATTTTTTAATCAGACCTTTATTTGTACATGTTTTGCCTGCAGTTACAGGTCTTAACTTATATTTATTTTAAGATCTTTAACTGTACATGTATTGCCTACAGTTACAGATCTTAACTTATATTTATTTTAAGACCTTTAACTGTACATGTATTGCCTGCAGTTACAGATCTTAACTTATATTTATTTTAAGATCTTTAACTGTACATGTATTGTCTGCAGTTACAGATCTTAACTTATATTTATTTTAAGATCTTTAACTGTACATGTATTGTCTGCAGTTACAGATCTTAACTTATATTTATTTTACTTAAATTCCAACACTGTAGTTTATATCACATTCTAAACTTGTTTCTATTATAACTCGCTGACGACGGATTTTCGAAATTCCAAAACGTCCGAAACATTATAGACAAACTTGAATTAAGTCCAAGCAATTATTTTTTTATCGTTGAACTGATCTTTGTCATTATAAACAAACTTGAATTAAGTCCAAACAATAATTTCTATTGTTGAACTGATCTTTGTCATTATAGACAAACTTGAATTCAGTCCAAACACTCATTTTGTATCGTTGAACTGAATTTTGTCATTAGAGACAAACTTTAATTAAGTCCAAACAAACATTTTTTATTGTTGAATTGATCTTTGTCATTATAGACAAACTTGAATTAAGTCCAAACAATCATTTTTTATTGTTGAACTGATTTTTGTCATTATAGACAAACTTGAATTAAATTTAAACAATATTTTTTTTTTTATCGTTGAACTGATCTTTGTCATTATAAATAAACTTTAATTAAGTCCAAACAATCATTTTTTATTGTTGAACTGATTTTTGTCATTATAGACAAACTTGAATTAAATTTAAACAATATTTTTTTTTATCGTTGAACTGATCTTTGTCATTATAAATAAACTTTAATTAAGTCCAAACAATTTAGCAAGGAAAGTTGTTTGTTTGT
>NW_013665690.1:573657-579944 GCF_000517525.1 Limulus polyphemus
GATAAAGAAATGGTTGTTGCACATACCCCAGTTATTCTTTTAATTGTCTAAATCTTGAATACCCAAAGAGGTATATACGAATATGTGTGTAGTTAAATACTGGCACAGTCCACAACTGACTCCTAAAGTGATGTGCAGTCGCTTGTAAGCGGAACAAATAGTTATTACGTATATTTCAAGCAGTTTGACTGAAGGATGTTGTTGTTGATTGTTATTAAGTACAAAGCTACACAAAGGGCAACCTGTGCTCTGCCCATCACGAGTATCGAAACCAGGTTTCTAGCAGTATAAGTCCCCAGACATACCGGGGGGCATTAATTGAAGGAACGTAAGCTGAAAAATGGCAAGAGAAGGCAAGTAATCAGGCCTGAATTGATTTTGATCATCCTCCTACTGTCGCTATGACTGCCAATATCGAAAAAAAAGCCAATTTCTGGATCTGAGGGCACCATGTAAGATAAAAAGTACCACTTTTGTATTTCCTGTACCGGCAATGTTCACGCACTGCCCCATATATTAGCCTGTTTTTAGGTTATATCTATTTTCGTATAATAAAGTTTAGAAATAATGTTAATTATAGTGCAAGACATCAAAGTCTAAGGATGGAATATGAATTTTACAACATTGAGAAAATTAATGGAAGTATATTTCTCACTAATTTTCGTATTGGATTAACATTATTTATTAACATATTTAAAATTTTTTTACATGCAGCGTGAGACTTATAAACAGTCAATGTTAATTAAACTGTTGTTATTTCATTAAATGTATGGATTATTGTCTTTTTCCAAAGGTTAACCTGCTCGGTGTAAACCGGCTTTTGAGCCTTTTATGTTTTTGTTCTAGTTATTAAATTGTGTAATTTAAGCACAAATTATTATTTGGATAGATGCACTTGTGTATTAAATAAAGAGAGCATTTTTACTTTTTTTCCTGCATGGAAATATTGTTTGTTTTAACTAGAGCACAGCAACGTTGAGCTATCTGCCGTGTCCACTACGAGGAATCGAATCCCGGATTTTAGCGTTGTAAGTCCTTAGACTTTCCGCTGTCTCATCAGAAGACACGAGCATGGAAATATACACGAACTGCTCACGTAACTTTAATAATACTTACGTAAATGAACAATATTAAAAAGGAAGTTTGAAAACTTAGCAGTATGTCTTAAGGTTTACCTTCTGAATATAAATAACTTACGAAACAAATAGTGTTAGGCAACTTACGAAACAAATAGGTTTGGTAACTTACGAAACAAATAGGTTTGGTAACGTACGAAACAAATAGTGTTAGGTAACTTACGAAACAAATAGTGTTAGGTAACTTACGAATCAAATAGTGTTAGGCAACTTACGAAACAAATAGGTTTGGTAACTTACGAAACAAACAGTGTTAGGTAACGTACGAAACAAATAGTGTTAGGTAACTTACAAAACAAACAGTGTTAGGTAACTTACGAAACAAATAGTGTTAGGTAACTTACGAAACAAATATTGTTATGTAACTTACGAAAAAAACAATGTTAGGTAACTTACGAAACAAATATTGTTGGGTAACTTACAAAACAAACAGTGTTAGGTAACTTACGAAACAAATAGTGTTAGGTGACTTACGAAATAAATTGTGTGATCCGCCTAATAATGATGATATTTCAATATATGCTAAATACCTATCATTTTAATTAAAAAAGAAATTGAAATTACCCTTTGGAAATATTCGTTATAAGAAATAACTTTTAGAAATTAAACAGTGTATTGAAATAGAGGGGTAACGTTTGTCTGCGTTAGATCTTGAAGACACCATAATCAAGATCATGAAATGTTTTGGTTATCATATGAATTTTCCAAAATGAGATTTGTCATATTTTCAAAGCTATTTAAATCATGATGAAGCGTCAAGAAATTATATTTACCAAATTACTTGAGTTTCAGAAATACGGACCGCGAGTCTCTGCTACAATGGTCACTACAGAAGTTTGCAGGACACACTGTGTGTTATCAACGGGAGTGACAGTTTAGCGATTTTCCACCTTCTGTAACTCGGACTGTGGTAATACAAACCATCACATATTTTCAGTGAATGTGCTCTACTGGACTCTTACTTCATAAACTAAATTTCAAGGCAATTGATTATTCATTGCCAATTTTTCAGCACAGATTTACTAAATTTTATGAAATTATCCTAATTAAAGAGTGTTACCGATATTAGTTTAAACAATTAGCATAGATAATGATGCTTAATACGGCTGTAGTGATTGCAAGGGGTGATGACAAGAATCTGTTAATCTAAATTCCATGGCGTTAGTATAAATGATTTATTTGTTTGTTTGAAGTTAAGCACAGAGTTACACAATGGGCTATCTGTGCTCTGCCCATCACGTGTACCGAAACCCAGTTTCTAGCGTTGTAATTCCGCAGACATACTGCTGTGCCACGGGGGGGGGGCAGTATAAAGGAAGCTATTAACACTGTTTTAGAGAGAAAAACTCCTCCACATATTTTAAAGAATCTTGTTGGTTTTGTACAGCAAATGTCTGTTCCGAATAATGTAGAAGCGATCCTAAAGTTAATGTTGGTTACTATCCAGTGTCACTCTTTTATTTAGTGTGGTTTGTTAGTGTGTATTGAGAAAAAGTCATGATATCTAACCAAAAACACCTTATGTGTGAAACAAAGGTGCGGCCAAGAATGAATTCAACGCGCGACTTAAAGGGATGAAATTAAAATTGGCGGCCAAATTGGCAGCTACACTTATATAATTAATAACAATTTTACAGCAAATATTCGTTCATCAGTTAGCCAGGCTGCATTTTTTGTTAAACTTTGAACATGATGGTGGGTAAAATAAAATACCCGGCCTAACTAACTAATGAATGAATTTGAATCGCACGCTTAATAATTTTTTGGCTGCAACTTTTTTTTCCCACCTGAGGTGTTTTAAATTAGATTACTGTATGCATAGACAGCGCTACAGGGGCTCGACAGAAGATTCAACAAATTTGGAAATAAATGTTAATAGTTTGTGAACATAATTTCCGGATGGGGCCAAAACTTTGCCTAATAGATAGAAATCCGAGAGTCTCGAGTTTGAGAAGTCGTCTACCAAACACGTTTTGCACTGTCAGCTGTAGGTGCGTCATAAGACTGACAGTCAATCTTTTTAACTAGTTAAGAGTAGCCACTTCAAGCGGCGGGGCTGCCTACTGTTTATCTTCTCTGTGGTCCGTAGTTCAAAATTAGGGACGACAAAGCCTGAACCATAGAGGTCTCTGACCTGGCTGCCTACTGTTTATCTTCCCTGTGGTCCGTTGTTCAAAATTAGGGACAACAAAGCCTGAACCATAGAGGTCTCTGACCTGGCTGCCTACTGTTTATCTTCCCTGTGGTCCGTAGTTCAAAATTAAGGACGACAAAGCCTGAACCATAGAGGTCTCTGACCTGGCTGCCTACTGTTTATCTTCCCTGTGGTCCGTAGTTCAAAATTAGGGACGACAAAGCCTGAACCATAGAGGTCTCTGACCTGGCTGCCAATCCATTGTAAGAGAAAGATATTGTTCAGGCGAACAAACAAACAATTTATGGACGTCGTATATAACAAAAGCAAAGAAGGTCTTCACCTTTAAATTAAGGCCAAAAATCGCTTGAAAATCAATTATAGTTAATTCGATACCCGTGGTGGGCAGAGCACAGATAGCCCATTTTGTAGCTTTGTGCATAACTTTAAACAAACAAATAATTCACTAGTTAGATACAAATGTTTGAAAACATATTGAAAGATCTAGCGTGATAAAGATTTGCTTGTTGAGACGTGTGGAGGATACTCGATACTGCACTTTTCTAGATGGAAAGACGTTTTGGATTAATAAGTTAAATTAATGGTATGTTTGTAATGGAGAACAACATACAGTATACACGGGTTTGATGAATTACAGACCCTATGATAAAAATACACAACAAGGTGGCGCTGCATTGACAGCGAAAGTCTCGACTAGTCTGATAACTCGGAATAACAACTCTTGATAAATGCTCGTAAATACTTCACACCAAATTATTCATTGAAGCAAGCGCGTAGAATAAGTTAAACAACTTATACATTCTTAAACAATAGAACATCAACTTGTTGTGAGCCAATAATAGAACATTAACTTGTTGTGAAGCCAACAATAGAACATCAACTTGTTGTGAATTATACATTTATAATTGACCCCAAGCAAGTTAAATTAATAAATCTATATACATATTATCAATCAACAGGAAAAGAGCAGCGCGCTGTCTCGCGTGCCACGAGATAAAATGTATACGAAATTATATGTATGTGGTAGATGTACTCAATGAGATAGAGCTGTAAGTACCTTTGACATTTACTAAAAAAAGTCAGCAGAACATGGGGAAGTTTTAACCAAGAGTGATCGATGAAATTCACGACAGTTAATATTTCCTTTGGCGCACATTTACGCAACCTATAATTAACCGTAAATATAATTAAGTGAGAGTTGAGAACACGTATTTTAAAATAAAGTTTATTTTTAGATTTATGGTACGGTAATTAGAGATTTTATATATACGTCACCTATGATTTAATCTGAACTGACGAATACAGATTTGCGTGTTTTTATTATCTAATTAGCAATAAAGAGAAAACAAGGGATCTTGTTTAAAACTGAAATCGTCTAAAACGATTTTTGTTAGCGTTTATAATTTACAATCTTTCTTATTGCACCAGGCATAGCTTAGTGTTTAATGTGCAGTCTATTGACCTACAGTAAACACGCTCAGTAGTTTCAGCTATATATATAAGGGACTGTTAATCACATTAAGAATAGTTGTGTAAACTGTGAGTATTACTATCTGTTTAATGTGCAGTCTATTGACCTACAGTAAACACGCTCAGTAGTTTCAGCTGTATATATAAGAGACTGTTAATCACATTAAGAATAGTTGTGTAAACTGTGAGTATTACTATCTGTTTAATGTGCAGTCTATTGACCTACAGTAAACACGCTCAGTAGTTTCAGCTGTATATATAAGAGACTGTTAATCACATTAAGAATAGTTGGGTAAACTGTGAGTATTACTATCTTGTTGCCTTCTCTCCGGTCAGTAACTTCAAATAGGAATGGCTATGACTGAGCTTTGTAGTCCCTGATCTGATCCATATGTAGCATGAGATTCCATTCAAGTTGAAAACTAAATAACATACATCTATATAAAGAATCCAATGAAGTTCCATGCTACGAACACTTCATCTCTGATCCAATGTGTTATTTTACATAGAAATTGAATGCCCAGGCCCACTTAAGTAGGTTCCTAGCCCTATGCCTATTACAGCCACTGAGCATTCAACCACATTGAAAGTAATATTTCGGGGTAAGTATTCATATACATGTCGTGTACACACAGTGGATAACAAACCCTTTGGAAGCTCTACAAAATATTTTGGCTCTAGGGACCACACCCATTACAGTTTTCCAGTTTCTTGTCCAGCAAGAGATCTCGAAGGAGGATTTGAGTCTTCCTTGTAAGAAGAAATCAATATTTTATTGCTTCTGACATTTTTGTTGTTGATGTTGTTCCAGTAGCAGGTCTCACCTCGAACAAGCCCAGGTACATTTGACCATTGCATCCATATTGCTACGCCCCTACTCTTGTCTATTTTTTCTTATTTTCCACACATCTATTTGACCATTGCATCCATATTGCTACGCCCCTACTCTTGTCTATTTTTTCTTATTTTCCACACATCTAATTCGTATTCTCTTCTGAATCACAAAGTACTCGGGAATTGTTATCAAGAATGTGTGTACTCTCTTTATCTATTTTTCAATGATCATTTATGTGTCTCTGTTTTCCTGATTGCACAAAAATTTATAATCGTCATGTTTCAATTTGTATTCCAACATTTTCAGCTTTTAGTTTTTTTAATCAAATTAACTTCCTTTAGAGACACTTCAGTGTCGTAGGACTTTTAATACAATGTATTAATAATAAATGGTTTATTTAATTTTGTTTACGCAATTCATTTATCTTGTTATTGCTTTCAGTTTGTGTGCGCGGTTTTGTCATTACTAGGTATTACATTCACGTATCACTTCTGTGGAGTGTTACGTCTCGCACATTTATTCATTCGCAGTGACCATACTGCTTTAGTTCTTGTGTGCTCAGAGGCAATTATGACACAGTACTCAGTGAAACTTCTGATCAAAAACTCTTCAAATAGGCTGTAAGAAATAGTCTGTCTACTCTGGAAGAGTCAATCTGATAAAAAATTTTAACTCCTATGTGTTTCAATCC
>NW_013665690.1:579980-596486 GCF_000517525.1 Limulus polyphemus
CTGTTTTCCTGAAAGTACTCGGGAATTGTTAAGAATTTGCTAAGAAACCCTCATTACTTGAGAGTATAATTATCCATGTTTTGTTTTTGTTTGATTTTTCTTCTCTTTTACTGATTTTATAAGTATATCCTTTCGTTCCCACCCTTTTATAACTTTACAGCATGCGCTCTAAACAACTACTAATGAAGCCCATTTTTGATAACAGCTACAGGTAAAATTGAAACACCGTTAGATAGAACAGATTATAAACTATTACCCTTAGACAGAGTGAACAAAGCAGCATGAGAAGTAACTTGTGGTTTCGTGGGAAGTTCTTGCAAGGAAAAACAGCAAAATCTTATGTGAAGTTTAAAAGATTTAGGAGCAAACCACAGACATGAAATTTTCTGTAAGGTAACAAGGTGACTCAAAACAGTATTCCGAACTTCTTCGAATGTTCTCGACGACGTGATGGTGTAAATGGAATAGTGTCGTCATAAGATGGTAGAAAAAAGTGCACTAATGCAGCATGTACTTAAAATGTTTTGCCATAATTCAAATGTTTAGACCGTATAGTTGTTTTAAAAATGTTGCAGAATGAGATAATTACCTTTAAGCGTGTGTTTGAAACGTATTAATTATATTCTTCATAAACATTAAAAAAAATAAAACATCGTCAAGATTCCTGTTCCATCATCGCTTTGCTTAGCAAGGATAGTTAATGCATTATCCACCATATTGGAAATTTTAAGTTCCTGTACCGGCTCACTCGATTCATTTACTGGAATAGAACATCCATAAGATATAGTAGACAGGCAAATCGAGCTTGTCCTTAATTTTTTTCGTTGCTGAACGCATTTTCCTGTTGAATTTATGTGTCTCAAAGCTACGGACATTTTCTTCTATGGCAAGACATCAGATAGGCTTAGTTATGTTTAACGAGTATCGTAGACGACGACAAAATATTCGGATGAGTCAAATACTCCTTATATATTAAATATTAATCTTAAGTTGATCATATTCAATCAACACATGTAATTAAAATAACTTCTAAGTTACTGACAAGAAATATCATGTATAAACTGATGTAGACCAAGAATTTTGTTAACAAAATATTATCTAGCTTGACCCGACGCCATTTTGAAATATCACGTCTTAGATTACTGATAAATAATAATAATAAAGTTCTAAGACCAAATGAAGTGTTTTTAATGTCTTGTTTTCACATGTGTCTAACAAAAAAATGTTGGGAATTCCTAAACATGAAGATTTATTGAAAAATAAAATAAAATTATATGAACTTTTTAGGCCGAAACCAGATCGTAATTAATAAGTTTCTTTTAAGTTTTATGTAATTTGGTTAAAATATTTCCACTGTGAGAAGGAAAAATAATAAAGTGATAACAATAACACCACACCAGTGTAAAAGGGGTTAGAGAGAAAGCAGCTAATTAGTACCACCCACCGCCAACTCTTGCACTATCTTGTGAGATTTGACCGTCACTTTTACAGTGCACTCACGATCTCAAAGTGCGGGACGTATTTTTGCGGCAACAGGATACAAACCATGAACCCCCGGCTTCTAATCACAGCCCCTAACCACAAGGCCACGCTTGGTTCAGAACTGTATGGGAATATCTTTATAAAAGTGAGTTAATAGCGTTGTATTTTCCTTTCTTTTCCTCTTTGAACGACACCGAAAGCACACGATAGGCTAAACGAAAGGCCTGAAACTCTTATGAATCACAGGCATAGTAGCTCTATGTTTTGAACTGCGGGAGAGAAAGAAGGTAACCAGGTGGTAGTTCAAGCCGCCTGAAGAGGCTATTTTTAACTGAATAATAGGACCAACTGTAACTCTTATAACGTATCACATCTGAAAGTACGAAGTATGTTTGGTCCCATCACGTCTCGAACGTGAGACTCTCAGACTCTAAATCCGATAAAATAACTACCGGGACACGCCCGGGCTGACTTAATAGGGAAAATAAAGTTATAAAAGTGATGCAATTGGGAGGGGGGGGATCTACTAAAAGATATAGTAGAGAAAAGAAAGTGGCCAGATAGAGAGATAATTGTAAAAGAGTTTGTTGTTAATCACAAAATTACACAATGAGCTATCTGTGCTGTGCCTACAACGGGTATCGAAACCCGATTTTCTGTTTTATACTCACTGTTGAGCCACTAGGGGAAGGGGGGTATATAAGAGAGAGAATATGAAAAAAGCTGCATATCTTACTGAGCAATATAAGTTAACCTCAACAAAAGAAAATAAAGCGTTAATACAGAACATTCAGCATGCTCATGAAGGAATTATTCTAAAATTCAATTTATTATTGTGAGAAAGTCTACAATAAGCTGTAGAGATGCGTTTATACTGAATTCTGCTGCTTACTCCAAGTAAAGCTGACAGTTTATACATCTCTTACGGGAAGGTTGGTCTTATCCTTACACACACAAACACACGTATCTAGAGGAGTTGCGAAAAATTATATATGTGTATATGTATATTTTGTCCTATTCAGGTGATAAAGAAGGTGTTTTATAAGCAACTGGAAGATTACCGTGAAGATAGAAATTTTCGAAAAATAATCTTATTGGATTCTACTGTAATTTAGAATTCTATCACCAGGGTTATGGTTTTTGGCTCGAAAGAGTGGTATTACAAAGGCATTAGTAGTTCAAGTTATGTTATTTTTTGTGAAATAACGCCCAATAATAACATTTATTCATTCATTTTTGACTCGTAACGAAAACTAAAACCTATGCTAATGATCTGAATACTAAGTTCCTGGTTAATTGAAGAGTATAACAATAAATGTCGTTGCGTTCAATATTCCTGAACTGGATGCTGATCCTTCTATATAAAAAAAGTGCATTAAAATGTTTAAGAAACTAATAGTTCGCGATTACTAAAAACTACAAAACCCACTAGTAAAATTACACGTCTTTCCAGATATTTTTAGTTTAATTTATCAAATGTAGTCCTGAACTTGAGAAATATAATCAAATTTTGGTGGTTCTGTAGATATATGTAGATGTTGTAGAACTAAGTAAAACATTAGCATTTCTTTCAAATCTATCTAAACTTTCTTGTCATTATCAATTGCTGTTAATTAAACAGCATTTTCTAAAATCAAATAAATAAGTAAAATGAACGTTTAAGATATCGATCAATTGTGTACCAACAAACGTTGTTTTTTATTTATATATATGTAATTTAAATTTTTACAAAACCACCAATCACGACTAACCTAAATATCCTAAGGTGACCGAAGCTCGTGAGATATTATTGGGTTTACTGCCGAAAATATCATCAACTAATGAAACTGATGAAACACTGCATTATAATATTTCTAAGTAAAAAAAAAAGAAAGAAACAACATTTAATTATCTATACCTATTATCAGGTAGATTTTTATTTTTCCTCTAAGTGGGTAGGTAGGTTGCTCTGATCGAAAGTTCATATTAATTCGTACAACATAATTTCCGGTTAAAATGTCATCGTTCAGTTCTGTAAAACTCGTGGCAACAGACACTAATGTATTTTTTTTTAATTCAGTTCCAAGTTTGACTAATCTTTGAAAAGTATCATGATGAAAGTTTTAAACTGAAATTCATACACAGCTTCTGTTCTAAAGACAGTTCTGCTAAACACCACTCAGACAAACACTCAGAAGTACTGCTTTTGTTCACCCTAAGTGCATTCAACTTCTTATGGGTCTCAGGTTGAGGTGTATAATGACATTTAATAAAGCATCATTCTTCAAAACCCATACTATAAGCAAAACGCTGTAAAGCCGTGCACATGAAAGCCCAAACTGCTTGTAGCCTGATTAGTTATTAAAGCTTGATTTTCAAATAAAACGCTGCCCCTCTTCAATATTACCTGTCGGAACTTCACCGTGTGAAATTCTAGATGTGTGTGTTATTTGATTTATAAAAGTTCCGACTGCTAACGCTGTTAATGTATATATATGTATAGTGTTCAAGCATTTAACAATGAATTGCTTCGTCGTTAGTACGTCACTGATAATTAAAGTTTCATTTATGGTGTTAAAATTGTCCTTACACGCCACTGTGAACCTATATTTATGTACATATACAGCACTACTGCTAATAATTTATTCTTGTAAATTATTCAGCATATAAGCTGTTTAAAACAATTTAATTATTTATCTCATTACTAAAATTATAAGTAAAGTTATAGTTGAATTTCATTCTCCTAGTATTTGGTATTTTCAAGTTGAACAACACCTAATGCGACATATGTACTAAAACGACCAGGTCAGTGACTTCAAGTTTTAGGCATAGATATCCTTAATTTAGAACTGTTGACCAGAGGGAAGACAACCATTCAGAAACATCTGCTGTCTACGCGACTACTCCTTACCGAATAGCGGGATTGGCTGTGATGGTTATAACGCCCCCACTGCTAGAAGTACGAAGAGTGTTAAGTAGCATATCGAGACTCGTATCTTGGGCCATTTGATCCGTAATACTGCACACTAATCACTAGGCCGCGCGGCCCATACTCTCTTAAAATATAGATTACCATCCTCTCAAGAATTTTGGAAACTATTTCGAACGTTATTTCCAAATGGCACCAGTGTCTTAATTTCAAGAAATAGTTCAGTGTTAGTTAATCTTTCATACCGATATAAGCTATATATAAACTATTGTAGTTTGTTTAATTCAGACATTAGCTAAAGGGCGCATGACGTTAATATTAAGCAAGTCCTAGAAATATCCAAAACAAATTTAGAATACAAATACGATGTTCCGTGAAACACCAAGCGGTTAGTTAGAGAGTAAGTTGTAAAAAGATAGTCAAGGCTATAGCGAATAGAGTGGAATTATTTGAAGAGAGAGTGTTGATTCAGTCAGTGTGTTATCATGAAGTGTATGTTATCGCGCTTGTTCAATTACATTTTACAAGTTGGTTTGTTTTACCTAATTAACATCAATTGCAACGTAGGCCTACAACAAGTTATGACAGTGTACTAGAGTTCAAACTTGTAGAAAGGAAATGAACAAATTTGTTATAGTTTACGTGGACTAGACTTTGAATTATTTTCATCTGATAATTTAAAAGAACCCTCCAACGAAAGAACTACGCTACTGCAAGATAATACATACGTTAATTAAGTTCAAAGTTAAAATGCTGCAACAAGTAATTCGTGACATCGCATTAAGAAGCACAACAGGCTTAATATTATTCAGGTCTACATAGTAGTAGATTTTCCATTTGGAAGTCTATCAGAAAAGTTAGGAATAATTAAACGGTCGAAATGAATAAAACCTACTTTAAAAATGAATGAAACAATCTTATTTTTGATGTTAGAAAAACACATAGGTTCAAGAAGTCTGAAATTTCAGTTTGCCCCTGAAGAAGAAAGATCCATCTTTCGAAAGCGCTCGGGTTATAGGTTTTTTTTTCATTTCTACACAATTATATTTTTATCTGTTGACATAAAATCTTTAAATCTTGATTATATGTAATTAGAGTTAGTTAGAAGTTGTTTTTCACATACTTTGGAAACCGAAGGAAAAGTTTTACAGGAAACTTAAAAAACAAGAAGTTCTCGTAGTTAAGTCTTGCCTAAGCTATATTATTAAATGGTATTGAAAGTGAAACTTTCTTGAAAATTATAACACAAGAATTACATGAAAAAATGCCAAGTTTAAGAGAAGAGTTAAAAAATGATAAGGTTGAAATAATGCCAAAATGCTGTGGATTTTTAGGCACTTTTTATTTTGTTTGTAACAAGTTCTGTTATTTCAGACTTAGTGCAGTTAATATTATCACGTGCCAATGCTTGAGGAGGACTTGGCCCAATGGTTGGCGTGTCGTATTATAGATCTACGGGTTCAACATTCGCTTCACTTTAAATCGAAAAACGAAAAAAATATTGCACTCTGCATTAGGTGCCATAGGTGCATTTTGTGTGTGTGTGGGGGGGGGGGGCAAATCCCATTATTCGATCAGACTGGAGTAGCTCAAGAGTTGGCAATGAGAGGCGTTGACTAGCTGTTTTCTCTGTCGTCTGCCAGTTCAAAGTTAAGGACAGCTAGCGCAAATGTCTCTTGTGCAGTTTTGCGCAAATATCCGAAATAAATAAACCAACCATTGCTTGATAACAATAGCTAACCGGTTTTAACACAAAATAACTTTACATTTATTATTAGACCGAATCAATTCAAGAAGTATTTATATGATATTAATTTCCTTACAACTGACTTAAATTTTAGGATCTAAAAAAATCCTATTTTCGTAAGATTAAAGATGGTATGCAAGCGTGAAATCGGGAGCGATTACCAAAAAAAAAAAAGATTTTTAAATCGAGGATTTAATTTTTCGCTATAGTGGGTGAAAAATCAATGCAAGATGTATTACTACATGTTATATCTGTGTTTCACAATCTCAGTCTATTGGGTAACAGTAATACCAAGTTCAGTCCATGTAACGACAAATGAATTAACTTATTTCTTTTGTATCGTTTGCTACAGGCTATGTTCACTTTCAAACAAGTTGTAGGTTTAAGTTCACAAATAAATTTTGAATAGAAATTCCGAGATTAATGGTACGCCTATCTTACAAATAAACTTACTTACAGAATTTCCTTGCTAATTGATCGATTAACTTATTAGACATGATAACTCTCACTACAAACACTGATCTGAATCACTTACTAAATACTTCACAGAATTCTCATTGAATCCTTCATACACTAATTACTCGTATTTAAAATGTACTTACTTCGTTACTTTAAATTCCACGAAATATCCAGATTACTACGTCATTATCAGCTCTTTCTAGCACACATCTTAATTCAAATATTGAATAATCAGCTTTCAACAATAATTAACGTTGGAAAATCGCATTTTTGAATTTTCAAACGTTACACTTATACTTTACTTTCTTTGCGAAAACGATAACAAATAGTAATGACTTCCTCTGACACAAACTCCACTTGTAATATTTAATAACATAAGGCCTTCTTTTCATTACTCAAAAAGGATAGGCAATTACTGAATTTCTACAGATTTCGAGTCATGTGGAGATCACTTGTTATATATTTTTTGCGGCTATTACTTAGCATTTCATGGCATAAAATCACCAGAAGGAAAAAAGCTGAAGTCTAGTGAAGGTTACTGTGATAGCATTGTTTGTTCCCCTGTGGGTCAGCAATAAGTCTACGGAATTGTAATGCTTAGAACCAGGGTTCGATTCCCCACGGTAGATAGATGTTGATAACTCACCCTTTATGCAGTTTTGTAATAAAACTAAAAAAAAATGTAGTGTTGCCCTTCTGGCGTTGAAAAGCTGAAAATAAGAAAAATAGCTAAATATAGGATTATTTCTTACTTTCTTAGTGCTCACCTCCCCAGTGGCTCAACTGTAAGTATGTAGGTTTACGACGCTAAAAATCGGTTTTCGATACCCGTGGTGGGCAGAAAATAGATAGCTAAGTGTGTTGCTTGGCGCTTAACAACAACCAAAATAAAAAAAATATATTTTCTTAGTACTTACAAACATTCCTTTTTAAAAATAATGAATGAATTAGAAACTGGAATTCTAAATATAATTCCTCGTTTATCATTCTACATTTTATATTGTTCTAAACTATGTTTTCTATGTTTTAATTCAGATGTTAGCGAGGTCGTATGAGATTAAGATCTAGTAAATGTTATAAATACGAGGGAACAGTTAGTTTGCTGAGTGCCAGTATGTTATTTGGATACTTGATGATTTACACGTTTCTTCATTCAGCTAAGTTATTTAAGTTAGACGTACGTCTCGCAGCTTATATTAAAACATTATATTTGCGGTTAGGCCTACATTTAGCTGTGGAGTTAGGGCTAAAACGCTTTCGTGTCCTTAGACATATTATTTGTGTCAAAGTGAACATAATAAAAGGTATACACTAATTTGTTATTGTTATATATAGTGGACTTTGCATTATTTTCACCAAATAATTAACCAAAAATACGCCCTAAGAAAGAACACGTTACAATAATATGAACAATTAATATGATCTTGGTGTAACTGGTAACATTTTATTACAAATCAATTATATTCGTTATATCTTAGCCCCCTCCTCTTCTCCCAGTTGCACAGAAGTATATCTGACGATTTATAACACTAAAAACAGGGTTTCGATACCGCAGGTAACTTTGCATTTAACAACAAATAGTCCAATACAAATATATTTTATAAATTTTGAAATTTGCGTCTCGCCATCTATTGGACAATTTGTAAACAGCTGAGTAAGAATTCTTGTTGTCACTTGATATGAAACTATTGAATTATTATTTTTACATTGGATTTCTTTTCAGATTCAAAAAATTATCAAATATTATATTTTCATCAGTTTTATAGTCCCTATTCTGATATTTTAAACCGCTTAACAGACATGGATAAATAGATACGTTATATCATAATTCTAAGCATATATGTGGGGAAATACAGATTAATTTTATAATATGTCAACAAAGCACAGACGGTTTTCTCATTTCACAAATGAAATAAGGCTGTTTGTAGTTGTGGAATTATGCATTTTGGCTGTTCTTCAAACTATTTTGTTATTTTTGCTATGTTCCCTAGCTTCTTCAAAACATTCTGTTGTTTTGACTACCTGCTTTAGATAATTATATATAGAATTTATCAATATTAAGTTCTCCATGAAAACTTTGATTTGTTTAAAGGGTTTAGTAATTATACTGAATTATATACACATATAAAATAATCGAGTTTTTAAGCGTGGTTCAAATCAGCGTTAATCCATTGAAGATTCGTCAGTTACAGATGTAATCACACTGCTTCCGGTCTTTCGAACTTTCTGGCTGTGAAACTACAAAAGTGACGTAGAAAAGAAATAGTTTTGTGTTACTTTCATGACCTAATTTATTGGTGATGACGTTGTAAACCCATGCAAAAGAACTCTGTTGGTAGGT
The DNA here is from genome assembly GCF_000517525.1 of Limulus polyphemus. Lineage (NCBI taxonomy): Eukaryota > Metazoa > Arthropoda > Merostomata > Xiphosura > Limulidae > Limulus > Limulus polyphemus. Next base: position 588,918 of record NW_013665690.1, read on the forward strand.
GTTTATGTCATACAGGACGACAGTTTTCGTACTAATTTTTCCCATTATCAGCCATAATCATTCTTTCAGGCAGACAGTATTTTTATACGTTTTTTTTTAAACATATTAAACAACATATCCTTCGAAAAGTTCTGTTTAATCCCATCAGGTGACACCGGTTATTTACGTAGGAATACTAAATTATTTGTTTTAAGGTTTACAGATATTCCGTTAGCATTTGAAAGGTCAAACTCCTCTTCGCGTTAAAACCGTTCAAAAACGCGTTTGAACAACTCGACTTTTATATGATGACATTTTCTGTTGAAACTAAATGTCATTCAAATAAAAATTATATCGAGGTACTTACCAGATTTTCTTTTATCACGTAGTTTGTATAATTTCAACACAAAAGGTTGTCACATTCAGAAACGAATATTATAGATGAATGAAAAATAAAATATTCTTCGTATGAAAACATGAAAGCTTATTCATATAAAACAAACAAATACATTTATTGATTTGCCTAGGATTTTATTGTTCTACTCATATACTTAATTCATGCATGTTCGTGGTGTCTTGTGCTTTGCGTTCAAACTAAAAACAAACCTAAATACACATCACGTCACGCTCACTGCACGTTGCACAAGCTCGATACCGCCAAGCCTGAGCAAGCACTTGACGATCAATACGTTGTGACGTCACAAGCGCAGTTGAGCCAGCTGCAGGACTTCCCGTAATCGTTGGAATCGTGCCAATTTTTTTATTTTTTTTTATCGAGTCATGGAGGTAACATAACCAAATAAGCGTATTGTGTTTATTTAAACCTGAAATCCTAAAAGTTTTACAAAGTCCTTATATTACACGTCCAAGTACACCTGGAGTTACCATCCTAAAATTATTGATTATATTATGATACCCTTATTATTCAATATGATAAAAACATCTAAATGATGGAAAAACCTCTTAAACTTGTTATGCAAATAAACAACTATAAAACATGAACTGAGATACATTTTAAAATTTTTTGATTATATAAGATTTATTAATACCTTTTCTAAGACTTTGAAACAATACTTATATATTAACTGATCATTATTTGTGTGCAGACAAAGTATTATATGTCTCCGTTTCAAAAGTCAATGGTTTTAGCTGAAGCTTAATAAAACAATAAATTTGTATTCAAAAATAAAGAAAAACTAGAATGAGTTTGTCAAAACCTTTATTTCTAAAATAACGTATATAAAATAAAAACATGTGAGAAGAAGGAAGTTCACGTTTTTAAAACTCTTTGTCACACCCATTTTAAAGCAGCGCCATCTGGCCCGTAACTGCTTGGATTCACGCACTGCTCACAGGGCATGATCAAATGTAGGTGCGCCGTTCAAGGCTTACGCCGTTTCCGCTAGGTGCTTATGTCGACGATGACATCATTGAAGTAAAAGTTTCTCAAAACGCATGCGCTGTCTAAATCGATTGGCGATTCTTTGACGTTTTCAGTGTGAATTCTGGTGCATGAGTTTACCCTGTTGCACGAACGGGAGTTATCAGACAAAGACGTTGTCAAGCTCGAATAGCGTGGTCGTATTTTGCCGGTTTGGTCAACAATCAAAATGTCGGGTCTCTCTCGAGGCCAGCGCCAACAATGTTATCTATGTGATTTGCCCAGGATGCCCTGGGCGATGCTGCACGACTTCTCGGAGCCTGTGTGCCGTGGTTGTGTGAACTACGAAGGGGCAGACCGCATCGAACTGGTCATTGAAACTGCTCGACAGATGAAACGTGCCCATGGTTTCCAGGACAGTAAGACGTTCAAAGGTCAACAGGGTTCGTTGACATGTAGGAGCAACAGTAGTGAAGGTTCTGTAATGTTTACTTCACCAAATGGAACCACACGGGACAGGTTCACCACGCCCGATAACCGAACAAAAGCCCTGTTGGACCACAGTAATCATCGGCTATCTGGGCTTCAAAGAACAGAAGATGTGACCTCTGATCATACAACCATTGCCCGAAACCGCTGCAGCCCAAGCTTGGCAGGCAGGTCGTTGCCTGTGACACTGGCTCTTGCTCATCCATCTTTTCACGTTGCAGTTTCCCTTGCTGGCAGCCGAGCAAGATCCATTACAAACAAAAGACCAAGTGAAGATGATGACAGCTCTAGTGGGTCAGAGAATGGCCAAAAACGGACACTTTTGGATGACCAGGCGATTCGACCTCAACTGATCAGAGGCGAGAGCCTTCCTACTGCAGTTTTAGGTATACCATTCGATCGTTTTAGGAAAGAGCACACACTAGTAGAGAGAGTTTGTTCCTTTGATTCAGCTACAGCAACACAACTGAAATCGATTGGAGCTGTGCATTCAACAGGTAAGTAAAACAATTGTCCTAACGAGAATTTTCCAGCATTGTTTCCTATAAGTTTGCCTTTTTTTGTGTTTCATGTAACTAAAATTTCACACAAAGAGAGTAAAACACCGCATATTATAGAGATTGCTATAACTGGTATAACATGCTGCCACAATATTGTACTCCTGTAATCAACAAACTCGTTATCTTTCCTGTAAATATAATCCAGCTGTAAGATTACAGTTATGTGTACTTTACACTATATACTTAAGGCCTAACGTTAAGTATACTTTCCTTATTTGAAGTAAATATCAATGTAAAAAAGAATATACAAAAACTGGATGGAGTTTTCGGTTTTTTTAGCAGATTCATTCAGAACGAATTGAGGAATTTGGTCGTCTCTGAAACTCAGTTAAGATGTGTCGGACGATTGTTCCCGGATGGAGGATCTGTATTCTTCTGCTTTTAACATTATAGATTGCTACTGTGTTTCAAGCTATTTTTGTATTCAAAAACAATACAGAAATGCACTGAATTAAAGTTGTGTACAGTTGTTCTAGTTTTGTAAAGGTGTCTCTAGGCAGATATTTTCTTACACTCCTGGTGCCAGTGTTCATTTTAATGTGCTTTTTACGTTTCGATTATTGTTGTTCACATAGCCACTACTAGTAGCATCTTCACACTGCGCATTAAGGTCTCATGAAGAAATTACGATTATCTGTAAACTGCTTATCTGAACTTTTTGCAACAAAATTTGGCAAATATGTTTGTGAAACTGAAACTCAGTACCACCTTGTTGTTGTAAACTAATATATCAGTAGATTTCCACCAAGATAAATGTACTTGTAAAAACTAGACGTTGATATGAGCTATTTCAGATCAAAGGTCAACATGTAAAGATAAATAAACATTGTAGCTTCTGTGTGTTTTCGTTGTAATGTTACAACAGATTGAAGTGATATCTGCTTCGTCAATTATGTAAAAAAAATCTTATAGCATGGCTTTCTTTGATCTAGAACTGTTTACATGTTTGATGATGTGCTGACCTATTCTCGTGGGTTATGCTAGTTTCATGTGAAGAAACTTCCATATAGCATGAATGTAGCAAGTCGTCGACGCAGCAGTTTTATGCTCCAAAAGATGATGTTTCTAATTTTTGTTTTATGACTTTTTCCCAAGTCTTTTGTAAAACGAATGTAAAAAAAAATCCCACATTTTTTATGTGGATAAATTTGAAACTTGTTATCATTAGATTGACATGTGTGAAAGTAGGTACTGCGCATGTGTACTGTGGAATCCATTGTTTTGGATTTTGATTGGCCGTTTCTGACGTAATGTGTTTGTGACGTAACACCTTTCATTCGTTGTTCAATGTGTCACACAAGTTAATAATGACAGATATATTACACAGGCAGACGATTTGAAAAAGTTTGTTTTGAATATAGGATATCAAAGTGTTCATGTGACAAACTCAGTTTTTTCCAATCATTGGTGGCACGAAATAGTCACGTAGCAATAACAGTAACGAGCTCACGATGAATTAACTATTATAATAAATTTATGAATTCAGAAAAGCTAAACTGCGAGGTTTTTACAATAGTAAGCTAATAATTAATAGGTGTAAAATTCCCATAAAAATCTGTTTGACGTGTTCGTTTTACCATTGTTACACAAGGCAATTTTATAAGCTGTTACTCCTGTCGCCTGGTGGTCATGCCGTTCGAATCGCCGTGGGTCGCGGGTTCGAATCCCGTCAGGCAGATGCTCGCTCTTCTAGCTGTGGGGGCGTTGTAGTGTGAAGGTCAATCCCAAATTTCATTGGTAAGAACTAGCTCAAGAGTTAGCGGTAGGTGGTGTTGACTATCTGTATTCCCTCTAGTCTATCACTCATACAGTAGGGAACGGCTAGTGTAGATAACCCTCGAGTAGCTTTGCGAGAAATTCAACAAACAAGCTGTCGTATCGTACATCTAAGTATCAACAAGCTTTCATTTCATGCAGTTCTAACAGCTAAAAATTCTATTTAATGTCCACCTTTTTGAGGTTAAAACTAGGTCAATTTGCCATAAACTAACTGAACTTAGGAATGATTTTTGAGTCCTGTCGGATCATCTTAAATCGGTGATTCTCGGGAAGGTTTTACCTGGTGGCGCCCATTTCCTCTCCAAGTAGCCGTCCCTAATTTAGCAGTGAAAGACTAGAGAAAGGCAGTTAGTCTACATCACCCACCAGCAATTCTTCGGCTACTCTTTTATCAACGAATAGTGGGATTGACTGAAACTTATAACGCCCTCACGGCTGAAAGGTCGAATATGTTCGTCGACGGGGATTGAACACGCAGATTGTGAGTCGATTACCCTAGTCACCAGCCCATCTCAGTTCTCTTATTAATGTTAGACAATGAAATTATAATATTAGATATTTTTATTGTGGAAATTAAGTTGTGTCGATCAGAGTTTTAACAGTGGGCGACATATACAGAGTGGGGCAAAAGTACCCACATGTATACAGTTGTTTATTTTAGAATATAGTTTAATTTCAAACTATTTCTCTGTAGCAAACAAGAATAAATTGGTTTCGATTGTTTTCGTAATATTTGACTTATAAGAACCAACCTATAACACCAAACGTACCAATAATATAGTGCTAACTTTATTGTAACTTTTCCACGCTCTGTATATTAAACATTTTGTGATGCTTATTGAACTGTAAATCAAGGAAAGGATATGCAAATCATTGCAATTTATTGTCTTTCAGGATTTTCAAGTATCACAACTACACCCAGTTCCTCACTGAGTTCCGTATCGTCGCTGAGTAATCGCACAGTATCTCCACCAGAGAGCTCTGTTCAGAACGGAAATCATTCCATGACGTCGATGCTGTCAGGCGTTGATTGTTTACCTTCTGGTTCAACAAGGAGCACCGCCTCGGGAGGTGAAATTCCTTCCCAGGTAAATGGACCGCCCCGTCCTCCCTCGGCAACCAGGCATTCTCCTGTTTCGGGAAAGAAAACACCCGTTAGAGGGCGTCAGAACTCTGGTAGCACTGCATCCGATACCGAAGCTAACAACATTAGTAACACCACAGCTGCCACCAGCACAACATCAACAACAACTACACCAACCTCAACACAATCCGAAACCCAACAACCCACCCCTGCTTTAAAGTGTACGCTGTGCAATGAACGTCTTGAAGACACCCACTTTGTACAATGTCCATCTGTGCAAAATCATAAGTTTTGCTTTCCATGCTCTCGTGAAAGCATTAAAAGTCAAAATGGGGCTAATGGGAATGAAGTATATTGCCCAAGTGGTCACAAATGCCCTCTGGTAGGATCTAATGTCCCTTGGGCTTTTATGCAAGGAGAAATAGCAACCATTTTGGGAAATGAACATCACAGAAAAGTAAAGAAAGAACGCGAAGCATAACTTTTGAGTGTGGCTCTTATTTTCATTGAATAACGAGTATTTGTGTTTTTTAGTGTATACATTTTCTGTTGTTATAAGAGCAAAAGTGGCACCTTATGAAATATCGCAAAAGTAAGGACGACGAGACATTTACAAAATTTAATTTTTTTAATAAAGTGGCTTTTACTGTGTGCATGTTTTTTTAAAAGATATTTATATATCTTGTATCAAGTAATCATATCTATTTACCTTCTTATATGGTGATGGTTTGTAATTACAACTGCTTTCCTCAAAAAAGGTTTTATTTGCTTAGATACTAACTTGTTGTTTCTTGCCGCCAATCCCCCAGTTTCTGTGTAGTAAACTTTCCCGAGGAAATTTTTTCAGTGTAATTGTGCTCGAAATTTGTCTAGGACCTTCATTATTGAGGTTCCTTTTTCTGCATTGTTTTTTTTTTTTTTAAGTGGTATGTAACATAAAAGCTTCGTTGTTAATATTTCATCTTTTACTAGTCACATTCTTGTTCACTCCTTTACTGTATGATATTTGTCAAGTGTGGAGAAATAAATAAGTTTGTTGTCTCTTTGGTTCTCTGAAATACCCCCTGCTGCTTGGAACTCGTCCAGACATTCTTTTACAATGGAATATTTTAAGACTCTTTGTCATTAAAGACAAACAAGTTCTGTGTCCGTTCCAATGAACACTTCCAATAAGCTTTGAAATGTAAATCACAGGGCCCTGACAACAAGAGTTATCCATCTAGCTACAGAAATTATATGAAAACCAAGGAAAGAATAGGATGGTTCGATTGCTTAAGCATTCAATGTATTTATATCCCAGAATAATAATTATCAAATAGAAGTAACTGCATAAATAAAGATAGAAACATTTTCTCTTCAAAAAGCCCTTTAGGCCCCAAATTACCACCTTGTTTATATGCCTTTCTCTATCATGTTTTTGATTGTTACAACATTCATTGTAAAGAATGGGTGAAATCACTCATTTTATACGTAAGTACACAGGTGATATCATCAGTGTTTAGTGTAATTAACTACAATACTGATGGTATTCTTATGTATGTTAGTATGGACCCACAAGCAACTTGATGTAAACGTTTATAAAATGTGTTTAAATGGTCGATGAGGTTCATTATATTAAGATTAATAGCTGAACAGTATTTTTTTTTAATTCTTATTGTTTTCTGTTGCTGATTTGGAATGTCGAGAATAATACGATATGTTAATAATTAGCACAATAAGTATATACACTGGGTGCATCTTATGAGTATGTGATCAGCTTCATTGCTACAACTGTAAGATTTCAGGATTTTGCACAATAAGTCCTTCGGACATGAATCATCAAGTATAGAGACAAATCACTTAACAACTTAGCAAAATCCGTCAGATGAGGGTGATAAACTTCTATAACAGTTTTTTCTAATATGGATCAGTATTTTCTGTGGGAACTCTTCGGAATATCAGAAGTTTAAGCTGTTTCTTTAACATATCACAAAAGGATCAGTTTATTCGATGTTACATTGCTGGTATACTCTGTAATTCCTTGGTACACCACGCACTGGGGTATATTTGGCACAGACTTCGTAGTTTCATTCTTGGAACACTATGGATCAACACCGTCTTTCTTACGCCATCACAATAGACACAAATGAACAACGTCTTTGCTAAATTTTTAGAACAACATAAATTAACACCGTCTTTCTTGCGCCATCAAAATAGACACAAATGAACAACGTCTTTGCTAAATTTTTAGAACAACATAAATTAACACCGTCTTTCTTGCGCCATCAAAATAGACACAAATGAACAACGTCTTTGCT
>NW_013665690.1:596932-597966 GCF_000517525.1 Limulus polyphemus
TATAAATTAACACCTTTTCTTCTTATAAATAAGCACCGTGTTACATTATGAGGTTGATGAGAATATAAATCAACCCGTTCGTTTTCATGATTTATTATATAACTTGTTACTTTTTAAAACCTCGCGATTTCTTAAGTAATTAGTTTTCAGTTGTCATACAACAGTATATTTCAGGAAGTTTAAATACTCTGACATCAGTTGTTTTTTACTGTCACATTCCCAGAGTACATGTCATCGTCTTTCCTCTTACTTTCATGAAAGTGTGTTAGATAATTTTATTTCAAGACGTCTTGTATAATTTGTTCTCAATATTGTAGTACATTCTCGGAATGTTTTAGGTAGCTCTTCCCAGTTTCAAGTAATTGATATTTGGTATTATTATTTTAATCAAACCTGATCAGCACTTTAAGCAAACACAAATAAAAGGTCAATTAAACATGAGAATATCAACTGAAGCATCCAAATAAATAAACCGCAGAACGTACAAGCATTCACCTACTCCACTTTTTTTCTACACTTAAATATTATTGATTATAATATTTAAAATAATTTTCGATCATTTTGCTACTTATGGAGGTTATTTTTTTACTGTGATTGGTGATTCTGTAACCAGTAGGGTTACGGACCCACAGGAAGTTTGGTGCATACAGTTCTCGTCGGCATTTCTAGATTTAATAATTAGTTTTTAGATGTTCCGATGTAAGGTTACATTCTTTAAGGCGCATAGTTAGTTTGAGGGCCTATAACGCTAAAAATCGGTTTTTGATATCCGGGGTGCGCAGAGCACAGATAGCCCATTGTGTGGCTTTGTGTTTAACAACAAACCAAACTTTAGTTGTAATGTAAACACCTTTTAGAAGCTGACGAAGCATGATTATAATTGTATTTGTCATAATACATTAGTATTAGGTCTATTATATTTTTAAACACCACATTCTTTAGCTAGTACCTTAGGGAGTTTCAAGAATTAGACGAATGTACACTAAGTGGTCACAAGTAAATAGACACCTATTTTTTTGTCATTTAACTGATTT
>NW_013665690.1:598898-609157 GCF_000517525.1 Limulus polyphemus
GTTTTGAAGCAAGATTGGGCGAAAATCCCACAATTTAAAATTGACGAGATGATTCTCACGATGCCCCAAAGGATCAACGAACTCCACAAAGCGAAAGGAAGATCTACTAGATATTAATTAAATTATACATATATCAATTCATGTGAATATGACTGAAAAGTTTCATTTTTTTCTGAAAAGGTGGTGTCTATTTACTTGTGACCACGCTGTGTATATAGTTATTCACCTCTATTGTTACTGAAAATCCCTAATGGACTAGATAAATAATGTAGTGTTTAAAAATGTATTAGGATTAATACTAATGTATTATTACAAATATATATATATATATATATAAATATATATACATATATATAACTTCCTATAATGTTACTTTCATTAACAGTGGGTTATCGATAAGTTTCCGGAGTTGCAACGCTAAAATCCGGGGTTCGTTTACCTGTTGTGGACAGAGTGCTTATAGCCTTTCTGTAGCTTTGCAGTGAGAAAACAACATTAACGCCATTGGTTAAAATGTTAATATATTTATGATATATGTATTTTTTTATTATTTTTCTTTGTCTACTATTATAAGTTATTATTATTATTATTGTAATGATTATCTGCATTGTTAGTTTACCTTATGGATTTAATACTAAATTAAATCTCTTACGCTGGCAAAACCTTGTAAGATATAATTGGGATTACTGCTGAAGATATCGTTAACAGTAAGGATATTCATGTGATTATTTAGTGCATTCTAATCGTTATAGGTTTTGGTTTATTGTATATTAATTTATAGAATTAAGTATTTATAATCAGTTGATTATACAGGATTGATGTTATACTTTTGATCAGCTACTGTCCAGCGTGGGGAATCTAAATCCGGATTTTAGTGTTGTAAGTCCATAGATTTACCGCTGACCCACCGAAGGACGACGAGTTAAATACAATAGCTTTAAACCATATTATAACTCAATATCTCGAGATGTTGCCTGATGAAACTATGGATATATGATAATAATAGAATAAAAAAAAATATATAATTTTATTTACAGGTGTCGTAACCTTCCGGGTGAATTTTCAGAAATAAATATTGAATAAACTATAACATTGTATAACGTTCATGCTAGATTAACGTAGAAACTCTAAAAAATAAATAAATTAAGGTATAAATTACACATTAAAATAAAAGCACAAACAGTTTATTTGTTTGTTGTCAAGCTCAGAGCTATAAAATTGGCTATCTGTGCTGTGCCCACCACGGGTATAGAAATCCGATTTTTAGCGCTATATGTTTTCATTTATAAAGGTCTTACTACGCAATCAAGATAGTTTTTAGTCATGAAAGTCTTCCCACATAATCAAGTTTTTAGTCATGAACGTATTACCACATAATGAAGAGAACTTTCAGTCATGAAAGTCTTATTACGTAATCAAGATAGTTTTTAGTCATGAAAGTCTTCCCACGCAATCAAGTTTTTAGTCATGAATCATGTAACTGTGGTATGCTCAGATGAACTGAATTTACTTGAGATTCTCATGGATAAATCCTCTGAACAGAAGATTCGTTCAAAGAATGGAATCACCAAGTAGTACTAAAATGTTTACTAACTGAGGTTATGTTAAATAAAATAAAGAAACAAAAAATATGATAAAGAAAATGAAAGATCTTTACTGAAAATTTAACTTAAAAATAGTTTTTGTGTGTGTGCCTGTTGGACTAAGCACTCAGTTGGAATGCAGGATACAAGGCTTCTTACCTTTACCTCAGCTTCGTTTGCATGCCTTGTTTTGTCCTGTGCTCATTGATTTACGCTTGAAGAAACCTTTATTTGTACTGTTCGACTGGTGCTACCACGTAACAAGCTGTTTTTAAAATACATACTTGAGAAATTAATCTCTGGGTATTACCTTAACAGCCATTGAAGGACACTACTAACTGAAACCTTACACAAAGTCTCATTAAGCAGTGTTCTCCAAGGGTAATAACAGGATACACCTAATTTTAAGAATAAGAAATAAATAAAGGTAACCTGAAACGACATCAACTTAACAGTTTTTTGACCAAATATTGTGTGAAATCTTCACACACATTAAGAACAAGGAATAAGTTCAGAATAAGTATTAATACTATAGAAAGAAGAAACTTATGGTATATTCTAATACCACAATTCCCGTCTACTTTACCTTAGGCTTGTCCCAAGTCATTAATCAACCTTAATTTTAAAACCCTTAATCTTTAGAGTAACGCTGGTCATGAACTGTGTTAATCATTTCTGACTTACAGATAATTATTCATTTCACAGATGTCGTAACCTTTAAACAAAGATACAAAACTGAAATGCCTTTTAACAATGAATACATATATATATAAGTATAAACAAAAAATACATTACATAAAAAACTTTAATATAGAATACTACATAATTTTAAGATAAACCCTTTAAGAGAGAATACATAAAACATCTTTCAACACGGACAGAAGTAATACACACACACGTCAAAAGAAAACATTTTAAAAATGAAACTTATATTTTAAAATGATCTTTTTACAATGATCACCCCTCCCATCCCACCTTTTAGGATAGTTTAGTCTAACACAGATAAATAAAACAAGATGAAAACCTTTCAACAGAGATAAACATTATTAACACAAACCCTTTAACTGTGATCATCTACCCCCTTTAGAAGGGGGGTAGTATAACACACTATGCGGGTACATAAAATGAAACAAAAGTGGAAACCTTTTAATAAACCAATTATTATGTTTGTTTGTTTTAAATTTCGCGCAAAGCTACGAGAGGGCTATCTGCGTTAGACGTTTCTAATTTAGCAATGATAGAGTAGAGAGAAGGCAGCTAGTCAATAACACCCACCGCCAACTCTTCTTGGGTTACTCTTTTTACCAAGAAATAGTGTGATTGACTATAATATTATAATGCTCCTATGGCTGAAAGGGCGAGCATGTTCGGTGACGGATATTGCAAGTCAAGAGTCCTAATCACCAAGCCAAAACTGACCATAACTAGAACTTTAGTATGGTACACAATACAGCTTATTAAAAGATATATCATACACTTCAATATTAGAATACATAATACAGCGTAACAGAAGAATCTATTTTTCGAGATTCGTATCAAAATACAAGATACAAAGAGGCATTTATAAATTATAGTTCAAATCATAAGTTAACATTCTGTCACGCCGTTCTTGGAAAATAGAAACACACGAGGTTCAAAACTATACCTCTCTTAAAGAAAGAAAACAAATGAACGACATGTCATATATATCACATATATCATTGTATCACTACAAATAAAATCAAACCTCTAATAACAGACTCTCCCTCTAGATCACATGTCACTCGATTTATGAAAAATTACATTTCCTCAGACACAAAGCCTTCTTCAACTGCCCCTCAGTGGCTGACTTACAACCACAAAAAACGGATTTCGATACCCGTGGTGGGCTGAGCAAAGATATGCTATTGTGCAGCTTTGTGCTTAACTTCAAACAAACAAACCAAACTTCTTAAACTTAATAACACAAACGTTCAAGTAAAGAGTAGCACACTCTTCAGCAGCTAATAGCAAACTCAGTAATAACAATATTCCGTGGTCACAGCACCAAAATGTTTTATTCCTTATCCACTCTATGATATACTCAGGTGGACTGAATTTATATATTAGAGCTTCACTGGATAAGTTCACTAAAAAGAAGGTTCGTTCAGAATATGGAACCACAGAGTAAAACTAAAATGCTTACTAACTTCAATTATGCTAAATGAAATAAAGAAACTGGTTAAAACATTATAAACCAAATGGCTAATCTTTATTAAAATACTTGTCATAAAACATTATGTGCGTGTCTATAAGGTTGGACTAAGGACTCAGTCTGACTACAAGATACAAGACTTCTACTTTCGCCTCATCTTACTTAATCTCAGCTTGGTTTTAGTGCCTTGTTTTGCCTTTTGCTCATTGATTTACCTGTAAAGAAACCTTTATTTATAACGTAACCACGTAACAAGTTATTATCAAAATACATACATGAGACATTAATCTCTAGTTACTACCTGAGCAACTACTGACGGATACTATTAACTTAATCTTTACACATTAAGAAAAGTTCCCCACTCGTGGTAACAGGATACATCTAACTCTGAGAATAAGAAATAAAGATAACTTGAAACTAGTTCAACTTAACATTTTTCTTGACGAAACTGCACATATTCAGAACAAAGAAAAAATTCAGAATAAACATTAATAACATAGAAAGAATGAGCTTATGGTTTATTCCTAAACCATGTAACCATCGGAGATTTCAGCCATGAGATTTTGTATATTGTGGTCTTGAAACATTTAAGTCATAAGCCTCAGAGTTTCTAATATGGGACTTCATCCAAGAGATGGATTCAGCCGTCGGGACATTGGAAAAATTCTCGTGGGTCTGCAGTTCATCAAGAAAGATTATGAATGTTTATGAACACTATTTAAATTGAGTGCTCAGTTTTCCGTTAACGGCTTATAGCGCTGCTTAGATGCAGCGTGTAAGAACGATAAACTGGTAATTGCATTCCTCTGTTATAAATTATTTTTATGTGAATTCATTTCAGTTCATGTAATTCTGTTGTTATATAGGTTCTATACTTTTCTAAGGTAGGTAATAAATGGAATAAACGTTGGATTGTGAATTAAAAAGTTTGGCCTAGGTATTTTTGTTTAATTTTTTAACTCTGTGAACATAACTTTACACATATTATTTTTTTAGGGCCACCATTCTCATCTACCCCCAACCTTATTGGAGAACCAGAAAAATAATTATCTCGGGACGTTTGTAATCTCCAATACGCTCTTATAACCGTAAGACTTTGAGTCATGAGAATCCACCATGTAAGCATCAAACGTTCAGTCACGAGACTCCTACCTTATAACCAAGAGACGTTATATTCACAAGAATCCACCATGTCATCATGCACAATACTTGTATGTCACAATAGTGATATCGTATAATCATAAGAAAGTTTAACACAAGAATCCACCATGTCATCATGCACAATACTTGTATGTCACAATAGTGATATCGTATAATCATAAGAACGTTTAACACAAGAATCCACCATGTCATCATGCACAATAATTGTATGTCACACTAGTGATATCGTTTAATCATAAGAACGTTTAACACAAGAATCCACCATGTCATCATGCATAATAATTGTATGTCACAATAGTGATATCGTATAATCATAAGAACGTTTAACATAAAAATCCATCATGTCATCATGCACAATAATTGTATGTCACAATAGTGATATCGTTTAATCATAAGAACGTTTAACATTATGTAATATTTTCTCTATACTTTTTAGGACAGGGGAGAAATATCTATCTAATACCCAATCGATTCAAAGAAGCTTTACGGTATCATAGCTTGTAAGTAAAATATACATGGTATTAAAATGTTTGTATTAAACACCAATCAACTGGATGACTGTTTAGTGACTAAGTTACAAAATAAAATAAAAATAAAATATATTCAGAACGAAGAAGCAGCAGAAAGATTACATCTATCAATGAAATTGCAACATTAGTAATCCAATATTATATGTTTAAATATTTTCAAGGCTTTTTCTTTTTCGAATGTTGGTTGGCGAACGTTTACGTTCAACGACTGAGATGTTGTCTCGTTGATCGATCAGTATTGTAGTATAGGCTGTGAGATATATTTTTCTGGAGCTCCTTCGCGAAATCGACAAACATGTCTGTCCAATATGCAGATGTTCACACTTCTGATATATTAGTGTGAATGCAAGCTTGTTTTCTTTGCATTTATGATGGTAGGAGAAATCAAATTGTAAATAGGGTGAAAATCGTAGTGTTTGTAACATACACACTAATGTCTTGCAGCGAAAGTTCAAATATCAAAGGGAGGATTTAGAGTCAATTTACTGGAGTGTAGTGTGTATGTGAAGACATGTCCAAGATTAGATATAAAGGTTATTCTTGCAATATCAAGTTAATACTAATGTAACCCATTCAACAACGACTGTGCGTGGGTTAATGGTTAGTGTAGCGGGCTGCTTACCAGAGGTCCAAGGTTCGAGACGTATTGCAGTTCAGCACGCTCGTTATAAAAATGACAGTTATTCAGCTCACGTACAAAACCATTGTGTCGGCGGGTGCTTCTGGCTGCCTGCCTTCGCTCAGACCAATAGTTTATCATTATGGAAAGCTAAAACCGAGTCTTAGAAGTCTCTGACCTAGCCAGTTAGCTCAATTGGTTATAAGGTTTCGTTCAGGTTAACTAGCCAATTAGCTCAATCGGTCATAAAGTTTCGTTCAGGTTAACTAGCCAATTAGCTCAATTGGTTATAAGGTTTCGTTCATGTTAACTAGCCAATTAGCTCAATTGGTTATAAGGTTTCGTTCATGTTAACTAGCCAATTAGCTCAATTGGTCATAAAGTTTCGTTCAGGTTAACTAGCCAATTAGCTCAATTGGTTATAAGGTTTCGTTCATGTTAACTAGCCAATTAGCTGAATTGGTCATAAGGTTTCGTTCAGGTTGAAAATCCAATTCCCAAATGCTCCTCCTAAATTTTATTATGCATCTCACAAAGACAGAACGGCTTGAAGTTACTCAATAAGCTTGAATCACCATAACCACGGTGGTTTTTCTTTTAAGTTAGATTGTTGTTTAGTACTCACTGATTTTAAAAGTTTCAACAGCAATTCTTTTCACTTTGAATGTGATTTTTTGCTTTTAATAATTTCACTTTTCACGTGAAAAATGTCGATCTCATTCCAAATTTGTCCACGTCATACAGAACACTACGCATACTGTAATTCCGTCTTTCCATTGTCGTACCCATTTTCACAGCACGTAATACGACTCTCACTATCCTATTTAATTAATTCGCATGTTTCCAACAGTGTATATTTAGATCTGACATACCTAAAACGCGTTCGTAAAATTCAACGTTTTCACTAAATGCAAATAACACACCTACTGTTTCTTACATTTACATAAGGCATCTATACATAAATAATGACAGTATTTATATTTTAACCTAGTTTCTTACTTACCAGTTGTAAACTCAGAGCAGGGAGCGTTTGTTTTTCTCTATTTTCTAAGTACGTATTTGGAATGTTTTTGTTCTCCTCGTGCATAGTTTTATGAAAAGATTTCATAAGATTTAAGGTTTTTTTTTGTGGTTGATCACACCCACGATGAAATTATAAGTAAGATTTAATGTGAATTACAATAGAAATCATGGATCTTAAACACACTCACTACTTTTTTATTTGTTTAATTAAGCCACGTTTTAACTGTTTTTTTGTTGACTTATTTTAAGAAGAAACCTTGACTAGTATTATGTATAATGTTAAAAACTCACTTTTCAATAAACAACGATTTATTGTACATAATTATAATAATGAGACTGTTTCCAGTCTTAAGAATACAATAAAATACCAAATAACTTACTGTAGAGGATAAAAGAAAAATAAACGATGAGAGTAGAAACAGTCTCATACACCCAATATGGAAAAATTTGGTATATGTAAATATATAAACCAGATGAAAAAGTTTTTATAAGACAAACTAGACGACATTTAAAATACAGAATGATGAGTGAATACAAAAGAAATGTTAAAATCAATTATTTTACTATTTCACCATTAGCAGAACATATTAATGAAACTAAACACACAATTCAATGGGGAAAAACTGTTATTTTAGCCTAACCTGAAAACGTTATTAGTATGAATATAGATGAATCTATTGAGATAATCAAATATAAAAAGAATATTTAAAATGTTGAATAAGAATGATGGAAATATTGTCAGCAGATGGCATGAAATTCTTTAATATATATATAAATTGTATTTGGTGACTTTTTGGCACGGGTATAAATAAGTCTGATTCAAAACATTAAACTCCTGAAGATGATGCAGTAAACAAATTAAAACATGTTGAGTGTATGAGTGTTATCGGGGTATTGTCTTTTATCCTGTTTAGTAAGTTATTTGGCATTTTTATTGTATTTTTTAGACTGAGAACAGTCTCATTTTTAGAATTGTGGTTTTTTTAACATTGAACATTTACAAAAGCGACAATGAATTTTTAATTTTTGGTATTATGTATTTTCCAAAAGTCCATAACAAATGTGGGCAAAATATACAGTGCTACAAGAGAAGAGAAAATATCAAATATTCGAATAACATGTTCGTTAGTCTTTCTACAGAACTCCAGATCGTTATAACTATTCAAATACAAGTCTTCAAATCTTTGTCGTCTGTACAGTTGTCTTTTTTTTTCCCTCCAGAAACTCAAGTGATTTACTTTTATCAGAATTTATTTTAAGTAGTGAAATAAGCCTTGTTGTCTGACGTAAGTTTATAGTTTGTCTTACTTCAACAGTACAGTATTCTTTAGAATCAACCTGCAAATGGTACACAAGGGCTATCACTGCATAGAGTCCCTAATTCTGAACCAATGAATAGTTGGGGTACACTTCTGACTCTTATAACGCACCATAGGATTGCGTTTTTGCGGCAACTGAACACGAATCACAGTCCAGGCACGCTAACCACTAGGCCACGCAGGGTATGTATCGAAGTTGAACAAATCTGATTTTAAACGTTAAAGTACTATCGTTTTGACACTGCGGAATATTTTAGATGTCTACATATTTAAAGAATGGTTCGTGATTTCTCTATATCTAGTTAGACCCAGATATTCTTACGACAACCAATGATTTCTCTTTTTGCATTTTTGTCATTGCAATCTCTCTCTGTGGTTTACCCAGAATTGAAGTCTTGTTGTGTTTTGTGATTGTAACAATATGTAAAAAAAGAAGGTCATATAAACATTTTCTATTAACTACAAGATTACCGATAGGGTATTGACTCCATGCGCTTTTTAAATAATTTTCAAAACTACACGTCACATTGCTTTAGGGCTAGTGACTTTGTTAGATAGAGGTTCACTAATAACACACGTGTCATACAAAAATTTACAACAAAAGTATTACAACTAATTACCATGCTATAACAAGCAAAAGCTAAAAATCCCTCAATGTGGTGCGATATGTATGTATATATATATATAGACGCCCGGCATGACCAGGTGGTTAGGGCACTTGACTCGCAATCTGAGGGTCGTGGATCGGAATTCCCGCCACACCAAACATGCCCACCCTTTCAGCCGTGAGAGCGTTATAAAGTTTCAATCAATCCCACTATTCGTTGGTAAAAGAGTAGGCCAACAGTTGGTGGTGGGTGGTGATGACTAGCTGCCTTCCCTCTAGTCTTTCACTGCTAAATTAGGGACGGCTAGCGAAGATAACCCTTGTGTAGCTTTGCGCGAAATTCAAAACAAACAAATGAAATATATATAGACTCTACTGATACAGAATAGTAGAAAAATAAGTCGATAAATTTATATTTAAATCATTTAATAATTAGGGACGAGTTGCACATCTTAGAGTCATGATGCATTTGAACATACTCTATACTTTTGGCTGTAGGCGCGTTATAAAAGTGACAGTCATTTCACGTTATTCGATTTAAAGATCATGATAAAGCCCTTATGGCGGTGGGTGCCTTTGGCTAGCTGTATTTCCTCTGGTCATTAGTTCCAAATTAGGAACGGCTATATTTGAACCCTTGGGGATTTTTGAGCTGGTCGTTTACGCCACGTACACCTAAAGTGCTGTTTCAGTTTGAACATAACGAATTCCAGTGCATTTAAGAACTGATTATTTTTACAAAATGCTGCCATACAGATGTAAGTTTCGCTAGTTTGGTCAACAATATAAATCTTCCCAGTATCGGAAACCTGGTTTTGTTAGTATATGATTTTTCCTTTATTCAGGGGCGTGTCTACACTTCAGGGATTGGACCGTCTTCTACGTCAATGACTGAGGGTCCAGCTACCGGCGAAGAGTAATCAAAATCACTATAGAAAATATGTGTTTATGTGAACTCTGTTAACACTTATTCATGCTATTTTTCACACGGTTATCTGCATTGGGTTCCAAGATGACTGACTAGTTTTAAAGACGCACCGTCCAGGTCGGTTGCAGAATGATAACTAATTAAAATAAATTTTAAGTATGCGATTTCATTATACTGTGTGTGTGTGTTTTCTCATAACAAAGCCATTTCGGGCTATCTGCTGTGTCCACCGAGGATAATCGAACCCTCTGATTCTAGCGTTATAAATCCGTAGGGTTTGTTTGGATTTTGCGCAAAGCTACACGAGGGCTATCTG
>NW_013665690.1:610157-622517 GCF_000517525.1 Limulus polyphemus
CACCCACCGCCAACTCTTGGGCTACTCTCAAGCAATGAATAGTGGGATTGACCGTCAAACTATAACGCTCCCACAGCTTAAAAAGCGAGAATGTTTGGTGTGAAATCCATAGGGACTTTATTATACTATCCAGCTCGGTTAGCGAATGATGACTGATTGTGTTGAAAAGGTATGTGATTTTACACTGTTTAGTTCGATGTTTGCGAAGTGGCGACTGACTAGGTTATATCAGAATACGGTTATTACACTATTTATCTTGGTGGTTACAAGGTAATGTCTGACTTAAGTTGTAAAAGCATACACTAATTGAACTACTATTTATCTTGGTGGTTAGAAGATGGCAATTGACTAAGTTGTAAAGAAATACGGATATTACATTGTTTAACTCGATGGTTACCAAGAGACAACTGACTAGGTTGTAAAGATATACGGATATTACACTGTTTAGCTCCATGGTTATAAAGTGACGATAGACTTAAGTTGTAAAAGCATACACTAATTGAACTACTATTTATCTTGGTGGTTAGAAGATGGTAATTGACTAGGTTGTAAAGAAATACGGATATTACACTGTTTAACTCAATGGTTACCAAGAGACAACTGACTAGGTTGTAAAGATATACGGTTACTACACTGTTTATTTTGGTGGTTACAAAGTGACAACTGACTAGAATGCAAAGGTATACGGTTATAACACTGCTTAAATCTGTGGTTACCAAAAGACAACTGATCAGATTGTAAAGATTTAATTTTTTTTTTTTACACTGTTAGCTCCATGGTTATAAAGTGACGATAGACTTAAGTTGTAAAAACATACGGTTATTACACTATTTATTTTGGTGGTTACGAAGTGACAGTTAACTAGGTTGTAAAGGTATACGGTTATTACCATGTGTAGGTCGGTGGCTATCAAGAGACAACTGACTAGGTTGTAAAGATATACGGATATTACATTGTTTAGCTCCATGGTTATAAAGTGACGATAGACTTAAGTTGTAAAAACATACGGTTATTACACTATTTATCTTGGTGGTTATGAAGTGACAATTAACTAGGTTGTAAAGGTATACGGTTATTACACTGTTTAGGTCGGTGGCTATCAAGAGACAACTGACTAGGTTGTAAAGGTATATGATAATTACACTGACTCTCTGGGTTACCAAGCGACAGCTAGCTTGGTTTCCAAACTAACATCTATCTTGGTTGTTTGTTTCGATGTGGTTACCGACACTAGTCAAGTTTGTTGGTAGAATTCTTTGTAGAGTTTTACGAAACACTCACCAGCTCAAGGAAAACTTATTTAAACGTGAGTAGTCATGGTCTTTCGTAGAATTTAGCAAAAAATAGTAGAGTCATCGTGTTATAGATTTAAACGATAGGCTTCTGTGTCGGGAAAAATCAGTCATAAAGAAGTAAGTTTCTAGAAAGTTATTTATACCTTGAAACAAGACAAAAAACAGAAAATGTTGAACTGTAAAGATATTCGACTTAACTATAAATTAATAACATTGTGTACAGACCATATATCTGAAATACACTGGTATGAAAATTTCATTGCGAGTTGATTTTTTTTTTCTTCGGCATGAAAAATGTATTTTAAATTAATTTGCCACTTTATGTTTTAGTGGAACCAAATCAGCACTGACTCCTTTTTGGTGCAGTAGGCCCACTGTGAAACCGGTAGGGTAGCTAGCTGCCTGCCCATCTATAGTTACAGTTTAGTTCATTTTTGTAATACGATTGATTATAGCTTTGGTAGATAAGAGCTTAATAATGTTCTGTTTTTTGTGTTTGTTTGTTAGACAAATAAATGATTCATGGTTCGTGACCCGTGGTCGCAAAAAAACGCATTCCGCCCTTTAGGGATGAGGATGCATTATGAGAATGACGGTCAAATCTCACGTAGACAACAGTCAATCAGACAACAGTAGACCCAGAGCTGGCGATGAGTGATTTTCACTAGAAGGCAATCAGGTCAAAATTAGGAACGGCTAAACGTAGATAGCCCTTGCGTAGCTATGTGCAAAATTCTGAAACAATGGAACACAAATAAAATTGGTAACGTAAGAAGACCTTCATCAATAATACGCTCTCTGGTGGCTCAGCGGTAAGTGTAAGGATTTTAAGAGCTAAAAATTAAATTTCGATATACACGGTGGGCGGAGCACAGAAAAGTGCACTGTGTAGGTTTGGGCTGAACAACAAACAAACATTAATAATACAAAATCTTCAAAAATTCAAATCTTAACAGCAGACTTATTTATTGAGAATTATCCTTTCACTGTGTTTGTGTCCTGAGACAGAAACTTCGTCAATATTTCTAAATGATCACGAAACATATTATGATTCAGGAGTATTGTATTTATAGCACAACTTAAGGACTAGATTATTTTTGTCATGTTTCTATAAATTTAATACGAATTGTTGGGTAATAACCGTAGAAACGATTTGATACAGTTTGCAGGAGTATATAGCAAATTATTGTGTATAGCTTGCTTAGTTTGAGATAACTCAAATGTTTACATTTTTATGGACTCCACTGTCGAGACGACGTCGTCTTTCAATATCACATGTAATAATAAAATGAGTACTCGACACTTACATGTTTTCTTTTGTAACATAAATAAAATTTACAACATCATCGTAGTTCATGAAAGGCTTTGTTTAGTTATCTAGCTACATGTACTTTAGCAGTTATTACGTCATCCCACAGAATTTTGCAGCTGTGTTGTACATTGAATTTTCCTGGAAATTATCACTGGTGACGTCATTAGTACGTGTTTAGAGGCAACTTATAATTGGCTTAACCTAACATAATATTGTTCTGGTGACTTCATAACAGCGAGGGTCGTTGTCTCTTGTTGCTTTCCTTAACAGGGGTATGTGACATTACCAGGAGTCTAGTCTCTGACCTAAAGAATGTTGTAATATATGGTCTAGTTTTCGTAATGGGATTCGAACACGCACATCCGTAAGGGGAGGAGGGTTCTGCCGAACCCCCTATTTTTGTGATGTAAAAAAAAATATGTTTATATGGTTATAGCGTAGCTATTTGTGGTATTTAACGTTTGAGATGTTTGTGGATTTTATGTGAACAGCCATACAATTGTTTAAGTTATATTTCATGCAAAAATTGCTTCCAAATTTAATCTGACAGCACCTATTTTTTAAACATTTTCTGGAGGGCATGCCTCCAGATCCCCGTTGCATTAGCATTCTTTGCATCCTAATTGTGCCTCGCACAAAATGTGCTGGTTTTTGATCTCACAAATTAGAACCTTCCTTTCATACATTCTGCGTATGGGTCTGTCGAAGTAAAAATTTTAATAATATAGTGACATATGACACGCACTTTCTCTTGTGCAATACTTATCAATCTGCAATACGCTGACTTGCTTCAGGTAAAATAATGGAAAGGATGTTGCATAAAAAATCATATTATAATTCCTAAATCTGAAACTTTAAAAACTCGACCATAGAAGCACGCAGAAGATATGGAAAACATCTCAAGTGGAAAAAAGTTAAACCCTCCGTTATGCAGTTTTGGAGTTAAAAGGAGTGTTCAAAATGTATACATTACTTGGTCCGCCGGGATAAAAAAAATCAGGTGGTTCTGAGAACCACTACTCTGGTGTGTTTTACTATTTAGAAAACGTTAACTTGTGGTGTGCGAAACATCTAAGGAACAACAATCACTGGTTAATAACGTTCGATAAAAGTTTTTAACATTAACACACACATAATTTTATTAGATAACATTGTGGAGGAACTTATATTCTTCGCAATAGAGTTATTACTAAATTATGTTTTATTAATTTAAGTTTTAGGTTATATTAGTTTTGCAACTAAGACCTGAAGTCCTGTTATATCAAAATATTCCTGTATGTAAATGACTTTAACTATAAATCTTAGTGCTGATATCTTGGACTGTCCACTTCTTAACATTTAAAATTACATATTTCTAACCTATTTATATAACAAACTGCTTTTGGGTCAATGACTTTATTTATTACAGGATCCGTAATAACGTACGAATCACGCAAAAATGTTAGCAAAAATACCACAATAATATGCTTTGCGCAGCATCTTTTCAGTTCTTTACACTGAAATATGTGGTAACTTAGGGTTAAATAAGCATATTATTTTTTCGAATAATTTTCAAGAAACTAGAGAAAAAAATTTCCTTCGGTCTTACAGCTAAAAGTAGTTTAGAGGCTGTTGCAAATATGTTACTGAAATCTTGTTTACAACATTAAAAAAATTAAAAATTAAATCTCTGATAAAAAATAAAAGACCGATTTTCGAACTGTATCATTGGTCTCCCAGTGACACAGCGGTATTTCTGAGGTCTTAATCAACAGTACAAGTCTGTTATACATAAAAAAAATAGATATGTTACTAAAGGTATGTCTGTGGAATGCCAAAGTCAGCCTCACTCAGCTTCTGAAAAGTTGAAGTGCAAGATGATGTTCATGTGAAGGATAAAAATACTTGTATTTGCACAACCTCTACAACCTCCTAAATGAATACTCTATCTGAACTGTTGCGAAATCAGCAATGCAGGGAAACATGAAATATTGGAAACTCTGACATCAAGTGCATATTATCATGTTGAATAAAATTGTGTACAAAATAGGGGAACTTACACTTTGATCCCCAACCATACACATTGAATTAAAACGTATTTCAGTAAGATGGATACACATATTAACAGGGAATTCAGCTTCCTTTAAAACAGAAAATATTACTCTTAGTAATTATCTTGTTTTTGTATTTTTAAAGAAATTGCAAATTTTCTTTATAACTTAAACAACACAAAGGCTATACGTGCTAGCTATCCATAATTTTGAAGAAGTGATTAACTAGAGAGAAGGCAACTAGTCAATAGCTGCAGTAGTTTTTGTTTTATTGTTTTTAGCACAAAGCTAGACTATGGACTATTTGCGCTTTGTCTACCACTGGATTTGAACTCCAGAAGCTTACCGCTGACCCACCGATGGGAGGAGGGGCTACTCAACTGCACTGGCCGCCGACTCTTGGAATACTATAATCGAATATTGGGATTTGACTGGCATTCTTATATTTTACTATCAGTGTTCCCAAAGTGTTGAGCGCGAAGCTTGCACCCTCGGATCTACAGTTTGGCTCGGAAACCACTGTGATCACGCCCAGACCCATGCTCATTACAACCTACGGTATTATTTTTCTGTCCCATCCTTGTGTAAATTACAATCTATGACGTTATTTTTCTGGATCCTGTCCTTGTGTTGGTTCCAATCTACGACGTTCTTTTTTCTGGCCCATGTCTCCTGTATAGTTTACTATCTACGTTGTCCTTTTTCTGGTTCATGTTCCTTGTATAGTTTACAATCTACGACGTGCTTTTTCTGGTCCATATTCCTTGTATAGTGTACAATCTACGTTGTCCTTTTTCCGGCCCACGTCCCTTGTGTAGTTTACAACCTACGTTGTCCTTTTTCTGGTCCATGTTCCTTGTATAGTTTACAATCTACGACGTTCTTTTTCTGGGCCATGTTCCTTGTATAGTTTACAATCTACGACGATTTTTTTTCTGGCCCACGTCTGTTGTGTAGTTTACAATCTACGTTGTCCTTTTCTGGCTCATGTTCCTTGTATAGTTTGCAATCTACGACGTTCTTTTTCTGGTCCATGTTCCTTGTATAGGTTACAATCTACGACGTTCTTTTTCTGGCTAATGTTCCTTGTATAGTTTACAATCTACGACGATTTTTTTTCTGGCCCACGTCTCTTGTGTAGTTTACAATCTACGTTGTCCTTTTCTGGCTCATGTTCCCTGTATAGTTTACAATCTAGAGACGATTTTTTCCTGGCCCCTGCCTTTGGGCTTTTTTCTAAACTTGTCATTTTTTTTACATTAGTATATTTCGTTATGCAGTTTGCATATGTAAGGTATGATGTAACTCATGATATATTTGGACCAACTATATTTAAATGTGATAAACGGTAAACATATTTGATTACCAAGTGTTACCATAAATTCCATAATATTCATCACTTTCGAAATTACTCACTGAAATCAACTGAAGTATGGATTAGGTTGTTGTTTGTAAACAACTTGTTTAAACACTTTTGTGGATTTCTACTAAATTTAGTGTAAAAATTCTGTAGTTGATATTTGATTAATGCAACAAATATAAAAATTAATATAACTCAATCACGAGTCAATACATGGAAAGGCTGCATGCCACTCAATCGTCAGTTCATTAATGCAAGGGTAAAGTATTACCCAATCACGAGTCAATACATGGAAAGATTTAATGTTACTCAATCGCCAGTTGATTAGTGCATGGGTTAAGTGTTACCTAGTCGAGAGTCAATACTTGGATATGTTGAATGTCACTCAGTCGTGAGTTGATTAATGCAAGGGTTAAGTATTACCAAACCACGAGACAATAAATGGGAAGTTGAATGTCACTCAATCATCAGTTGATTAATTCATGGGTTAAGCATTCCCAATCACGATCAATACATGGAAAGGTTGAATGACACTCAGTCGTCAGTTGACTAGATCAAGGGTTAAGTATTGCCCAGTCATCAGTAATGCAAGGGTTACTATCACTATTCATGATTAGTGAAATTAATTAACACTGGTCAACATTTGTTTAATGCAAGGGTTAGGACCATCCAATCATCAGTCGATCAATGTCAATGTAGGTTAAGTATCACCAATCATCATCAGTGCAAGGTTTAAGTATCACCCAATCACCATTCAATTTATACAACTGTTGAGTATCACTTCCTTATCCCTTTGTTAGGAAGTAGGTTGAATGCCAAAAAAAATCGCAGTTTAGTAATTCAAGTGTAGAATGTTAAATCAGAAAGGCAAATTAGACAGCAGCATAATCACCAGATTAGAAATGCAAACGCAAAGTATTACATAATAACCAGTTTAGCAAGGCATATGTAGCGCGCAACATAACTACCAGATTAACAAAGCAAATGTAAAGTGATACAAAATTATCAGTATACGACATTCCTTATTTTGTAGTGACAGTAACCATCAGTCATGTTGGTAACAACTACTCTCCAAATAGAATATATTATTATTGTTCTTTTTTATATAATGTCATGTTCTCTTAGTCTGGAACAGGTTGCTACAGGATATTGGACTATATTACTTCGATTATTTGCATTTATTATTGTCTAGGAACTTTTATTGTGTTTAGTGAAACTAAAAATTGTCACGGTTTTATAGATTATTTCCAGTTTCTTTCGTGAATGAAAATCAATAAACCTGAGTGTACCAAAGAGAAAGTAGAAGGCGAAAACTTGGTATTGCAGAGTTGTCTGTTTTCTTTTGACGAATATATTTGGCTGTACTCTTATGAACTCTTGGAATGTTGAGTTAAGCTGTGGACTTGAGAAAATAACATTTTTCACATGTCAAATGTCTTATGACCAGGAAGAAGGGATAGGTACTGACGAGCAATAGCTGTCAGAGAAAGTTATGGATGCCACCCATGACCAGTCAAGAGAGACTGGAAGTGTTGCTAGTGGATGACATCTGTTAGCCTCTACTGTTTCACCAACAGATGAGACAGCAGATATATACTGTTGAAGATGGTGATCCGTGGGACAGTGGTGAGCCTCTCTGTAATATGAATTATACTACCAGTGTGACAATGGGTCACAGAGAAGCTTGGATTTGTGCAAAGCTGATGGACAAACTACCTCCAATAACTCACTATTATGCGACTCAAGCATAGGAATCTAAAACTCACTAAGTGTAGGGGTTCCTATACAAACACACTCCACTTCACTCCCAATTCCTAAAAATTTCGGCCAACACTAGGCTAAACAGATAATACCGTGACATTTAAGGAGGATCTGGACCATTTCTTGATATAGCTGGATAAAAAAACAAACAACACAATACCTGATCCTGAGTTTGAATGGTCCAGCACACGATGCTATCAAGGTCCTGAACAATGTACAACTATGGGACTGAAATACAATTGGAGCCCAAATGTGCTTATAAGCTGTCCTTTGAGCCAAGTTCAGGGTCAAAAGAGGGATCCTTGTGAGAACTATGCTGCTCATGTGGAGAGGTTGCAATGGTCACATGGGGAGGCGTATCCTGCAATGGTTTCAGCAGATTGCGAGGATATTATCATTGGCAAGTTTATCAAGGGGTTTCCTAATGAGATGATGAAACATCAATTGGATGTAAGAGATCTTATCATTTTAATGGAGTCAGTTATTGTAGTGGCAAGGTTTGAAGTAGTGGCTTCAAATTAGTCACAAGAGAAATAAAAGCCCACAGTGGCAGCTGCAGTGGCTGCGCATCGGACAGGCCATATATACCAGCGAGTGCCTTGTACAAGCTCAAGTTTGGCCAAAGGTAAGCCAGCAGCCAGCACATCTTGTGGCTGTAACACAACCCCACTGACTCACTGTGAATAGGCAGTGCTTCTAATATCTTTCCTAGATGTTTGTACTACAGTTAATACTCATGATGCTTCCATCCAGATATCACTATGAAGTAAAGACTAAATTGTCTTCTTTGGGTGTGGGCAGTAGGGTTACGTCAAGGTAAATTGCCCATACCTTGCCTTTCTGTATAATAGGAGAGGCTAGCAGCTTCGATGAACTACACAGAAGATATAGCAGTGAGCTGGTGCTTCTGACAATTTAGCTTCAGGGAACTAATGGACCCGAGTCAGGTCTGGGCACCAACCTGTGGAATAGCAGCAGAGAGATTTCACTGAAAGGTGTGGTTGTCAGCAAAGTTCTCTCAGGGTTTTTTGGTGCTTTGTATGTGATTTTGAGGATACAAGGGTGAATAATAGAGATCCTGGTTGATACAGGAGCTGCCAGAACATTGATTGTGTGAAGCCACCACTGTGGCCAGTTGACAATGGCTTTGTTCAAACAGTAAAATACTAGGCGTGACTGAAGATGCACGTTAATGACTACATCTGTATAAAGACAGCCAAAAAATAAAGATGGTCATTTTCGACAATGGTTTTGACATTTTTATCCTAGGAATGTATGTTATGCATAAATTATAAGTGGTGTTGCATAGTTTACTAAAGACAAGATGTAGTGCGTTGGTGTCATGTGAGGTGAGCCACCACACGAAATTCAGAAAGTAAGTAGCGTTAGATCAGACTGTAACCTCTCAAGGAAAGGTTGTTGTTCTGTAATTATGGAAAGCTGCTATCAAACTTCATGTTGCAGTGGTTGTTGGCAGATCAAATAAATTGGAGGTAACTGGAACTAGTGATATAGGCTAGCTAGTGCTACTTCCGTTGTGCCACGCCCAAAAGCTAATACTCAGTTGCATACACGTTTGAGTAACTGGTTGAGGATCTTGTAAGCAAACTTGATTCAATACAGTGGCAAAAGTTTAGTGACACCTGTTGTTTAAATATGCCAATGTATTAATGGGATTAAATGGCTACCTGGGTTGAACATAAATAACTTGCCATCTCATAGGTACAGGCGACACACGTCCAATTAAATAAATACCATGCAGATTTCCTGGAGCACTAGGGATGTATCTTGAACTAAAATACAGTGCACGTTAAAGGAAGTAATCATAAAGCCTTCTGAGAGTGTGTAATCTTTTTCAGAAGTAATTTTCAGGAAAGAGGGTGAGATACCAAAGGTTTTATTTTGATCTTAGATGTGTGAATGCAGTAACTCATGTCGATGCCTTTCCACTCCCATGGACAGACAAATATTTTGATTCACTGGAAAGTGTCTGGTTCAATACCTTAGAACTATCATCTGAATACTGAAGAATTCAATTAGAAGACGAGAGCAGACATAAAATTGCTTTCAACACTCAAGTTCAAGTTTCATGTCATTTCATGCCACTTTTGAAAGGCGAATGGAGTTTACACTGAATAGACTACAATGGGAAAGATACATGGTCTTTGTCAATGTCTTGATTTCTGACTGCAGATTCCAGTCTGTTACTGAAAATGTGTGCATGCTACTTCAAACAGATAAAACTAGCATATTTTAACTTGAAACCAGGAAAATGTGCGATCATGTGTATGTAGGTGGAATTTCTCAGTCATATTCTAGGAAAAGATGAAGTTTCTATTCACCCTGTGAAAACCACTGCAGTGTTAGACTAGCATCAACCCTAGACCAAACGAGAAATCTATAGTTTCTTTGGTTGTATGTCTTTTTACCAGTGTTTTGTGGTCAATTACTCCAAGATTTCTGCATCATTAACTGGTCTCACTAAATCTGATGAGCATTTGACATGATAGTCTGAGAAGTGTAAGCAAGCATGCTTTAGTGAAAGCTTCAGTTCTGACATATTTATTATAGGAATGCGAGTTACCAGTTGGATACTGATGCCAGCAGTAGTGGAATCAATATAGTGTTTTTGCAGCTGAACGATGAAGTGGAATGTGCGATAGCATAGACTAGTCATATATTCATGGCTCTTGAATGTACTACTGCACAACAAAGAAAGAACTGCTAGTTGTGGTTTTCATGAAACTCTACCAACACTACACGTCTGATAGAAAGTTCACTCTTTGAGTGGACCATGCATTGCTGAAGTAGCTTATAAACTCTACAAATCTGGAAGGGGTGAATACAATTTGCACAACAATGGAGTATAACTTTGTTCTACGGCATCACCTGGGCTCACAAAATAGAACTACTAATGGACTGTCTCTCTGTACGATGATACTCTGTCCGTTCATTGAATTTCCTAACTCTGGACACCATGTAGGAATCAAACTGTTTATATTATAAAGTAGGTATAAACTTGTAGTTAGATACCATAATGAACACCTCAGAAGCTCCAGTCAGAGCAAATGAAGGGATCCAGAACGAGTGTGGCTGTTCCTTATTATGTAGTAAGGTGAAAAGTACAGCCAGCACAGACTGAGGGACATAGCATGGGTGCAACTAGCTTTTGGAACTGGTATGAGCAGCTACGAGTGAAGGAAGGCATGCTGTACCATTTCTATCAACTATTAAGATGTGATTCCCAGCCTGTGTAGCAGCAAATGGTCTGTAGAGTTATGAAGCATGAAATTGTTTAGACTTTGCACACTGCAAGGACTGGAGGCCACCAAGATTTGGCATGTACTTCTACTAATGTGTGATCATAGTTTTACTTACTGCATTCAGGTCGAGATACTAGGTGGTGGTATCAACACTGTACAGTGTATACTGCCCAAAAGAATAGCTGGGTGGTGGTATCAACATTGCACAGTACATGCAGCCTATAAGAATATCTGGGTTGTTGTATCAACACCATACAGTACGTGCAGCTCAAAAGAATAGCTGGGTGGTAGTATCAACACTGTATAGTACGTGCAACCTAAAAGAATAGCTGGATGGTGGTATCAGCAATGTACAGTACATGCAGTCCGAAAGAATAACTGGGTGGTGGTATAAACACTGTACAGTACATGCAGCCCAAAAAATAGCTGGCCTATACAGGGTAAACTCGAGCAGAGAACTGTTGCTTTTCCTACACATACCATTTCATATCTGGTAATCTTCTGGAGACTGAATGTCGTAATCAGTATGTGATAGATGTCATTAATTACTTCACTAAGTGTGCCAAGGCTTAATCCATTAGTCAATACTTCAGTATAGTCCATCACTGATGTGTTGGCTGAGCTTTGGACATCCTAATTTGGCATACGTAAAGAAATTCACACGAACCATGGAGCTAATTTAAATAGCCAGCTATTCTCTAAGTTATGCAAGTGTTGGGTGTGGTGAAGATTCACAATTTACCTTTTCAACCATCACCTGGTGGTTTGGCAGTTTACCTCTGAAGAAGAAGAAAGGTCCACCTTTCAGAAGCTCTAGGTTTATGAGGTTTTATTATTGTATATTAAAACTTCTTGAACCTACGTGTTTTTCTGACATCATGAATGACATAAGAACACATGCGCTAAAATAATACGCGATTAATTACATTTACTTTAGCTTAAAAAAAACACACATGCTATATTTCTGTTTTTAATTTTTTTGTTACTATTTGACGAAAAATTCAATTCTGCCATCTTACTATTGAGTTATTTTTACTTTAATATGTTGAACAAAAACTATTTCATAACGTGGCTCTCCAGATGATAATAGAAGTTCTGAGAACTTAAGAGTATAAGAGTAAAAGTACAGAAGAACGTATAATAATATGCCATCTATACTATATCTTCTATGGTCAATGCCGATGAGGCCTTTCGTATCATCCCACCGGATGCGATGCAACAAACATAGTAGTGGGATTTGTTTTTTGTTTTTTATGTCATTTCATTCCAGCTCAGAGATGGGGGGGGGGGGGGGGCTGGGCCAACCCAAAAAGGGGTCCCCCCCCCCCCCCCCCCCCAT
>NW_013665690.1:622566-629508 GCF_000517525.1 Limulus polyphemus
GTTTTTTTGGTTTTTTTTTTTTTATTGTCATTTCTATTCCTAGCTCAGAATGGATGGGGGGGGGGGGCTGGCAAGTCATTAGAGGTTTACGCTCTCTCTCTTCGGCCAAGAGACGAAAACGATAACAAAGAAGGAGTAAACCAAAAACACAAGTGATGTGGTAAAAATGCGAGGTCAAACATAGAAATCTAAAATGCGAATGGAAAAAAAAAAAAAATGAGAGAAGGATTATTTATAATATCAAATCTTATTAACAACAACTGCAATGGTGTGAACTATATTATGTTGGACAAATGTACTTATTGTCAATTTCATATGAGTAATTTTACAGTGATGATTCGGGTAATTATTAATAGCACAATATTATTTATTTTTTATCACCAACCAATTATTTATGATTATTTATTTTTATTTGAATAAACTCTGCTGCTGATTCAGAAAAAGTGGTGAATCATCAAGCTGATGTTATTGTTTCTGGAGAAGGTTAAGCAACCACCAGGTCAACAAGAGAAGACTATATTAGTAATTCTAAGAGCTTAAGAGCGATGAACAATAAGAATATACAAGAAAGATTAACTCGTGAAAGTTAGTAAATGGAATATATATATGTATGTGTAAATCCTATGGGATAAAAAAAACTGCTAGACAACTGTGGTTTGATACATAAAATAACACATTTTAATTCACATCTGCATAACAGTCATGAGCGATGTTTAAAGCAAAATAATTGATGAGTTCTAGTTAGAAAATAACAATAATTATGAAACATCTTCTGACACATAATAACCTTGACCTACAATTTTTTTAACACTTCCTGACGGATTATTTCTGCAACGTGTCTGTAGTTCCAATCAGAAAAATTGAGCTGTTCTTTCATGACCTAGCGAACAGGCCTTCAGTTACACACAACTTTCATGACCTAGCGAACAGGCCTTCTGTTACACACAACTTTCATGACCTAGCGAACAGGCCTTCAGTTACACACAACTTTCATGACCTAGCGAACAGGCCTTCAGTTACACACAACTTTCATGACCTAGCGAACAGGCCTTCTGTTACACACAACTTTCATGACCTAGCGAACAGGCCTTC
Organism: Limulus polyphemus; assembly: GCF_000517525.1. NCBI lineage: Eukaryota > Metazoa > Arthropoda > Merostomata > Xiphosura > Limulidae > Limulus > Limulus polyphemus. The sequence continues at coordinate 623,659 of NW_013665690.1, forward strand.
TGTTACACACAACTACCTAGCGAACAGGCCTTCTGTTACACACAACTTTGTGGAACAGTAGAAGACGTCAAGAATGATTAGACTAGGGTAGGTTCTGTGTCCACTTTAAACGTGCCAACGAACTTTCACGCTGTCCTTCAATGTCACTCTACTGATGGCTATTACTGGCATCTGACAGTACAGGAACTGGAAACCGGATGTTATTTAAGCTTCATTGGAAAATACGAAACCTGTTTAAAAAAACTTCTTATCTTTATTGTGAAGTTTGTCCAATAAAAAATATACTGTATACTTTTAATCAAGATAGTAGACATAGATATGGTATAATAAGAGCATGTGTTAAACACGTGACAGAAGTAAAGTTTTGAAATGGCATTGCGATTTGTTTGTTTGCTTTAGCGCCAAGCTACACAATAGCCTATCTGCGTTCTATCCACCGGATTTTAGCGTTCTAAATCTGTAAACACATCACTAGCTCATCAGGAGGGAAGTGGGGGAAGGCATTGCAGTAAACGTTTGTGGGAAGGTGTTCTATTTCAATAATGTTCACGTTTGTATATTTTGTAGTTTGTTTTACACAAAATCAAGTAATATCAGCTATAAGTCGATGAAAATAAGTGTTAATATTTTAACTTTTAATTATTGTTAAACTCGAGGGTTAGTATTTTAGTTATTGATAAAAGTGTAGTATTCAATTTATTGCTAAATATGCTTATAATTATTCTCAACAATGTTGCATACGAATGGCACATCTAAGTTATCGTTAAATTTTACAATTAGTACTTAGACTTGGTTTAAAAGAAACTGTTAACATTTAAAATTTATGTAAACCTAAATGATAAAATTTAAGAAAAAATAAGTAAGATTATTAAAAAATAAAATTTAATATTAAAAGTTACGTATATTAAACGTGAATTTCAATATACAAATAACTGTTAAATGCGATTGTTTATTCTCCCAGTTATTGTTTAACGTATTAATACCTAAATCATTGTGAAACCTGAGTGTTAATAATTGGTTTAAGTATAACAATTATTGTTAAATGCGAGTATTAATATCTAAACACTGTGATGAATAAGTGTTAGCATCAAATTATTGTGAGTGATATATTTAAATTATAAATAAAACTGTTACAGGTTTGTATTTATGGCAAAGCTACCGAGGCTATCCTAATTTTGAACTATTGAACAGATTAAAAGCAGCTAATCACCAGCAGCTTACCACTCACTATCAACGCTAAAGGATTGACTGTCTCTCTTTTAACACGCGTATTGCACAGATTCGAAACCAGCTCGCCAACTACGAAATCCCGAGCTATACCAAAGGATCAAACAACGTTGCAGTTACAGATGGTTTGTTTATTATTAAGGACATAGGTACACAGTGGGCTATCTGTGCCCTGCCCACCGCGAGTATTGAAAAACCTGAGCCACCAGGGGTTACAGATAAAGACCAATTATAATATTTTAGGTAAAAAAAAAGACACTTAAATTAAGCAAACGATATACAAAATATTAAAAGACATGAGGAAATCGTTTCAGTTTATCTAAATCAATCTCTATTTTGTTAAGGTCCAATTAAAATATGAATGGTAATGTTGAAAAGTGAATCAACGCATACGATACAATAAAACATTTGAAAGTTATCTAGTACTGAGGACTTCAATATGTTGTTAAAAAAGACATTATAGAAGAAGAAGATCACGAGGAAGTCGCAGTGAATACGAAAAAAAGTAAAGATGATAGATAAAAGAATTATCTTATAGATAAATTGTCACAAAGTGAAATAATACATATTATCGTTAATTTAGTCGTATTTACAAACACCATTGCTAAACGTGAGGGTTAGTATTTTAGTAATGCATAAATGTAAGTGTAAGAATTGAATATATTTCTATCCCCCTAGTGGCACAGCGGACTTATACTGCTAGAAACCAGGTTTCGATACCCGTGGTGTAGCTTTGTGTTTAATAACAAACAACAACTTGTTTCTAAATGTGGGTGTAAGTATTCTTCATAATTTCGCAAATGAATGGTATATTTGAATTATTGTTAAATTTAATAATTAGTGATTATATTGTGATTAAACGTTTTAATGATTGTTTGAAGTTAAGCACAAAGCTACACAATGGGCTATCTGTGCTCTGCCCACCATGGGTATCGAAACCCGGTTTCTAGCGTTGTAAGCACGCAGACATAACGCTGTGCCACTAGGGGGCGTGTGATTAACAGCATCTATTTAAAATGTACGCAAGTGAATACGTAAACGTGTGATATTCCAAGGTGCACTTGGTTTATAAGCAAATTAAGTGCCACATTAAAAAGAGCAGCGCCCCTAGTGATTCAGCGGTAAGTCTGAGGGATTATAACGAAAAAAATCAGTTTTCGATACCCGTGGTGGGCAAAGCAGAGATAGCCCATTGTGCACCTTTGTATTTAGCATCAAACAAATATACAAAAACCTAACTCAACCAAAAGATAGGAGATTGAAACAGTTATTTGCTTTTGCAATAACTAAAATCCTTTATTGACAAATATAGAACACTTAGCGCGTAAGGTTTGTTGACTGGGAGCTGTTTCTTCTTTTATTTCCACGTGGAAAGTCTGGTCTTATTATTCAGGAAAAGGAAAGTCGCGAAAAACGGTTGGTCACTTATATAATGCACTGGCCATTTATATAAGCAGATATACCTACTATGGTACTGATCACGAGTGACACAGTTTAAAGTTGGAACCATATATTCAAAAAATAAGATATACTTAAGCCTGTATTGAAATTTTGAAAAACAAACAAACCTGAATACACTTGAGTAATTATATATATATATAATAGCTGAGTTACCTGGCACTGCACGGTGAAAATTTAGATTTGAAATGTATAGATCAGTATTTGTTTCAGCAAAATTATTCAGTAAGTAGACAAAAGCTGTGATGCGAGAAATAAAAAAGCATTTAATCAAACAAAGCTTTATTTGAAATTAGATCGTGTTTGAGATTGTCTTGTTCTTTGAGCCTGAAGTCGTACATCATGTTGCTTCTCTGTTTCTTGCTCTCCGTAAGTTATTTGTCTTAATTTTTGTGCTTGAAGTCTGGTTTGACGATGTTCAGAAGTTTCTTGTTGTCTATATCCAGCTTACCTTGATTCTGACTGAACTCTGGCTTTGTGCTATTCAACAGTTTCTTACTGTCTTTGAGTAGCCTGCCTTTCAGCTTGAGCTCGAAGTCTAACTTTACGTTCTTCCAAAGTCTCTTCCTGTATTTGACTAGCCTGTCTAGCAGCTTGTGCTTGAAGTCTTTGATTGCTTTATTCTTCTGTTTCAGCTGCTATTTGTGCTTGCATTCTTTTAGCGGCAGAAGACTTCCCATAGAAAGGGCGTTTCTTGGGTTGCATAATCACCTGTATCACTAAACAATAATTTGCAATTCACAAAGTTACTAATTCACTTATGAAACCACTTAGCACTATTTAAAGAAAACTGTTTTTGGAAATACTGAATTGACAGCAAGGTGATCTGAGTGTCTCCCGCCATAACGCTTTCTGTGTGCAAAACGTGCTTATGTTTGTATGCTTATTACAAGAAAAAAATGGTGCAATAGTAATTAATTGTCAATTTCGTCACTAAATACTACACCAAATACAAAATAAATAGCACCATTAAATTTCTTGTAAAAAACTGGTTATCATGAAGTTATTTTAAAATTTGTAAGTTAAACCGTTTGGTTTCCTATGGCGAACAAAATAAACAAATAAACAAACTTCCTCTTATATATATATAGATATATACTCACATCTTATAAGTATGAAATTCCTTGTTCTGGCGTCTTCTTGAACCTACATCTTCTGCTCAAGCTGACGACTGTGATTACCTACTAATGTCTGGCACCGCAGTTCCCATAGTAACATACTTCTGTGGAGGATGGTGAAGCCAGTCTTAGACCTGACATCTTGATAATCTTTACCCCCCACTTTGGATTCAAAGACTACGTTTCAACAGACTTAAGGCACAAAAGTATCTTGGAGCTGCATTGACAACTTTTTGGTTGAATGGGGGGTTACAGTAATTACATTTTCTTTTTCTCATGAAAACAACCGTAGATTTCGAGGTGTGGCTAGAAGATTTTTTATATGTGATCCTTAGTTAACTTCAAATACTTGCTTATCTTTATATTCTTAGCGGTAACAGGGAGAAATGCCCGGCTTCATAGTAACGGCTTTTTTGATCGTGATCGTAAGGGCATTGTTCCGAAATGGCCAGAGGTGATGTATCAGAGACAGTTGCTGTCCCATTTGTTTCTGTGAAGGTTTTCTTCTTCGAAACGTTGGGTCATTTCGCTCTACATATTCCAGCCATAAGCCTACCCTCTTAAGTTGCATTGTGGAACGGTAAGGAATTCGGCTATTTAACGTTATGTTTATCGTGTTTACTCTCTGCGCTTTACAACGTTATGGTTACCGTGTTTACCCTCTGCTTTATACAACGTTAATGGTTACCATGCTTGCCCTCTGCGCTATACAATGTTATGGTTACCGTGTTTACCTTCTGCGCTATACAACGTTATGATTAACGTGTTTGCCCTCTGCGCTATACAATGTTATGGTTACCGTGTTTACCTTCTGCGCTATAGAACGTTATGATTAACGTGTTTGCCCTCTGCGCTATACAACGTTATGGTTACCGTGTTTAACCTCAGCACTATACAATATTATGGTTACAGTGTTGTTGAAAGCCTGTTTGTCCATACCATCATTATTAGAAGTTGAGGGGGGGGGGATGTTTACGTAAATATTAAAACCATTCTCCCTTTTTTGATCTTTTCTTAGTTGCTACTAAATTATTCCTAAGCCTGCCTTGTGCTATTCGGTATATGTTGTACTTAAGTCGTTCCTGAGAGTAGTTTCAACATTTTCTATTTTGACCAATTAGATGCTACAAGCTAATCATATTAATCAATGGTACTGCGTCACGTTTAAAATCGTTTCTCTACCAGTTTATGCTATCTTACGGAAATTTTCCTTTATCTTGACCAATCGCAAGCTATCTCTTGATGACGTAGCTAATTGCTATAGAGGTATAAACGAAAAATTTAAGAACAAAACACATACAATGAATTTTTCATGTTAATCTTCACGCTTCGTAACATAATCTGGAAAATTATTATCTTCAAAGGGAATTCTAATACTCTAATAAATTATATAACGTATAAATCATAAGAAACGCCAATTCATAGGCTGTTAAAAACTAATATTGTTGTGGTATTATACCTGCTGTTGTAATAATAATTATCCAACAATTCAGTATTAACTTTCCATCTATAAAAACTAAACTACAATAGACCTCGTAATCCACTATCTATCTGTGTTGAAGTTTCCGTTTTGACTCACCATCTGGTAAGTTTTCTAGGTGAAAAATAACATAGGTTTTGTACGACACGTTCTATCAGCGACAATAATTATGAGTAGGTTCGAAAGTCCGCTTTATCATCCCACGTTTATCAGATCAACCTTTAAAATACTGGGCCACTTAAGCAAATGTTTTCATGCGTTCGATCCTGTACGTAAATAGTTAGGGGTCTTTGATATTTAGAAAGAAAAGTAACAAAAGTTTATATCTTATTTTCCTCTTCTATGAAGGGATCAAGAAAAGTCTGTTCATGCCCATCCCTGTTAGAAGTTTGGGGGAGGGGGTATTTTTATGTAAATATGAAGACCAATCTCTCTTTCTGATCTTTTCTTTGTCGCTACTGAATCATTTATAAGCCTGCTTTGTGCTATTCGGTATATGTTTTACAGTAAGTATTTTACCAAGCGATCGCATTGAGAAAATATTATTTTTTTCTGTTTTGAAAAGCT
>NW_013665690.1:630268-633743 GCF_000517525.1 Limulus polyphemus
GACGGGGATTCGAACCCGCGACCCTCAGATTGCGGGTCGAGCGCCTTATCCACCTGGCCATGCCGGGCACTTAATGTACTGAGACAAGATTTTGGTAGCATGGAATTTGGCAGTTTTAGCATAATGAACGGAAATTTTGTTGCTGTCTTACTTTTTGGGGGGATAACGTCGCCTTTTTTTTGTTTTATTAAATTTTATCTACTTTCTTTAAAAAAGAAGCCAAAAAATTTCCACCATTTTAGTTAAGTAAAAGAAGTCAATATTAATATATAATAATCTCATTAGCAGTTATAATTCATAGGTCCCTCAGTAGCACAAAGATATGTCTGCGGACTTACAACGCTAGAATCCGGGTTTCGATACCCGTGGTGGGCAGAGCACAGATAGCCCATTGTGTAGCTTTGTGCTTAATTACAAATAAATAAACAAATACAATTTATATTGCAACTTCGTGGAAATAAAAATTCAGACAAAAGTCTAAACTAAAAATTGAAAAAGAGGCAACCAAATTTCATTACTATTAAGATAAAGAATCTGTAGTTTTACTGAAAAATCCTATTAAGATAAAGAATCTGTAGTTTTACTGAAAAATCTTTCGTAGCTGGTTTTTTTCATCAAATTTACATAAACTACTTTATCTTTGATAATTTGTTAGATTTTTTCATTTTCAAATTAATTAAACATTTTCCCCATTATTCTCTAGTTACTTGCTCCTTCTTAAAATAATTTAAAATGAAAACCGCTGAAATAAGTTAAACGGAGTTAAAGGCTTAAATGTATGTGATAAATATCATGATAACGTGTATGTTTCTTTTTCACGTTTTGTTTTTATTTTTTAACTGTCCGTTACGGATCTCAAATCAGAGATGTATATAAAAGCATTTCAGATTTAGCTAGTACCTAGGAAGCCTTTCGTTCAATACCAGAAGTCATCACAAACATTAGACCTATTGGTTTCTAAAGCTTGGTGTAATATAATTACATTAGCTATTGTAGTAAAGGGTCAAGGCTCTTGACCCTGAAGCTCTAGTAAACAATTTTCTTACCACAATATCTGGACATCCTGTGAGCATCATTTTATTCATTATTAGCCAAGTGTTTACCATCCATATACTCAGTATGACAGATTGTTTAATGCATTAATATGTACATAGAGTATTCAGTTATTTACAGTTTACATATGATTATGCGTTTGTAAACAACGTGATAACATTCGAGGCTGTTAATCGGACAATTTAATGTAAACATTTTCTTCCTGTAACAATCAATATTTCCAAATGTACATCGCTTGTCGCTACATCAGTTTCTGAGAAATCACGTATAGGTAGAAGTAGCGTTTTCGATAGTTTATATTACGACGAGAGCCACTGACACAGCATATATAAGCTCTTTTAACAAAATCGTAGCTTAAATAAATAAATAACTGATTAACACCATGCGCCCACTCATCGTGTGATATCTGTATTTGTATATAAACATAACCTGAAATAATATTTTTTAATATTTATAGTTATAGTGTAGGTAGATAGAAATGTGTATGTAATAGGATATATAAAAAATAAGCTTTAAATATTTTCTCTCAACTTTGGTAATGCTGATCGGATACTGCTAACACATATTATCAAACAAGGCAAATAGCGATCATAAAACAGTTACTAGTAAAATATGACGTTGTAGAAGGAAAAGCATTAAAAAAAATGTATGCAACGTTTCTTTTGAAGCTGACATTGATTCCATTGGATATTCCATGATGTTAAAAATACTAAGTGAGAAGGGTAACGTAATTAAAAAACCCTAATGGTCCAACATAATTTTTTTTTTGGAAAGTAGCACAGAAAACCGTAAGTCCAAAAGACATTTTTCACCTGAAATTAATTTTCCAAATTTCGTCCATTTTTGATTTATGACGCCATAAATATTGTTACGAAAGCGGAAGTCACGTAACGCTGCTGATGTGTTTCTCGAATGATCGGGGAACTCCGAGTGTGATCGAGATGCCCTCTTCGTTAGTATATAAGCCTGACAGTGAAAGCCAGCAGCGTTAATGAAGAGAGAGCAGTAGTTACTTTGAATTCCGTGTAATTTCTGATTCTGTTAGTTTCGAGCTAGTGAGCTGCAAAAATGTGTGTTTTGTACTCGTCGAAAGCGAAATTATCGACATTGTGAATCGCTGAGATTTATAGCGTGTATTATAAAAGTTGTTAAGTTTAAAGTGACGAGAAACGTACTGATTGTGGAACTACTGTGTACTGAAAGTTTGTATCGAGGAAGAATAAACTGGTTTAATCAAGAAAGGACTTGTGTCGCTGAAGATCCTCGGGTGGAATTTTTACCGGAAACAAGCACATACGTAACAATATCATTATACCCTATAACCAGAATCAGAAAGAAAAATAACTTTTTAGATCTGGTGATGTTTGGACATTAAAATCCTATTGGTCGGCATTTCGAAAATGAAATCTGGGTGAAAAGTGTCTTTGGCATAAGGTTTATTTGGACTACTTCACGATGGGCCCATTCTAGGCCTTTAATTCAGCATGTCTTTTGCTAAGTGAAGAGACATCATACTGTAATTTTCATTAAAATGGCTGTCGATTCTTATCGGGATTCAAACTTATGGACGCATAAGAAATTTAATATCGATTACACAACGAACCATATTCCTTATTAAGAACTAGAATGATATGTCTAATATATGACAATTTGTTGGTTATTATTAATAAACATTATTAAATCATACGAAGTAAAAAAAAAGTCTTGTACTATATTTATACTAACTTTACTGCTTGACGTCACTTCCTGTATTAATACTTACGGAACTCACAATCTTCTACATTAATTATATTCAGTGTCACCCACATCCTACGTTTTGGATGTATAGTGTCACGGAGGTGTGTGTAGAAAAAAAATGTATATGTATAAACTTGGGTTTGTTGAAAAAGAACAACGATGAAAATATTAGTTATTCACACAGCAAAAGCTTTGTTTAAAGCTTTCCGTCATCGTCAGAAGTTTTAAATATTATTTTAAGTTAACACGGTATGGAAAATTCCACCAGTGTAGTTTTAATAGTGTAGAAATTATAACTAACGTACCGTCATATCCGGTTTTCACAAATGAATCACTTGATATCTGACTAAACATGATGTAATCACGTCGTTCCTGAGAGTCGTTTCAACACTCGTCATTTTGACCAATTAGATGCTACAAGCTAATCATATTAATCAATGGTACTGCGTCACGTTTAAAATCGTTTCTTTGCCAGTTTATGCTATCTTACGGAACTTTTTTTTTCCTTTATCTTGACCAATCACAAGCTACCTCTTGATGACGTAGCTAATTGCTATAGAGGTATAAACGAAAAACTTTAAGAACAAAACACATACAATGAATTTTTCATGGTAATCTTCACGCTTCGTAACATAATCTGGAAAATTATTATCTTCAAAGGGAATTCTAATACTTTAATAAATTC
>NW_013665690.1:634743-658065 GCF_000517525.1 Limulus polyphemus
TTTAGGGGATCAGTGACCAAGTCAAAGATCGCCCAAAGATCCGAATATTGCTCCTATCGCCGCTCAGCTGAAAGTCCAGGATTCAGCGGCATATTACAAAATTTTGAACCTTTTGACGCGCCGCCAGCACGCGAACACAAGACCTCTCCCAGTCCTTCGTTTTAGAATGACGAGGAAAGTGGGAATGGGAATATCCGGCTCAGGATCTAGGTTTTTCTTGCGGCTTACAAAATGATCCCTTACTTCAAGTAAATGTTATTTTAAACGACAACTTTAAGGTAAACGTTTTCATAGAATATCGACCTTAACCAAATAAGCATGACCAAGTGATTATGCTCATTATCCCCAAACACAAACTGTTTGGCACGTGAGTTTATTGTAATTACTGTTCAATGTAACATACGTATACAGAGGTGTAGGGGGCAAATTAAAAATGGCGGGGGAGTGCTTATTTGACAGAGCGAAGCGAGGGAATGTGTCACAGGCGCACCCATTAAGGCCGGTGTCCAGGGGACGCCTTAGGACCCTGGAAATTCTTTGACTCTGGATTAAATTTTATGCATTCTCCTGGTTTTCCTGAGAAAAAATTATCTAATTTTGATGCCTTTTTACTGGAACACATTGAAAATTGAAGGTGGGGGCGGGGCGAGCCCCCCCCCACCTTTCTACGCTACTGATATATATATATATATGAGAAAAAAAATAAAAAATAACATTTACAAGATAATGAGTCAACATTATCATGGACCACATATTTTCTATGTGAGGAGACGTTTCGTTGGTATCAACCTGAGTATATATCGAATGAAACTGTTTCCAAACATACAACTGTAACATACAAGTCACTAGAGAATGTACATAAGTGCACCATGATTTCACAAATCATTTACCTTCTTACAATCTTAAGTAAATGTTGCCTCCTTCCAGTAAATATACTATGTGAAGTTGTTCAAATAAAAAAAAAAATTCTAATTTCATCCAAAAATATTCGTCACAAGTAATTCGGTTTTACTCTCTTGAAAATTGTGCGTTCGTTTGTCAGTGGAATTTCTCAAACTGCTTTCTTATAAGACTAAAACTTGCTGTATACACTGGTAATCACTGCTATAATACATAATATTTTAGGATCAGTGTCACTTAAGTGTATGCACTTTATTTTTTTTTATATCTATAATGTTTAACCAATCCTCAAACTTTGCCTTAAAACGTATTGAGATGTTGTTTCGCCTCATGAAATCAATACGTAAACTACACCATACAAAAATGGGGACATAACTTTATAGTCTAATTGCTTTTCAACTAAATGAAACAAGAGCTGAAATCTGAGTATATTTTAAGAGCCCCGAAACGGCGTTATTATATGAGATAACAGCACTAAGAGCACAATATATTCATTTGATAATATAGTTTCAACTCGTGAAAGATGGGTACTCAGAGATGTCTGACAAAATTGACAGAATTAACTGGTCTGAAAGAGTTCTATGTGACAAATTAGGGCACTCATTTACGATTATCCGCTCACCCCCAAGGGGTATGCTTTAAAGATATTTCATGTATTATAAGTTGCTTATCCTCTACGAGGAGGAAAGTAAGCAACACAGAGGGTGTTAATATTTCTATGAAATTTCTTTCAGGGGATATTGTATATATGAGGTTTATATATCAGTAATCTCTCACGCTGGAAGATTTGCTGATAGACCTCCTGAATCAGCTTAGTCCAGATAGAAGTGAGGCGTCTTATAACCTCACTCCAGCTCATCTGGAACTAAGCAAACAGCAAAGCATTTGTGGGTTCATTTATTTAGCACACAATTTTTAACTATCTAGTTTACCTAGTACGCTAAATTTGAGTGCATGTTTCCCCACAAAAACAAGCATTGGTGTAGTCTCTGCATCTGCCACTTATGCGTGTGATCGCTTCGTAGACGACGTTGTGGGATTCCTAAGGTATTTTTCAGTCAACGAAATGCTATTCTCTACGACGCTACTGATGGTGGGTTAAGGCGTTTGTCCAGGCAAACACGTGCAAGAGCTGTATATTCTTAGAGCGAGACATGTGAGACATGTCAATAACTATTAGCATGGTGAGTTCAGGAATTCGGATCATATTAAATGTTTGCAACCCCCTCCTCTACCTCCCCTAACTTTCAATTATATAAATGTAATTGTATTTAACAATTGTGTACTGGTTAGAATTATAACAATCTTCCACCAAGGAACCTTGTCTCTGTAGGAGAGGCTGCTTCGCTGATTTAAACAGTTTCTACTAACTTATTATACAATTCTGTTGTCAAACTACACCGTTTAGCTGAATATACTTCAGCTTAAAGTTGCGTCGATCTAATTTGAAACTAAGTTTATCTGTAGTGAGTGTTTTTGTTTTGTTTTTGTAAAATTTTGTGTAAAAGAAAAACAAAAGAAGCTTGGTTTTATTTACAAAACATTGAACGAACAGAAATGGGGGATATGCGTAATTTTTCGTGTTCAGAGCATCGTGAGTCAACACTTAATTATCATTTTAAATTAACAAGAAACGAACTTTTAAATAAAGAGATCATTAACTGTGTGTTAATCAGACGCGCACGAAACTACAGTGGGCGGGCGTATCTTAACATCGATCTAACTGGTGATAGCAAGCACATGGAGTTTGTTACGTAAGCTTAGTAATTAGGTTTCCTATGACAAGTAATTAGTTTTCTTCCTGATCGCTAGAGGCCTTTTCACTTCGCTTAAATAACTGGTTAAGAAATATTGTTAATAAAATATCTTTTATGTATCCGTTCTGTCTGAGAGCTTTTACGCATATTTGCAGATTTTAATAAATCAACAAAATTTGTATCGTGGGAGGAATTGTAGTGTCAGTTGAACTCGTCATTTAATCTATTAATATATCTTTTATTCTGCTTTTAAATGAAGTTTTTGAAACCTTCAAGCTTATATTTTAAGATAGGACGTTATTTACCACTTTGACGGATTTCTCGATAACCTTAACTTAGTAGACCAATTATATTATATTTAACCATTTTTAAAGTCTGGTGGCTTATAGTGCTAAACATCTGGTTTCGATACCCGCGGTGGGCAGAGCACAGATAGCCCATTGTGCAGCTTTATGCTTAATAACAAACAAATATATATATATATATATATATCATCAGTAAGTCATACCTGCCATTCTTCAAACAAAATTCTATTTACATTTCATTGGCCTTCATTATCAACCTCAAAAACTTTACGATAGTTAAATGATTTATTCTGTGTTTTTTATGACTGTAAGCAGCCAGCAACTCCAGCCGCTATAAGGCTTTTGTCCAATGTTTTGAACCGGATAACGGGACTGACTGCCACTTTTATTAGGAAAATGTGGAAGGTGTTCAGGGGCATTACATCTCGAACTCCAAACCTTTTGATCTGCAGCCCGACATTCTAACCACTAAGCAACGTTCAGCTCAAAGATGTTTATATTCAAATAGAAGCGCGTGAAAAAACATTAGTATTTTGACCTTTTGTTTCCTAACGACAGTAGTTTGTGTAAGAAATTTTTAGATGTTTGTTCGTCCCTGTTGTTCGGTGAAAGAGATGAAATAACTTCTTTTGGGCGCGATTTTTGAGATACGTTGAGACCTTTGGCCGTCATAATTTTTCTTAAATCTGAGAAGTCATACTGTAACAGAGACGACTAACAACATACTTATGTAAACATTAGAAATAATAAAACTGAAACTGGTAAAAAGAATCTGTAAATAGATATTTTAACAGTTTTTCAATTACATCAAATTCAATTCGATTAAGTTAAATTTAAACATTTAGTTAGTTTGTTTGTTTTAATTAAGCACAAAGCTACACAATGGGCTATCTATGCTCTGCCCACCACGGGTATCAAAGCCCGGATTCTAGCGTTGTAAGTCCGCAGACATACTGCTGTGCCACTGGGGGCTAAACATTTAGTAAAATAACATAAGTATTTTTTTTTCGTTTAAAATTAAGCACAAAGCTAAGCAATGGGCTATCTGTGCTCTGTCCACCAAGGGTATAGAAACCCAGTTTCTAGCGCTGTAAATCCATAAACATACTGCTGTGTCACTGGGGAGGACAAGTATTTTTTCCATAATTCAACGTGTATCACAATATCTGTGAGTTCATAATGACTGTAGTCTTATGATTGAAAGATCCTGCTGTTATAACTTTATCCTTGCATTTTTATTTTTTGAAGATAAGTTTTTATGGTTATATCTTTGATTTATTTTTAGTAGGTGAGGTTTTGGACAAGTGTAACTTCATCATTAAATCAAAACTTATATTTCTGAATTCCAGATTTCCTTTTCGATAATTTTTTTTCAATATACCAGACTTGCTTGTCAGTTCCTACAATGTTATCACAAATAGCGTGACTGGATAAATATGTATGTGTAAGTGAATGTTTTATTTTAGCGTTTATAAGATTCATAACAACTCTGCTAATGGATTGAACCACAGTTATTATATCCATCCCTGTTCTCAAAGACAAAAATATTTAGTTTCATTCGTGAAAACGTTCTTACATTTTGTCCTCGTTTTTGAATATTCACAGTTTTAAAAAATAAATTTAAAAAAAAACTCTCAGTTTAGAACCGTATGAGGTTTTTGCACATATTTTCAATATTATTACAATTATGCCTAATTACGCATTATGATTACGTAAAGATGTGTGTGTCAAACTGAAATAAAATAAAGACGCAGCTTTACTAACACATTGCATCGTAATCTTTCATTATCGACTAAATAAGTATATATCTGATCACATTCTTTTCTTAGTGATTGCAACTATTTTAGAGTGAAATACTGAATTATTCTTAAAACTGTATTTTACTTTATATGTGGCTAAAAAAACAGTTGTTGTTATATAACATGTTTTCAGAGGTTTTACATTTTTCTAGCCCAATTGCAGATGTCAAATGAGCATGTCATTAAGTAACTTCCTTGTGTAAATGTTTATTTAAAACAATATTTTCTGGATCTGTTCTTTGCTTAAAACAATATAGTCAGTTATTTCACCAAATTGAAGCAAGAAGAGTTGTTTTATCCTGAAGTTTATGCCACCCAGGAGAAATCTCTGTAATGCTGCCACCAAACCTCACCAGTTCCTTGTTTTACTGTGTCTTTCAGGGAAAGATGATCGCTTCAAAGTTAACCTTTTCCAACCAGCGTCCAAACGTGTTCGTCCATGAGAAGCTAGCACACTTTGATTGTTTTAGTGTAACTTAATATTGTTAATATTCATATTGTTTAGGTTCTGACCACTTCCACACAGGAAAGCTGTGAAAGTATCGAATATTATATTTGCTCTGAAAAAATATATAACATATAATTAATCGTCTAATCTATATCTCTAAATCACTTCTAATGTCTATACGACGATTTTGTCTTAGTTTTACTCTCTTATAGTTTATAACGTAACTGCCATTTCTTGTTTCACATTTTCAGTTCCTGCACTTGTCCTGGAAAGCAAAAAATCTGTCAGAGACATGTGAAAGTCGGTACTGGGATTGTAGATTTTAAGGTAATGTCAGCTGTTATAATTATTCCCTTACGTCGATTATGTATAAGTTAGGTTATGATATTTCTTATATAATTATCACAGGTGAGTTGTGAAGTAACTTAGTTTCCAGGCCTCAATGAGCATGACTGAATTACAACTTTCGAACTGTATAATGTGTGGAATCTCAGCAAGTAAGGTCCACTTGTTTACATTGTTCCTGTTTCAACCGACCAGCCTGACTTTGCAAACTGTGTTGCTTTATCCTAGCTGTGCCACGTTAGCCCAGCAAAAATACAAGGTTAGTTAAATACAGATTAGTTGATTATTTGTCAAACTTGTCTGTCTCGTTTTCACGCAACAATTCAGCTACCAAATCCTCAAATCTCTTATTATAGGGGAATATTTTACATGTGCGTTATTATTTCATATATAATATTAAAAACATTAGGACTAAATACGAATAAAACTAAAACCTTTGTTAAACTTAATTTTTGTTTGGAAAACATGTAAAAATACCCCATTTACTAAAATACGTATAATGTAGTTTTTATAAAAGTATTTAAACTTACCTTTTTTTTTCGACGTTCTTTACTGTGGATCTTCCTCGAGATGACACTGAGACTGATCTTACCGTAACCTTACCCAAGGGGATTGAGAATGGACAGTATTGACAGAAACTGGTCTCTTTAAGAACCTTACCCAGAGTCACTAAGATGGGATGTGAGTTCCGCAAATTGGTCTAATCAAAAACACTATCCAAAATGAATGAAAATGGATGATATTCCAAGAAAGTAATGTAATCTAACGCCTTATCCCAAAATGGCTGATATGGGATGATATTCCCAGAAACTGGTCTAAGCCAAAGTTTTACCGAAGGTGAATGAGAACTGGATGACATTCCCAGCAACTGATCCAGAAGCTTATCAAAGGGGAATGAAAATGGATGATATTCATAGAAACAAGTATAATCTAGAGCCTTTTTCCAAGGGACTGAGAAGGGATTGTGTGTTTTGAAACCGGTTTAATCCAGAACAACCGACAGCCCGGATTGTTTCAGAACCCAACAGCCAACATAGCTTAGATACTCAACAGCCCGCATTGTTTAGACATCCAACAGCCCACATTGTTTCAGAACCCAACAGTCAACACAGCTTAGATACTCAACAGCCCACATTGTTTCAGAACCCAACAGCCAACATAGCTTAGATACTCAACAGCCTACATTGTTTAGAATCCGAAAGCCCACATTATTTAGACATCCAATAGCCCACATTTTACAGAACCCAAAAGCCAACATAGTTTAGATACTCAACAGTCCACATTGTTCAGAACCCGACAGTCCACATTTTTTAGATACCCAAGGGTCCACATTGTTCAGATACCGACAGACTGTTTTCGGAAGGCGCAAATTCGCTGTGGATGAACCTCCTCCACCTTATAAAGAGTTCGGTTTGTTGGGTTTCTTTGCTTGCTTCTTAACGTCTGAACCACGTTTAAGCGTGAAGATTATGGAGTTACTCTACATAGTATAATAGAGTACAGTCATTTAAATAAAATATAGAATCATTTTAGAAAGTAGTATAACAAATATCTTAGAAGTTGACTTTTTACTTACAATCCCATAATGTTTTCAGAGCTACTACAAGTTTTGAAAACTAAGGTTTGTTAACAAAATAGTATATTTTACGGTGAAGTTTCCGTTTGAGAAATGTATAGTTTTGATATAAATTTTGGAATGTTTCTTTAAGTATTTTGATGCCAGAGCGTTTGGTAGTATGATAGTTATGCACAAAGCCACACAAAGTGCTATCTGTGCTCTGCCAACCACGGGAACCGAAACCCGGTTTCTAGCGTTGTAAGTCCATAGACATACCGCTTTTCACTGTTAACAAATTATTTTTCTAATTTAGTTTTTCGATTTAAGTATGAAAATACCATTCAGTGAGTGTTAAAATTAAAAGTAAAAAAATAATAAGCGTACGCTTGTAAATTTACAGAAATAACTACTAGCATGAGGCTGTAAAAACAAGTTACCTATATCTACTGTATAGAGTAACAAAAAAGTAGGCTTGATGGTCCTTACTGACTAGACATCCTTTGACACGGTAAACACTTCCCTAATTCCCTATTAAAGAACACTAAGCGGTAAAATCTATACAGTAAGACTTTCATTTCTTTTACACGCACTCTGGTGGTTCAGCGGTATCTGAGGGGTTATAACACTAAAAATGTGGTTTCTATATTCGTGGTGGGCACAGCACAGATAGCCCATTGTGTAGCTTTGGGCTTAACAACAAACAAACAAAAAATTATGGCATCCTCTTGTGTTTATTTAAATATAAGTTGTGAATGCGCAGAATTTCAATTTTATTCATTGTCAAGATAAACCATCGACATACCAAATATTTTGATATAGTTTTTAGTGACAAATGAAAACTTCAAGTTACATCAAGACTCTTAGTACTTGGGCTAGTTGAGGTATAAACAAGTGTTATTCATGCGAAACACCAATGACAGAATTCAGTTAGGCCTACCGTCAATAAACTTGTGGTTACTATTTGCTGAGACATTGAGAAGTGATTTACGCTAAACACACACATAATAAAAATTACGGCTTTGACAGTACTATTTTAAACTATTTGGACGTTCAACCACCGTTGCTTTAAAGAAGCAAAAGAAGCGTTACTATTTTAGATCCTAAATAACATTCATGGCTTTGAGCCAATGCTAATAAATAAGGTATGTATGTTTTCGTTCGTTTTTGCTCAGCAAGTCGATCATGACAAGAACCTCATAAGAAAACGAGAAATGTTGTCTTTGATCTAAAAAAATAAAGGAAAGTGTTACAGCAAAAATACCTGAAAGATGTCCTGCTCCCATTATTTATCTTCCCTTGCGATAGTCGTGTTGTAAGTTTTGAGTGTTGTATATGTTGTAGCAGAGACCATTGATATAGGAGTTAATTTTTTTATTTAAAACGAAAGTAACAAATTTCGACCTGCTTAGGTCGTCATCATGTTAATCTTGTTAACTTGTCAGATTTTTGACTCAAGAATTTTGATAGATAATTGGCTATTGTCTCCAAAATTAAACTGTCCTTCAGATCTCATAAAAAGAAGGGGTGTTTGGCGAAAAGATCAAAACAATAAGTTTTATTTTTCATTAAGCTAATCAACTGTTGAAGCCAGGGTCACCGCAATTGATATGAGGTTTGTTTATTAGGTCGAGTTAAGATACTTTGCAAAATTATTAACGGTTGAATTAAGGATATTCGTATTTGACACATGGTTTACTCATTTCATGGATAAAAGGTAAAAAAAAAAGGATCACGTGCTATATCTTTCATTAGCGATATTCAATATTAAAGTCATATCTAGGATCATCATACACAACACACCCTTCCATAGGTGGAGAAACTAAAAGGGGATACTGATGGCGGTGTTCTCCCCCAGCAAATGTTAACCCGGTAACAAGCTGCCCCTTTTAATGAGGAATGGAGATAATAAAGATATAATTATCAAGGAAAGTCGTTGTTTCAACTTTTAATGGTTACGGTTAGTATAGCAAAGAGGGTGTCTCTAATCCCCCCCCCCCCCGATTTAAATTTGTTCCACCGCATATGACCTTTTATATGTACTGTTAATATAATATATTTCATAATCAAAGAATAGACGGTCAAGATAACAAGATGTCGTTATTACGTAACCTAATAATGGGAAATCCAGGACCATTATATCTGATATGTAGATCCTTCCTCTAACAACATGGTGTAGGTAACTTTGATATCGACTTTGTTTAAAAACACGCCTTACTAATCTTTCACACTTTGACATCGACTTTGTTTAAAAACACGCCTTACTAATCTTTCACACTTTGACATCGACTTTGTTTAAAAACACGCCTTACTAATCTTTCACAAATATCGCACTTTAATGATTTTAAAGAAAAAAGTAGGCAGAAGTTTGGCAGAGAAATTATAGGATGCAAAAACAGTAATTATATGCAAGTAAAATCCACTTAGTCCATTAATTAAATTTATGATGTCATAACAAACATTCACCTTTGTACTCTATGGAATTACAAACAAGTAATCTTAATAACTGTAATTTAGTCTAGGAAAAGAAAGTATAAAATCTTATTCAAGTTACAAGTCATTAAAACCTATTTTCCAATTTGTTTTATATGACGCCCTCTAGAGTTTGCTTCTCTGAATAAATGGTTATTCAATCATTTCATGTTTCATTTTCACCCACTGGAGGAGATTATTGGTTTCCCATATGTTTGGAAGTAGTTCTTACTGTGTAGGTTATTAGTGTGCCTGCACTCCGATGAGTTCATGACCCGTTGCCGTAAAAATACGCTCTGCTTTTTGGGGCCGTAGTGTGAGATAGTAAATTTTTTTTTATGATTATGTTTATCGTTCATTTATTATTTCCTTCTATCGTTTAGGCCCCCAGTGGCACAACGGTATGTCTGCGGATTTACAGCGCTATAAACCGGGTTTCGATACCCGTGATGGGCAGAGCACAAATAGCCCATTGTGTCAGTTCATATTGACTATCTTCGTTTGACTTTACATCATTGTAAGATTTTGATTAGTATAATTTTCACGAATACTTTGCTTAGATAAGAGTAATTTAGAAGAAGAAGAAGAACCAACTCATACCCTGAATTTGACTAATGGAAATATTAAATAATTTTTAGCACTGGGACGTCAATACGAGTTTAAATTTATATTTGTTTAGTAAACTTATCTACTATCCAAGAGACAGTCTTGACATTATAAACCCCGTGAAACGTGACTTAACAGAAACGTTGTTTAGCAAAGGCTCATAAGGAACGTGATCACGAGGCATTTTGTGTCACGTACTGCGATACACGTGCTAGGATGTACTACCCATAAATGTAACAGCACAAACCTGTTGACACGTCTTGACCCCTTAACATGCCCACGCAAGGAGAGGAAAGCTTTAGCGAGGGTTCTTATATGCATACATATAAAAGAAACAAATTCAGAAGGGCTAGAGAATAAGGAAGTGTGAAAATAAATAAGAAACGAGCAAGAGATACGACACTACTGAAATGTGACCTATTTGAAGCATTACGAAACCAGAATGCCTCTTTCTCCTTAAAAACACGTGGTCAGTCGTCCTCTATCTCTTACACTAGACAAAGTAAATAAGGGGTAAAGAAATTGGAAGATCGAGTATATTTGCTAGTTTTCCAACATTAATGCCCACCACGGGTATCGAAACCCGGGTTCTAGCGGTATAAGTCCGCAGACATACCGCTGTGCCACTTGGGGTGAAGCATGTAAGGAGGACTTCGAGTGAACAGTCATGTATAATGAGCATGTTTGCTTTTTTCTCAAAAACTAGGACAGTCACGCCCTATTCTAATTATCGCAGAAAATGTAGTTATGATTTTAGTCTGTATAAATAAAGGCAGGTTTGTTCAATATGACATCAACGATTATCATATAGAAAATTCTAGAAAAATCATTGATGTCAGGACTAGCTTTAATACTGCGGAGAATGTTTATAGTGCTATACTGACTTGGCATGGAAAACGTACGTTGCTAAACTAGTTACATGTGTCATATAATTTGTATATGTAATAAAGTCTTGTGAGTATCTAAAGATAGTTGTTTTTAGTACAGGTCGAAGTCAAAGTGAAGGTAAGTAGGCATGATAACAATACCTCCCCCCCTCCTACACACATACACACAAACATCAGTATTTGAGACGTAGATGACTATAAAATATGTAAATAATTCAAATTAACATACAGATACATCAAGTGAAATTTACACAGACATAGGCTCTCTCCCCTTACAAAATGGTCCAGCATAGCCAGGTGGTTAGAGCGCTTGACAATCAATCTGAGGGTCGCGGGTTCGAATTCCCGTCCTACCAAACATGCTCGCCCTTTCAGCTTTGGGGGAGTTATAATGTGACGGTAAATCACACTATTCGTTGTTAAAAGAGTAGCCCAAGAGTTGGCGGTGGTTGGTGTTGACTAGCTGCCTTCCCTCTAGTCTTTCACTGCTAAATTACGGATAGCTTTGGGCGAAATTCAAACTAATTACAGCTAATTATGACGAAAACCGATAATGCCGAACATAACGGACAGACTAAGAAAACAAGCCATGTGTTGCACGGATGAAACAGTGGAATATATCCCACTAAGAGAGTTATTGTAAGATGGAGACTGACACAGCGGTTGGGATACATCTTAAGTCTCCTTTAATCTCTATTTGCAAGCACATTGTAAAATTAAATCATAACTCAATTCATAACTAGAAGCAGATATAGGTACTAAAGCCTCCAACGTTCTACATCACACTTTATTATTTATTGTCTGTAGCCAGATTTGCTCCAATGAAACAAACAAAAAATTACAACGAACTAGTGGAATTAGAGAGAGAGAAGCATGTATATTCCTAAGTTGAAATCCCAATACCTTAATATTTACATATCTACATTAACGGAAATAATTATAGAAACATACAAGCGATAAATATATAGGAGTCACAAACAACGAGTAATGGCAACTAGATGGTGAAATTATTAAAGGTGCAAAACAGTATCACAAAAATTCAGAGAAGAAGCAAATACATTTACAATGCACGTGTATTTTGTATGTATTGATTTCACAGAGTATTATACATTGTTTTCATGCTTCCATACAGTTTATCAGTGTATGATTATACAATATAGCTCCGAATGTCATGTATTAATCGCTAAAATTCAGCCTAGCTGTTGGCCACCTTGGACTTTCTCAGTTTTTAGATAATCCCGTACAGCGTCAAGAAGTTGCATATCGGGACTTTGTTCAGTCTGAGTCTCATCAGTCTCTTTACAATCAATATATCGTTTCACCACATATGTTGTATGTTCGGAATAATTTTCTAGTTGGTAGATGAACCATAATGCAATAAGTCGTGGTCCTTAGGATATGACATGATGGATAAGAACTTGTCTATAATTTTCAGCAATCATATTTGCGTAAATCACCGACACCGACGGCTGAGATGCACCCCCTATCTTGATCTGATCTCCCACCATGCTCAATTGTATATGTTGTACATTGACTGCGATAACATTGTTTTCTCCAATGTCGAACAAACTGTCTCGATTGTTGCAAAAGAATTCGAATTTGGATTCATCTTTAAAGAACAATAGTTTCGAGCTTTGCTCATTCCATTGTATGTGGTCAGATGCCCATTTCAACCCCTTTCATATAGTTACATCTTCTCAGCAGGTTTTTGAACAGCTACAAATCCACTGAGACCATTTCGTGCTAATATGTATCTGTTCTCTTGATAAATTCAGACCTAAGTTGTCTATCTTTTAAAGAACGTGCCTTGAGATACGTAACCTCATTTTTGGAGAATTTATACCACTTCTGTCATTAACAGTGCCAGTTTTACGTACCCTTTTGTTAGTCTTGCATGTAGCTCCTACTGAAACATGGAGTCTTACCGCAATTTTTGGCATGGAATATACAAACTTCAATTTTTACACGTTTGTCATGCGATGTTTCAATTCTGGGATTCATTACTGGTGTTCCTATACTACTAAATAGCACGAATTCCTTTGCTTTTATAAGCTTTTTTACATTGTCATGAAACTTTCTGGTTAGTTTGGTGACAACCAATCGCAGTGTAAACTATCTACACGTGACTTAACTCTGGTTTATTTCATTTTCACACAATAAAGAGATGTAATTTCTGTTGTATTTGTCGTTTACATACTTTTTCGTAATCAGTTCTTTAACTATTTCAAACACTATATACGAACAGGAACTAACACTTAATAGTTCATTTAGTATTAATAGATAACAAAAGAAAATTGGAATTTACTCTGCTAATAGAATCATTTAACTTCGTCTCTTACCAGCGCCTCTCCAAATAAACGCTCGATTGCATGAGCTATTTTTAATAATTACCTATTATCTAATACAGAAATGCTAGTAGCCCAAGGTTATCTTGGCATGTGTCAATATAAAAACAGGGGTGGCATAGTCGAAATACTATTTTTAAAGTGAACGTTTATTTATACTGTAACAATTTTTTAATGTTTGTATAAAACATAGGCTTGTTTTGTTTGTTTTGAATTTCGCGCAAAGCTACACGAGGGCTATGTGTGCTAGCCGTCCATAATTTAGCAGTGTAAGACTAGAGGGAAGGCAGCTAGTCATCACCACCCACCGCCAACTCCTGGGCTACTCTCTTACCAACGAATAGTGGGATTTACCGTCACATTATAACGCCCCCACGGCTGAAAGTGCGAGCATGTTTGGTGGGACTAGGATTCGATCCCGCGACCCGCAGATTGCAAGTCGAGCTCCCTAACCACCTGGCCATGTTGGGCTCAAAACATAGGCAATATTATTGTTTAAACTCTGAATATAATTTTACGATATTTACTTTTTAATAGTTAAATGAAACTAATATACATTCTTTTATTCAAAACTGAGGTATATGACCAAAATCTGAGGTATAAGTAGTGCAGCTAATGTATAAATAATTCATATCAAAATTCGTACAGAATTCGAAAATTGAAGACGCAAGTACAAATAAAACAATTTTTCAAACTATAAAATGCATTCATTTTGTGACACTATACAAAATAATTGATCAAAATGTAATTTTACATCACTCAGTCAAAAAATGGTTACACAGTTATTTACCATTACTGTTTTCATGTAAACATTGCAAGTAAAATTTTATGTGATCATTTTTCACGTTTGTTTATCGTCTTTCTTTGAGACTTATCACATTGTTTTTACTCTCTCATTTATTCATATTAGTACTTTCGCAGCATTTACTGATGTTAAAACGTTAACTGTTCCTGTAAGTAAGGAGTTTAGCACATTTACAGACTTAGAATAATTCAAAAGGAAAAAGATGATATGAAATAGGGCCGGGCGTAGTCCAGTGATTAACGTAGGCCTACAATAATCAGCGTCAGCGTACAAGTGTTCAATCTTGTAAAAATGTTAAAGGAAGAAAGAAAGTATGTCGTTATAGTTTAAATGGACTGGACAATATAAATAACACGTCAATAAAAGAACAACGTCAGAATATGTATTATCCAAATCCTTAAATCATCAGCTTGAAAGTATTCTCAGCTTTTTATGACCTTTTAATTTTCTTCGTAAGATACTTCACTATGAATAGAAGTTATAATCAGACACAAAGAAATTTTATTGAAAATTTATTTGCATAAATTCAAAAGAGTGATATTTAACCCAGCACTTTTCTGATCTGCAAATTCATTCCGCTCTTTTCACTAACGGTGTTTTAAGCCCTAAAATCGGGAATTAATCGTAGAGCAATTGGTGGCTTTTTTACCTTCACAACATTCAGCAAATAATACAGTACCTAAAACTGCCTTTCAACGATGATGATTTAGTATTAGAGCTTTTGACCAGAACAACTTTCATGCTTATCAGTTCATCTTATGTCGAGAAATCTTCATCTGAAAATGAGATTTTCCTCGATTGTGCACATACTTTGGTAGAAGTTAATTCATTGCCTTTTGCAAAGTAAATTACCTATAATAGACCTGTATTCAGTGCTATAACTAGTCAATATACACTGGTAACTATGCTCGAAAGTCATAATTATTACCCTAGTTCCAGTTGTAAGTGCAAGGTTGTAAGGTGTGATGTTTGTTCGAAAGACAAACTTACTGGATGCAGTCACGATGTGGTTCCTACTGAAGTCGAAACGATCAGAAAAAGCGGTCGTCCAAAAACTTTATAAATTCAATTAAAAGAATACAATAAAATTTCGAAGCAGTAAGAATTAGATACTTTGTTTTTCTCATTGTAATCACTTTCATTGTCTTAGGTCGTAAGATATAGTGGAAGAACATTTATTGTTGTTTCTACTAAGTGTGCAGAGTGTCCTAGATGTCAAGATCATTCTTTCGGTGCCAATCAAGGTCTAAATGGAAAGTATCTAAGCACAACTTTCGGAAGATTTTTCACCAACACCAAAATAACATTTCTCAATTTTCATTACAGTTTTTGAAATAAGAGATCCAATCCTATACTTATGGAAAGCTTTATCTAAAACATTGGTCTAGCAGATATTTTCTCATCAAATCATGTCAATTTCTATACGATCGACTCAAATGAATGGAAGTATCTGTTGTTTTAAGTTTACCTTTTTGGCACCAGTCTTGCAAAGAGTGTCTTATTTTTGTTTGTAAAAAGTTAAAAAAAGACTACAAACTGGTTTTACCCTTGAAATTTCTCGTTTTAACTTTGTAATATATATTTTTTATTATAAATCAATCTTAATATTAACGATATCAGTCCCAAAATTTGATTGACACTATAAATTAATTTGCATTTAACTTTAGAAGATAAACTCTATGTAAATTTGAGACCAGAACGGTAAACCAAATCTGCTTTTGAAACAAAGGTTGAACAAGAATCACTTGGCCGTTTGCTAAACTTTTTTTTTTTTTGTAGATAAAGAGTTTATTTTATGTTTTGACTTTGCTTTTGTTTAAAAAAAAGAAACAAACGATTTCCTTGATAATCTGGCATAAAATTGTTTATTTTTCAGTTTAGGTAATGTTACACTGTAAGAAAAACAAAACATGTAATCCATTATTCCAACCTAACCTTATAAAAATATAAGATTAATATTTTCTTACACGAAGTTACTTGTAGTTAGTAAATAAATGTCCATATTTGGTAATGATATCGAAGTAAATGTTTAGCTCTTACCAAGCATAATTGTTCTACCTCAGATTTGTAGTAGACTTTTCCGTTATCTAGACAAAAACGTTAACTGACTCCTCGGTAGCCAAAAGCACAAATAGAAAAAGAATTAAACGACGAAATTAAAACGCTTACTACGTCGTCATTAGCGAATTTTCAGTTCTCTGATATTATTCGATAATATTTAGAGTAAAGATTATGACTTAAGCACACACCTAGATGAATATAAATGAAGTGTATTAAATCCATGCTACAAAAATCGTTATAAATACTTAGCCATGTGTTAAAACTCTAAAACACTTTCACACATTTTTTTCAATAAAACGTGCAAAACTTATCACATGCATTTAGATAATTCACTTTATCTAGTTAATTTGACTGAGGTATGTTGTAACAAGCACTTGGATAATGTCTTTACTTAATTACTTTTCAAGAAGTCTAAGAAATGTAATCTTGTTTAGATGTATATATCGATTTAAAACTGAGCTAGTTTTCTACATTGTATGAAATGCCCTTTCTGTACAATTCGTTGGTTTCAGTAACAGCTTCAAAAGTTCCATTCAAACTGATTCCGAAATTTGACATATTTATCAGTATTAGAACAGCCAATGACACAAGCAATATCTTTTAAAAACAAGCTAGGCTTAGTTTAAATTCTACATAAAGCGATTAACTTGCTATTTGCTATGCCCCGCTCTTGGTCCAGCAACATTGATCGAAAATGTTCCATGACGCACTAGAATACTAAGAAACTTGGCAACTAGCCAACCTCGTCCTGAAATTGTAAAATTGACTTTTATTACATCAACTTTGATTTCTTTAAACTAAAATGTTGCCTGGGTGTGCTATACTGCGGATGCTAAAAGCTTTTGTGTGTAAATCATAGAATACATTTGTATTACAAACTAGTGATTACATAGGCTTTAGTGGCCCTTAAAAAACTACAAGGCATAGACTGAAATAATTTAGAATATTTAAGCACCAATAGAATGTAGAAAAAAATCCAAATTCGTTTATCTATGTCATTGTACTTGCTCAGAATAATTTTATTTTAGGACACATTTTTGATATCATTAGAATAATGTTCTTCTAACAAACACGACTAGCAAAGCAAGAGGTCTTTAATTAGTTGTAACTGTGTTTCAGTGTTAAGAATCTACACACATAGTGAACATAGCTAAAAAAACATTTTAATAAGCGATTAAGACAGACCAATGTCCTGTCGAAATATGTAATATGTTCCCCAAAATAAATCCCTTTATTATACTTATAAATCGTTGTTTGCCAACTTATTATTATATTATAATAGTGTGCTTTCATACTCAAATAAACAAATATTTTAGGTGTTATTGTGTATTAAGACACTTATAAACTTTTAAATCAACAGTAACGTTATTGAAATCTGTGACATTTCGAACCTAAAACTAGTTTACATATATTGTATACACACACATGTTGAAAGCAGCAGAGAAAAGTCTCTTACTCGTATTTTTTACCACTTCTGAAGTGCCCAAATTATTTTATGCATAAACGATTTATTTAAAACAGCGTTTTATTTATTATTTTGTAATTCAAAGTCTGTAGTGAGAACTGAAAGATAAATTTATTTGTTCTCTTAATTCTTAATTTTAAAAGTAGGGAGGGCAGTTTAAAGAAGAACTGGCGAACGAAAAAAGAGAACAAATATTTCTACTTAAAAATGCTGGACTTTCTTCATTTTATTGGTCAAATGTTTGGTAATAAGACAGTGCAGGGAAACGGTGTTCTAGGGGATTCTGTGTAATACAGCTAAGAATTGTAACAAAATCGATGTCATTGTGGGCGACATAATGTAAGAAAAGTACGTAAACCTGTTATATTTTTTAAATCTTTAAATAAGTAGTAGGTCCCGTTGATTAGACGCTGAACTGTTGGTTTAACTTATTCAAGACTGATTTTAGATTAATTCTAGAACTAGTTCCAAATTATTAATGACTGACTTTCCATTATGTCTAGCTAAAACAGTGTGTAGAATGCACTTGGGAGTGTCCGTTCTCTGTGGGCATGACGCCACTCAGTTTGTATCTGAACTGAGTGGCGTCATGCCCACAGGGCACGGACACTCCCAAATGTTTTCTACATATTGTTTTGATAATCCCAAATTCATCTATAAACCTTTGATTAAATATGTTCAAAATACTTGTGTGTGTATTGGAAATCAATAATTTAATCAACTAACAGTGGGAATTTACTAAGAAGAAAAGTAAAAGACACCCCATTTATCATTATTTACCATTTGGAGATGATCCCCTACTTCTTTTTCCTAATTCAAAGTCGACAGTTTTCTAACGATCCCATATACAACGTATTTATTTGCGGCATTTAGTGTAGGATGAGGTCAGGCTGCTGGTTCGTGGGTTGTTGTTGTTTTCGCGCAAAGCTACACAATGGGCTATCTGCGCTCGGTCTACTATGGGGAAACGAACTCTGGATTTTAGTGTTGTAAGTAAACATACCGCTAATCAACCTGGGGACTGTTTAGTGGGTATTATTTATTTATTTATTCTTAAGCTAAACGTCTTTTTTTATTAATACGTAATGATGGGTGTGTGTGTGTGTAATTCTGTTGATTATAAACTTTATATTTGTATAAATATGTATAGAAAAGGCTTTAAAAGTTTATGACATATGCTTTTAGGGAAGGCTTTGGTTTCTTCTCAATATCTCTTACCCAATATAAACCCTTACTTTGTTAAGAAAAGCGAACTGTGGTGCTGCTAGGGGCCATTTTTGACATGTTGGTGTGTTGTAAATAAAAAAAAAGGTACATATATATTAATTCATCTGGTGTACGAAGTCATTTTTATTGATATTGTGGACACTAAATGCTGTGTTTCCCTAAGACGTCCAAATATGATGATAATAATAAATTATGACAAAAGCTTTCGCTTCAGATGGGTTCAGGGACTGGAAAGCGGAAGTTCAGACAATACAAGGACCAATAAAGTAAAACAACATGTAGAAAATTTTAAAAAGTAGAGATGAACCTACTAGGTTCATAGCTTAGCTTGAAATGACTGGTTCGTGACTGAACTAGAACTAATTGATTAATTACAGAGTTAGCCTACTTCGTTCGTAGCTTAGCTTGAAATGTCTGATTGATGACTGGATTATAACTAGTCGTTTCATGAAAGAGATGAGCCTACGTTGTTCATAACTTAGCTTGAAATGACTGATTGATGACTGGATTATAACTAGTCGTTTCATGAAAGAAATGAACCTACTTGGTTCATAACTTAGCTTGAAATGACTGGTTCATGACTAAACTAGAACTAATTGGTTAATTACAGAAATTAGCCTACTTGGTTCATAGCTTAACTTGAAATGACTGATTCACGACTGAACTATAATTGATTCATGATCAATATAAGCCTATCTGATTTATAGCTTAGTTTGAGATGACTGAACTATAACTACGTGGTTCATGGCAGAGATGATCTTACCTAGCTCACAGGCTAGTTGAAGAAGACTAATCCGTGACTGAGCTAGAATTAACCAGTTTATGAGAGAAATTAGCCTACTTAATAGATAAGCTAGAAATGACATATCTATTATAGAGCTGTTATTAACAGATTCTTGATGTCTTATCATTAGTTTATGACAAAGGTATATATATATATAAACAATTTAATGAAACTCAGTAGCGGTAGCCTGAAGTGTTATTTCTGTACTTCTCTACTGCCATCACCTTTGCTGCATATTGATTACCATGCAGTGGTAATACCGTATCAAACAATAAACTGGTTCAGAATTTCTAATGAGATTTCTATTGTTGCTACTGGTAGCTTTAGCGAAGTCTAGTGTTAACTATTTCAAATATTATAATAATTTATAAATGCCATGTAAACATTTATTTAGCGAAACGATAAGAATTTCAAATATTATAATAATTTATAAATGGCATGTGAATATTTATTTAGCGAAACGTTAATAATTTCAAAGAGAGTTAGTAAAGGACCCGTCAAGACTCCAAACTAGTTTCCTGAAATATCAGATAACTATTATGAAGTACAAAGGTAATCGAAAATATATAAGTTTTAAAGTGTTTTTTATTTTATTTTAACCGAGAGTAGTGTAACAAGTACATTTCAAATTGTAAACATGCGGTAAAAGTTCTTAGAAGGATGAATAATAGTGTTGTCTCGATATATATACATCTATCTCTATCTTTGTGCTAGATAAATCCATGACTTTTATCCTAACATCACATTGAAAAGAAAGATTCGAGAAAACATGAAGAGTCACAGATGTACTTGCACAAACGATTCAAAATGATTACTTCGAATATTATATGGAAACTATGTAATTATCAATAAAGCTGCATAAACTATGTAACTTACAAATACCTAATTAATTTGTTATATAACTGATTTTGCAGATAGCTCATAACCACAAAACAAAAAGGAAAAAAAAAAAGAAGAGAGAAATGTAACTACTGGTACGGTGCTGTCATCTGTCGGAAATGAGTTATATTGCAATTTTCCGAAAATATTTTTGGTTAAACTTTATATAAAAGCTACTCAACGATCTAAATTAAAACGAATTTATTAGCTCTAGGCAAATATTCTATCAGTTTTTGATTTCATTTCTGGATATATATATTTTTTTCACAACAAACGTGACTTGTCCTAACTGATAAAGGGATACATTGACCTGTTTTGGGTGTTACCTGTACTTTCTGTATTAGTGTACCAACAGATGACATTCGGCAACATCATTAACAGTTCAAAATATTGAAAATAATTTTAGGTTCATTATAATGTTTTTTCCAGCAAGAATATAGAGTGGAGCGTGGCCAAATGGTTAGCATATCGGGCTGTGGAGAAGAAAGTCCAAATTTTCCGCACTTTTAGTTGTGAAAGCGTTATAAAGAGAAGCAGTCAATCTTATTATTTGATTCAAAGCAGGACAAAGTCCTTGTAGTGGCTGATGATATTGACTGGTGCCTCTTCTCTGGTCAGTAGCTCAAAAATAAGAACTGCGATATTTCAACCCTAAAATGTGTCTCTGATCTGACTGTTTAGATTATGTGCAGACATGGTGGATTTCAACTTGAAAATATCACTAATTTAACAATATAATGTTCTGTAGTAACTGAAACTTGCTACGCATAAAATAGTAAGTTAAAAATACACAATACTGGCAATTATATACATAATGAATAGGCTGTTGTTTGTTATTAAGCACAAAGCTACACATAGGGCTATCTGTGCTCTGCCCACTACGGGTATCGAAACCCGGTTTCTAACAGTATAAGTTCACAGACATATCGATGTGCCACTGGAGAGCCATAATGAATAGGATCTGTGTTCCCGACCTGTTTAGGTACTTGAAACGCATATTTCTTTTTTGTGAACTTTCAATAGATTGTCTTTTAAAATGCATCATATAATAATTTTAGAATAATATAAATAGGAAAATTATCTAATTTTTATCATTTTAACGCAAAGCTACATCATGACTAACGATGCGCTCTGTCCACCGCATAGGATCGAACCCGGGATTTTAGCATCGTCGAATGGAACTCTCGGTAATGTGTTCATTTTCACGGTGCTTTACGTGATCTGCAACGTCTAATGATGACGAATAGCGTAAGAACCAGTGGTGATGTCTTTAAAGGAGTCATCTTGCTATATGGGGGTGTAAGAAGGCTGGATCAGTGAAGAAAACTTGTACAATAGCTCTGTAACATTGATATAACAGACGTTAGCCCATTAACACAATAAGACGTTATAAGCTGTAATTAATCAGTATCCCACTATAATTTAAACAATATTACAATGAAAAACAACACCAAAGAAACAAACATATAGGGTTCAAATAGAGTAAACAAAGCAACAGAAACCTAGGATATACAACAGAGAAGATAACAAAAGATAGTGTTTAATCATACTGCATTTAAGCTGTTTAATATGTAGTGAAATACAACATAGTTTAATAAAAATACACAGAGTATATACTAAACTGATAATACTCTAGAATTCTAAGTGAGTAGAGACAAACCTATTTCTCTTTAATAAAACCTGTTGCCTTCTGTAGGAAGGACTATTACTTTTTGTATTAAGAAGGGTAGCTTGTTAGACAAAATTCTGTAGTGGGTGCTTAAACATTTAGCATTATAAAACTTGTAGTAAACACTGACATCTTCTGTATTATAAAACTTACAGTAAGGAGTATAGCTTTGAATATCGTAAAAGCTATAGCAAGTTGTGTAAACCTCTGTATCATAAAACTGTGGCAAGGAATGTAGCCATTAGTGTAATGAAACATAAGGCCTGAAACCCTTGCATTATAAAACCTATAGTAAGTTGAGTAACCTTCTGTCTTATAAAACCTGTAGTGAACAGTGTAACCTTTTGTCTTATAAAACCTGTAGTGAACAGTGTAACTTCCTGTCCTATAACACCTGTAGTGAACTGTGTAACCTACTGTCCTATAACACCTGTAGTGAACAGTGTAACCTTCCCTATAAAACCTGCAGTGAACAGTGTAACCGTCTCTCCTATGAAACCTATAGCGGGAAGTGTAACCTTCTGTCCTATAAAACCTGTAGTGAACAGTGTAACTTTCTGTCCTATAACACCTGCAGTGAACAGTGTAACCTTCTCCTATAAAACCTGTAGTGAACAGTGTAACTTCTGTCCTATAAAACCTGCAGTGAACAGTGTAACCTTCCCTATGAAACCTGTAGTGGACAGTGTAACCTTCTGTCCTATAAAACCTGTAGTGAACAGTGTAACTTTCTGTCCTATAACACCTGCAGTGAACAGTGTAACCTTCCCTATGAAACCTGTAGTGGACAGTGTAACCTTCTGTCCTATAAAACCTGTAGTGAACAGTGTAACTTTCTGTCCTATAACACCTGTAGTGAACAGTGTAACTTTCTGTCCTATAACACCTGCAGTGAACAGTGTAACCTTCCCTATGAAACCTGTAGTGGACAGTGTAACCTTCTGTCCTATAAAACCTGTAGTGAACAGTGTAACTTTCTGTCCTATAACACCTGCAGTGAACAGTGTAACCTT
>NW_013665690.1:658667-661846 GCF_000517525.1 Limulus polyphemus
CAAGTAAAAGCTTGGAATGGTCTATTCTTTCATTGGGGTGTGTCTGTGAGCCAGACTAGTTTCCGAGAATTCCCCTCCTCATCAGTGATCCTGTGAATGTAAAACACTTAAATATACCATTTCGATTTGTGATACCTCTCTACCAAAAAAGGCTTGGTTTGGTCTGAAGTTTCATTGGTGGTAGTGTTCAGGGTCACTGATGAGGAGTGGAATTCTCCGAAACTAGTCTGGATCACAGACACACCCCCAATGAAAGAATAGACCATTCCAAGTTTTCACTTGTTGTTAAACAAATGTTTAAACAACTCTATTCAAGTGTAACCTTCTGTCCGATAAAACCTGTAGTGAACAGTGTAACCTTTTGTCCTATAAAATCTGTAGTAAGGACTGTAGCCTTCTGAATTATAAAACGTTCAGTAAAGACTGTAGTATTCTGTAGTAAGGATTGTAGCCTTGTGTATTATAAAATTTGTAGTAAAGACTGTAGTCTTCTGTATTATAAAATCTGTAGTAAGGATTGTGGTCTTCTGTATTATAAAATTTGTGGTAAGGATTGTGGTCTTCTGTATTATAAAATTTGTAGTAAGGATTGTGGTCTTCTGTATTATAAAATTTGTAGTAAGGATTGTAGCTTTGTTTAAAATCGCTACTACATGGCTAAATGTTTGATGACGTTAATGTTTTGAGACATGGTTCGAAGTATCTGAAACGTTTGATAAATGATTTACTTGTTAATGTATAAACTTATATAGTTTGTATATTACGCTAATAGGTGGCAGCACATTTCGTCAGATTAATACCATGTTGCATTGACTATAATTAACCTTTTATGATTAACATGATTATTATATAGGCTTATCAAAATATATCACATTTACTGAAGCCTCAAGTTTTAAATATTTTACAAGGGTTAAGACTTGTATATTTTACTGAAAAAATACTTGATGAAAGTTACATACTGTGTTATTTCACCTCATCTGTTAACAACATGTCTCTCTGATCCTTGTTTGTTTGAAATTAAACACAGAGCTATACAATGGGCTATCTGTGCTCTGCCCACCACGGGTATCGAAACCCAGTTTCTAGCGTTGTAAGTCCGCAGACATACTGCTGTCCCCCGATCCTTCATTTCTATTTAATACTTTAAATTTCTTTCTATTATATTTCATAATATTCACGGATATTAATCAACATTAATGCTGGTAAGATCTGCCAAAATAACAGTTGTTTTCCCCTATTGAATCATGTATTTAGTTTCATTAGTATGTTCAGCTAAAGGTGAGATTTTTGTATCATATTTTTAACATTTCTTTTATGCTAATTTATTCTATTTTTTAAATTTATTTTAGTTTGTCTGGTATAAATATTCCCAACATTCACGTGTTATGTTATAAATATCAGTTTTTTTCCATTAGATCAATTTTTGTCTTTAGCTATATTAACAATTTGACTATGGCTGACCTAGTTTATCGGCCTATATATCAGAAAGATATTTTGTTCTTGTTTGCTAAATTGTTTCATTATTTGACAAGATAGACCAGGTATAAATGGTAATACAGTATCTTATTTGTTATTTTTTCAATAAGTCCTTTTAACTTAATATTTTTATTCTTATTTTATAAAACGTCTTGACAGCTCTTTCAATAACATCAGGGTTAAAACCTCTTTCAACTACTACATACTGGGGAATGAAACGGGAATACACGTTATTTCATACGTAGTCATACCAGTCAAGTTTTGTACATTCGAACTGTTGAAACGGGTGCTGGAAAATCGTCGTCCTCGTACACTAGATATATTATGAAAAACAGCGGGAAGTAATGGTGTGCTTTTCTAATAAAAACTACAGTGCAAAGCTACTTATATTATCTGCGACTATCAGACAGAACATCACCGGACATGGCGACATGGACTTTAACGACGTGCAGAAGCTACAAAACCGTTTTAATATAACGTACTTTGAACCGAAGTATCAAATTCCATTTTCTGTATTTGCTTATTTCTTCCTTAGGACAAAACAATGTAACGGATTTTATACAAACATTTTGATGTCTACACAAAGACTGTCTGCGCTAGTAGTCTTTCATTTTTAACTGATGGACAAGAGGGAAGACAAGTAATACCCAACAACACCCACCGCCAACTCTTGGCCTACTCGAAACGAATGATGATATTTAACCAACTGTCACTCCTATAACGCACCGAAGTTCCCCAAAAAATGCGAACCATAAACACTTGGATTCACAATACGGACAACTGGGCCACGCCCGACCCCAATAAACTTTTAGAACTGTGGTTATGCTGTTTGACAGTACACGTTATACACGGTATACATTTAACTATACCAAGAAAAGAAACTAACTACTGGTCCCGGTATTTCATGTAAAGTAATGGATAATATACGAAAAAGCCTATTTTAGTAAAAAGCAAAGTCTATATAACTGAAATTTTATCAGCATTTGTTTTGTTGAAAAATCGTCCTTTTGAGATTGTTTTCAACTCGTTTGATAACAATTTTGGTTCACAGTTCTCTAAAACGAGTATACATTTTGTTCTCAAAAGTGTTTCCTAAATATATTTATCTAGTATTTTGTAAATTAAGTAAATATGGAAGTATATTTCAATCACAACACCAGTATCATTTTTTACGCTGTTGCAATTTTAAATTATTTTATTGGATTAAACTGTATTCAGTTAGGTTTACTGAATCATCATTTACCTTGAAAGTTTAAAATTATTTATCATTCATTAGACATCAACGCAAACTTTATTTGAATATTTTAAATCATTTTTTGTTTTGTTATTTACTTATAAATAATTACTAAATTACTTATTACTTCAGGGAGAAAAGAATCAGATTGTGCTACCCAGGGGTGGAGGATACAAATTGGGAAATGCTAGAGTCAAACCATGAGAGAGAAAGGTTTTTGGAAACTGTTCAGGGTGGTTTTCTTCACCAATTAGTCAAAGAATCTACTAGAAACAATGCCATTTTAGATTTATTGTTAACTTCAAATATATAAATGATCGAGAGTGTAGAAATTGGGGAACATCTGGGTGCAAGTGATCATTGCTCTATTAGGTTCGATGTTTTGCTGCATATCGAAATAAGGAATAATGGTTTGTTTGTTTATTTGTTTTTGAATTTCGTGCAAAGCTACACGAGGGCTATCTGCGCT
>NW_013665690.1:662477-663706 GCF_000517525.1 Limulus polyphemus
CTCAGATTGCGAGTCGAGCGCCTTATCCACCTGGCCATGCCGGGCCAGGAATAATGGTTACAAATTTAAAAAAAAACATATGTTGAAGGGATATGTTGTGAACTGGGCAGCTGAGTTATTTGGAGATACTGATCAAATGTGGAAAAAGTTTAAAGATAAATGTTTAAATGCTCGAGATAAACATATTCCTTATAGAAAGAAAATAGTGGCTGCAAGTAAAAACCAGGTTAGCTCACAAAGAGTTTAAAAGATAAAATTAAAGAAAAGCATAATAAATTTAAGAAATTTAAATTGACTGGTATGACAGGAGACTTAGAAGATTATAGATGATCAAGAAAGTTGGTCAAACAGGAAATCAGGACATCAAAAAGGATGTATGAGAAAGGGTTGGCTGAAAATGTAAAAATTAAAAGTAAGGATTTCTTTAAAAACATTAAGGGAAAACAAAATGATAGAATGTGGATAAGACCCTTGAGGTATGATAAAGGAAGGCTAGTATCTGAGGATTATGAGATGGATGGGTTATTAAAGTTTGCTTTTTCTTCGGTTTTTACTAACAAAAATTTAAGCAGTATTCCACATCTTGAACAGTTGATAAATGGAAACGAAATCAAATAAGATGACTGCATTAATTCTGAATTGGTTAAGAAAAAAATGGGAAGTTTAAAAAACGTTAAGGTTCCTGGCCAGATAATATTTCTTCAAGGGTTTTGAATTAGGTTAAAGACTGTTTATGTGAGCCATTTACTATTCTTTGTCAGTCCTTTAATAGTGGGCAGGTACCAAAGGATTGGAAGTTTACTAATGTAACCCCTCTTTTCAAGGGAGGTGATAAAAATTGTCCCAGTAATTATAGACCCATTAGAATTACATCAGTTGTGGGAAAAGTTTTGGAAAGTCTGTTAAAAGATACTTTGCAAAGTTATTTAACAAAGTTCAGAATTTTATTGGATAGTCAACATGGTTTCACTAAAGGAAAATCTTTTTACATTCTTTGACAAGGTTACTGCTTATTTATATGAGGGTAAGGGTGTAAATTTGGTGTATCTGGATTTTCAGAAAGCATTTGACAAAGTGCCACATAAACGGCTTGTAAAAGAAATATCAGTATGGGTGTGGGGATAAGTTAGCAAATTGGACTGAAGAGTGGCGGGATGGAAGAAAGCAGAGGGTTGTTACAAGTGGAGTTTAGTCAAACTGGATTAATGTCACAAGTGGAGTACCTCATG
>NW_013665690.1:664447-680364 GCF_000517525.1 Limulus polyphemus
CCATTTAAACCATAATAATAATTTGAATTGTGAAAATCTTCATGCATCACCTTACATTTTGGATAGTTAAACATCATCTGCCACATACTGTCCCAATGCATCAAATGATCTAAATCTCCCTGTAAGTCTGCAGTATCTTTGAAACAGTTAGCCACCTTAAAAATCTTAATGTCATCTTCAAAGTTCAAAATTTTGTTAGTCATTCCAGAGCCAATATCATTAATATAAATCACAAACAGTAGAGGACCCAGCACAGAGCCCCCCTGAGTGACACCACTTGTAACTGTGATCCAGTCAGATGTAACTCCATTTATTACTACTCTCCAGCCAATTTTCTATCCAATTTAATAACATTTACCCCACACCCACAGATTTAATTTTTGTAACAAGTCTTTTGTGAAGCACCTTATCCAACACATTCTGAAAATCAAGGTATACCAAATCTACAGTATTTCCTTCATCAACTCTTGCAGTAACATCCTCAAAGAATGTCAGAAGGTTTGTTAAACAAGACTTTTCTTTAGTGAAACCATGCTGGCTCCTTGACACTATATCAAACTCCTTTAAGTGACTCTGCAATGCATCTTTAATCACACTCTCCAAAACCATTCCAACACCTGATGTAAGACTAACTGGCCTACAATTGACTGAACAATGTTTATCACCTCCTTTAAATATTGGACTAACATTAGCAAACTTCCAATCTTTAAGTTCCTTTAAAACTCTAGGATTAAAGTTGTCTGGTCCAGGGGATTTATTAATTTTTAGGTTTCCCAACTTTTCTCTTACAATTTCAGAACTTAAAATATCTTTACATCAATATTCTTCCCATATATTTAGTGTTCTGGTTGAGGCATAATACTTGTATCGTCCTTCATAAAAACTGAAGAGAAAACATAATTTAATAAGTTTACCATCTCACAGTTTCTGTGATCAGCTCCCCACTATCATTTTTAAGAGGCCCAATCCCCATCCTAACATTTTGCTTACCCATCATATGCCTAAAGAATTCCTTATTGTTTGATTTAACTCTTTCAGCCAGTTTTACAGTTCTTGCCCTTTTAACCAGTTCTCTTGATTTCCTATAGTCCTCCAAGTCTTTATTATTTCCAGTATGTTTAAATTTCTTGAATGTATTATGTTTATCCCTAATATGATCTGTTAAACCTTTGTTAAACCACACTGGCTTATTCTGCTCCATTGCCCTTTTTTTCTGTAGATGAGGGTAAGGGTGTAGATTTGGTGTATCTGGATTTTCAGAAAGCATTTGACTAGGTGCTACATAAAAGGCTTGTAAAAAAAAAATTAGCTCTATAGGTGTGGGGGGATAAGTTAGCAAATGGATAGAAGAGTGGCTGAATGGAAGAAAGCAGAGGGTTGTTACAAATGGAGTTCAGTCAAACTGGGTTAGTATCACAAGTGGGAGATGTAAATCAAAAAGAGCAAAGGCCCTTTCCAACAATTCAATGTCTTTCCTAAGGTAAGGAGCCCAAGACTGAATGCAATATTCCAAATGTGACCTAACCAGTGACTTGTATAATGAAATTTTTACCTCTTTAGACTTGTATTCAATATTTCTGTGGATACAACCTAAAATCCTATTTGCCCTACCACTAGCAACAGCACACTGCTGGGTTGGCTTTAGAGACTGATAGACTATTACACCAAGATCCCTTTCCTTCATAACACTGTTAAGGTTAATCCCATCCAAATTATACTTATAATTCAAATTATGACAATCCACATGCATTATCTTGCATTTATTATAAGTAAAACCCATCTGCCATTTATTTGCCCAACTCACTAAATGATCTAAATCCTTTTGTAAATCAGCAGCATCCTCTTCACAGCTAGCAACACCCCAAACCTGAATATCATCTGCAAATTTAAGTAATTTATTGACTATTCCTTCAGCTATGTCATTTTTAGAGAAGGGTTACTAGAATGGTGCCTGGGATGGAGTGGTTGTCATACGAGTAAAGCCTGAAATCTCTCAAATTGTTTTATCTTGAAAAAAAGAAGAGTTAGGGGGGATCTGATTGAGGTATTTAAGGTTCTTAAAGAAATTGATAGTGTTGATAGATCATCTTTTTTCATATTTAACAGTGAGAATAGTAGGACTAATGGACACAAATATAAATTTTGGCAGGGTGGGAGTCATCTTCAGCTAAGGCAGTTTTATTTTTTGACAGGATGGTTGGCCTTTGGAATGGCTTTGGTTGGCTTGATAAGTATTTGAATGATAAGGGTTGGCTTTAAGATTTGTTTTCTAATTATTTTAATTTAGTTTAGAAGATGGAATAGGTTCCATGTTGTATAGTGACGTAAATAAGAACGTTAGTGTTGAAACAACTGTTTCACAATAAAACTGGAGTTTACTTGACTGGATGAAATATTAAGATGAGTGACAATTTATTCGTACTGCATAACAAGAGAATCCCAAGTAATGATAAAATAAAGAAAATATTAATGTTGTTTCTTACTTGTTGTATGAATGAGAAAATCTATATAATTATATTAGTACTGTCTGTTGTGTGTCCATGTAAATACTTTGCAGGGTGTGGATGGATCTTCGCCAAAATTAGTATGAAGGTTCATTGAGTCCATGGGGAGATACATACAAACTTTCAGTTTTGCATTTTGTGTTTTGCGGTTTTTATGGGTGAATTTACATAACTTCCGTCCAGAAGATGGGTACTCCAGCTTTTAAACAATATATTTCATTATATGTTCTGGTTATATAACTCAGTACTTCCTTGCCACCTAGTATCAATACGTCACTCGTTATCCTATCTATCCTTGATGCTTTTCTCTTCTTCATTTGTTTCATTGCTCTTTCCACTTGTGGTACTTGTTCTGTGTCTGGACTTGTTTTTATTGTGTTTGTCTGTAGAAGTTGGAAAAATATTCCAACACTTCTGTTCTTTCTGATGTGATTTTCCCTGATGATCCGTACTTGTATGTCTCCTTTCTTTAATATTTGTTCGATTCAGTTCAGTATATTCTACCCTTTCTCTTACTGTTTTGTTCTCTTTTCTTCTTAACACCTTTCTTTTAGTATTTAGTTCTTCCATTTCCTTGTCTGCATCTGATCTGTTTTCCATGGATTTTGCCGCTACGTCTTGTACTCTCCTTATTTCTTCCTGTAGAATTGTAATCAAAGTATCTGGCGTTGGCTGTTCCTCACTGAGCGCTTCAAATCTATTTTTCAGCTGTAGTTGGAATGTCTCCTTGTATCTCTCTATCATATGTATAATTGTTTTTAAAGATTTGTTTCTCTGGATTCTCTTTATACGTACCAGTCTCTTGTCCAGTTTCAATTTCCCTCTCACCCCTCTGTGGTCTTTTCCAATGTCCACTTTTGTTATGACTTCGCAGTTATCAATGATGTTCCTTGTAGAGGTTAGTAAAAAGTCTATTTGGTTCTTTGTGTTTCCATCAGGTGACTCCCATGTCCATTATCTATCCTTGGCTTTTCCAAAATATGGGCTTGCTATGCTCTGGCTTACACAAATTGTTATTACACTCTCGCCTCTTTTATTTATCTCTCCGATTCCAAATGGTCCCATACATCTGGTCTTTTCATTCTCATTTTTGATCCCTATCTTCGAATTGAAGTCCCCCATAATTATATGGTCCTTGCACTTGTCTTTTGCAATGGCGTTTTCTATTTTCTCATAGAATTGATCTATCTCTTCATCATCATGGTCATAAATCGGTGCATACACCTGTATTATCTGGAGTGATGTATCTCCCTGAAGTTTCAGTTTACAGAATATAACTATGTCTGAGTGTGTTTCAAACTTTTAAATGTATGTCTTTAGTCTTGGATGTATCATGAATGCTGTGTCTTTTGCATTTATGCTCTCTTCTGTTTTTCCGACCTCATATATCCATATGCCTCCCGTTAGTTCTCTGAATCCTTCTCCTTTGCGTTTCGTTTTGCTCAGTCCGACAGTGTCTCAAGAGATGTTTCTTAGCTCCTCGGTCAGTCTTTTTAAGTCATCTTCAGCTCTGATTGTTCTTGTGTTGTATGTACTTCAGATGATTTTGGCAAAACTACTTTTCGCTCTTTCGGCCTTACGACTCCCTTTCGGGTTTGATCGTAACGCATCATTGAGAGATGTCTTCTCTGAGCTACAACCTGTCTGTGTCTTTTGCTCTTTAGGGCCTTGAGCATTACGGCCTTCCTTTTGTTTCTTCATTTCATTCTTTGACGGCAATTTAGCCTACAAGCAATGCGCTGGCCGGGCGGGTTGTTGACGGGTTTCTTCGTAAAGGTGTCCTTCCTGTAGCCTTCTGACTTCCTGGTCTCACCCACAAGGCAGTGGGGTAAAAAATAAATGTTTTATGGCGCCCCTGACTTGCCTGTAAGGTCCCTTCTCTGGACATGTAAGGCATTTGATCAGGACATCTGCACCACCAGGATGACCTATCTCATCCTCTGCGACCTTACGACGTTTGGTCCGCGACTGCTTATTCGGGCAAGCCCTTATTCGCAGCTAACCTCTTAAGAGGTCGTCCCACTATCCGCCACCTTGTGGACGCTCTGGGTAGGAGATGTCACACACACCCAAGTTTTAAAATTACTCTACATTTATGTTTCATACTCTGGTCTGGTTAGCTTGTTTTGTATCAGAAGTTTAGCACTTATTAAGTATTAAACATTGCTGCATCAAATAATAATAAATACGAATTTTTATAAACAATTTTCAACTCAATAATTTGTAGTCACCTGGAGAGTCATCGGTAAGTTTATGAACTTACAACGCTAAAATCCGAGGCTCGATTCCCGTGATAGTGAAAAGTGTTAACTACGGCATAATTTACGAAACAGTAACGTAGTCACACAGTTTGAAATGTTTCTTGGTCTGTTTTTTGTTTGCAATTGCAATAGTCACTGATAGCTTAAAAGCAGGAAACTCGTTTTTTCTTAACTATATTTATCTAGGATTTTGTGATTTGGAAGTTAAGTGAACATGAAAGTACTAGATATTTGATTTCAGTCATAATACCAGTATCTATTTTTATGCCGTTGTAATTTTAAAATATTTTACTGGATTAAACTGTACTCAGCCGGTATATTAGTTGATAAGTTATCAAGCAATATGCTCTGGTCTTATCAAACAATATGCTCTCTAGGCGAGAGTACTGCATATGAACCCCCCTTTTTTTTTACTATGCTTTCAATTGAGCTTAAAGGTTTCAGTCTACTAGTAGTTAAAACCATCAGCTAATAGAGGTTGTGGTAATACCAAAGTGGACATCAGCAGGTCATTTTCTACAACAAGTGGTGATATGAATGTTAAATGTTCGCATTTAATAATGTATTTTTAATTGACATACTTACCAGTTGGGCGTTTAGAAAAAATAGCCAGTAAAAATGGACTTTTTAGCTTTTTAACATAGGCAAAAGAAACGGGGAGCAGAGGCGTCAGATCTCCAGTTCTACTCCTGATGGGTACATCTGTAAATAATTTTAAGGCTGTCATACGCTACAAGTCCGCGTTTTACCGTGAATATTTTAGGAATTGCTCTATTTGAAATGCATAAATGCCACATTTGTCGAGGATCATACCCTCTGGTCCCCATAGAACTATCATGTTCAGGACTCACGTGCAATTTACAATCCCTCCATCTAACTTTTACTTCCTCCTTCTGGGCTAGGCATGGCCAGGTGGTTAGGGCGCTCGACTCGCAATTTGAGGGTTGCGGATTTGAATCCCCGTCACACCAAACATTTTCGCCCTTTCAGCTGTGGGGAGTAATAATGTGATGGTCAATCCCACTATTCACTATTATTAGGTAAAAGAGTAGCCCAAGTGTTGGCGGCGGGAGGTGATGACTAGCTGCCTTCCCTCTAGCCTTACACTGCTAAATTAGGGACGGCTAGCGTAGATAGCCCTCGAGTAACTTTTGCGTAAATTGAAACCAAACCAATCTTCCTCCTGTGTCAAAGAAACATTTTACGTAAAAAAATTGGGGGGGGGGTCTATCTCATTTACTCTATGAGAATTTTTCAGATGTACAACATAAATAATTTAGAAATTTGTTGTGTTTGAGCTATTTGATCACTTTAACCTGAAAATTTAATTGATCCGTTTTTGTATACAAGTTTTCTTTAAAGATGATCAAATCTGGATGAACTTAAACGATAAGAGATGGCAGCAGTATAGCAATTTGAAGCATGACACAAACACATCATAACATTAGAGGTTTGTAAAATTAAGAGCAAGGATAGATGAGTGAAAATAAGTGTTATTTGAAAAATAAAAATAAATTTATTCGGCTGAATAATCTATTGTGAATCAAAGTTTTTATATAAATTGAAACAGTATATTATGTATGATATCTTGGATATGAAGCTACTAGCAAGAGAAAATAAATTTCTAAATTGCATATTTATTTGTGCAAATTAAAATTAAATTCCGAAACATAAAGAGTAAACTTAATTAAAATCTAAGATTCCAAGGCAGGTTAATAATAGCTAGTTTTATCGAAGAATTTGTGCTTCTTGTTATAAAAAATGACAGCTTTATTCAAAATTCTATACGTGGCGCCACCTACAACAGAGTAGATTTTAGTGAGAGAGTTGTTGACTACAGCGTTTTTCAAGTTTATATAAAAACGTCTTGAAACTTTTGAAAATAAATCACTAACTGCTAATAAAAAAAAACGAGCCTTCATCTTTAAAATAAAGGACTCTTGTGGCGAATGACTGAATGCCACAAATGAAAGTTGAGTCCCTTCTCCTCCAGCCTGAGTGGTGGACCAACTAGACTCTTGTAAGCACCGCCCTCTGCTATTTCGGTCACTGT
Source organism: Limulus polyphemus (assembly GCF_000517525.1). Lineage (NCBI taxonomy): Eukaryota > Metazoa > Arthropoda > Merostomata > Xiphosura > Limulidae > Limulus > Limulus polyphemus. Next base: position 671,266 of record NW_013665690.1, read on the forward strand.
TGACTGTGTCTCGCCAACCTAAATAATGTAGATTATTTGCCCATCTTCTCCCCTGAATCACAAAACTTCAACCTACAGTTGTCTAACGTCGCAAAAAGTCGTCACGTTATCACGAGGAAATCTCGCGGGCGCGTGACTACAACAAGAGCCTCACGTGTCTCCCTAGCAACGATCGCCCGAATGGTGAGTTTGATAATGCACATATTGGGCCCACCATTGTTGATCATTCTTATAAAAATTAGCTTGTTGAATAGTGAATAAGCACGCGATCATGCTGGTTTTGCAAGAAATACGTCAGGTAATGCATAAAGTGTTTGACCAATGCATAGAATCAAGAAGCAAATTAGAACCAATGGGATAATCTGATTGTGTTGTCTAAAAAGACATTATTCAACCTTATGAGTCACTGCAGCATAAATGCTTTGTTGTGAAGATTATTATTAAATATAGTAAAACTACTGAGATATTAAAAGAGTTTACAGTTCTGTTCAGTAAGATATATATGGTAAAGGTGAGAACTTAAACTTTATATGCAATATAACTGCAACAGTGGTGTGAGTGGTTCAAAAGGTATGCCATGCCATACCTCGAATCTTTGAGAATCGGAGGACTAGGTTTCATGCTAGACTCTATGGAATACGTCTTCCAGAATTACCTTTTAATTTAATGCTAAGGTCTATATCACTTATGGAATATATCCTTTCGGTTCTTAATTCACTAGGATCGACACTTTGTTTTCCTTTCGGTTCTTAATTCATTAGGATCGACACTTTGTTTTCATTCTAAAATGTACTATTTTCGTTTATGGAATAATAAAAAAAACTTTCTTAAAACGATAAAAATTGGGGTTCTATACCCACCGTGGGCATAGCGCAGATAACCCATTTCGCAGCCTTGGGTTTAAACAACACTTTCTACTTCTCGCGTCACTGAGAACGACCTTTCTGTTTCACTTATCATACTTATGATCAAGACCAACTGAAAGTTGAGATGAAAATACCTTGAACAACGAAAACTGCTTAACTTATACACAAACAAAGTTATACTATTTGTCCTACGTCCATTCCTCTTCAATATTTGTAACAATACTGGAAATTAAGAACCGAAATCCATAGTTAAGACAGTGAGGTTTAAGTAACATTTCGATTTTAGTTTTTACCGTCATTAGAAAAATAAATAATTTTCTTCACAAAAATATATTGAGACTATACTGTCTCCCGATGGGACAGTGGTAAGTTTACTGGCTTAAAACGCTAAAATCCGGGGTTCAGTTCCTCGCGGTTGACAAAGCAGATAGTCTAATGTGGTTCTGCTCTAAAACAAACAAGAGACTATACTACAGAAGCAGCTAGTAATTACGGTATTTAACTTGTCTAGGTGATGAAAAAGGTACATTAACAGGTACTAATATTTAACCTGTCTAGGTGATGAAAAAGGAACATTAACAGGTACTAATATTTAACCTGTCCAGGTGATGAAAAAGGAACATTAACAAGTACTAATATTTAACCTGTCTAGGTGATGAAGAAGGAACATTAACAGGTACTAATATTTAACCTGTCCAGGTGATGAAAAAGGAACATTAACAGGTACTAATATTTAACCTGTCCAGGTGATGAAAAAGGAACATTAACAGGTACTAATATTTAACCTGTCCAGGTGATGAAAAAGGAACATTAACAAGTACTAATATTTAACCTGTCTAGGTGATGAAAAAGGAACATTAACAGGTACTAATATTTAACTGTCCAGGTGATGAAAAAGGAACATTAACAAGTACTAATATTTAACCTGTCCAGGTGATGAAAATGACATGATTAAATGAAAAAATTAAACATGGCCAAGAGAGTAAAACCTGGTTGACAGTTAGAATCTAACTATCCTAGGTGGTTAAAAAACCAAAACGAAAAAACAATTACAATTTAACATGCTCAGATAATGGAAAGCATTACCTTTAAAATGTCTTCGCACGAGAGAGAGGAAATTATTAGGAGCGAAAACATAACATGTTCAAGAAAACGTGTTCAAATATTACATATTCAAGTGATAACATTACTAACTTCTAAAAGTAAACATTCTTAGGTGATAAACAGAACATTACTACGTACTAAAACACTCTATGTTCAAGTTATTGAACGAACATGACCAAGTTCTAAAACTTAAAATTTCTAGCTGGAAAGCTTTAACATGTCGAGGTGATACAAAGATATGACAATATGATGTAATTTAACATGTTCAGGCTATACAAATACATGACAATGTGCTGTTATGTAACATGTTCAGACGATACAAATAGATGACACTGTGCTGTTATGTAACATGTCCAGGCGATACAAATACATCACACTGTGCTGTTATCTAACATGTCCAGGTGGTACAAATAGATGACACTGTGCTGTTATGTAACATGTCCAGGTGATACAAATACATGACATTGTGCTGTTATTTAACATGTCCAGGTGATACAATTAGATGACACTGTGCTGTTATGTAACATGTCCAGACAATACAAATATATGACACTGTGCTGTTATTTAACATGTCCAGGTGATACAATTAGATGACATTGTGCTGTTATTTAACATGTCCAGACAATACAAATATATGACACTGTGCTGTTATCTAACATGTCCAGGTGATACAATTAGATGACACTGTGCTGTTATTTAACATGTCCAGGTGATACAAATACATGTTAATTTGCTGAAATCTAGTGATACGAAGTACAAGAGCAGGTGTAAAAGCTTAAGATATCTCGGTTAAAAAAATAAAATTATCATGTGGCAAAAATGTGTAAAGCTGATAAGAATCAGTTCAAAATTGTAAAATACTAATGTGATAAAAAACGAACATTACTACATGGTAAAATTAAACATACTAAAGTGTTAAACAGAACATGGCTACTGAATCAAATTTAACATGAATGTTGAAAGGTGAATATTATCATGTCCACATGATAAAGCGAACATGAACAGATTATAAAATCTGACTTATCCAGGTTTTTAAAATAACGTGCTAATGTACTGATAAAACGGATACAACCAAATTCTCAGATAAAAATATTATAATTATTTACATGCTAAATTTTATATGTTTCACGGGATGAAAATAACATAAATTGCTAACATTCCATGGGTCTAGATGATAAAAAGTACAACATAAAATAGAACACGATTAACAGAAGAGAAAAGTGAACAACTAAGAAAATTTCGTCCACTCGAGCTCTAAGAAGAATGACAAATTAAATGAGTTACACTGTTGATATTTTAAAACAACGGCTATTGATAATCATGTGACAACGCTTGGGGGGGTAAGTTATGAATCTTGCATATTCATAACGCGCCATATTAAACCTTGCTACAAGCTTCCTCATCGTTAAAAGTGTATGATTTGTGCACTCTTAACATTGACAAAATCATTTTGTCTCTAATTCATTAACGAAAAGAATCGTATGAAGTTTACAGTCCCTCGCCTAATGAGGTTTTTCCTATACAACTCAACGCTACGAAAGGTCAAATTTCTTTTCGCCTTGAGGACTAACGTTATCTTCTGGTCAGCCAAGAAAACCGGTAGAGAGCTATGTTACCAATATGTAGAGATGTTAACACACGCGCCTCTATTTTCTCGTAGATCAGGCTTCGGTGCACTTAATTAAAATCTTGTCATGTTTCTCTTTGCTTCCGTACACGATAATGAGATTTGAAACCCGAGATTTTAACGAGCGATTGCTGTTTACAAGCCTTGTTAGCAAACTTACGTCCTACACAGTGAACCCATGAGCAACAGTCAGCCCTGGTCGAATAACATCATTAACCGTACATTATGAGTTCTCGTTCTTTTCACTAGAACGGGTTGGGACAGCTAGTTCTAAACGTTGCACTGTATCACGTTCCTGATTTCAATGTTTGGTGTATGCCAGTCCGGTAATATGGTGTTTTTCTGTTGATGCTTTGTTTTAACGTTCCAGCATTAATTGCAAACTACTTGCTTTTAACAATCCGACATATGTTTTTATATAGTTAGTATGTGTATTGCACCATATGACTATGAGTTGTGTATCACAAGACTATGAGTTCTATATGCGTGAGTATGAGTCATATTCACGTGATTGTGAGTTCTGTATAATATACCTATGGATTCTACGACTTCGAGTTCTGTATCACGTGACTATGTGTCCTATTCACGTGGACGTGAATCCCATATCACATTAGTATGAATTATGATCACGTGACAGCAAGGTTTGAACAGCACGACTGGTTAATAAAGCATCACGTGATTGTGAGTTCTGTATAATATACCTATGGATTCTACGACTTCGAGTTCTGTATCACGTGACTATGTGCCCTATTCACGTGGACGTGAATCCCATATCACATTAGTATGAATTATGATCACGTGACAGCAAGGTTTGAACAGCACGACTGGTTAATAAAGCATCTATCTTACGTGGGTATCGCCAACCAAGAACCTCAAGCATTACTTCTTTTGTTGTCAACGGACTTCAGTGGCGGATCTAGAGTCCAATCTTGAAGGGACATCTGATGGGTTGGTGGTGCCAAAAGAGGATGAACAAACAAACAAAAAATTGATTCTATTATCCATTTGAGTCTTTGTATAGTGTAAGAAAAAGTGGGTAGACATGGCCCCACGTCTCCGACGCCCCTTTCTTGGTAGTCTTGCAAGGAATTTATCCTTAAGCTTGCGTTTTACCCGGTACACCAAATAATTATTTAGACGAATAAAATCCCTTCCTCATTGCTTAATAAACTGGGCCATAAGAATAGGGCACCTGATGAGGTGATGGAAATTTAATTTTGAACGACTTTTCGTGCTGTGTAGGCCACACGTATATTCAAATCAATGGTTCCATAATCTAATTGTAAAATGCACGTTTTATAACTTATAGCATACTAAAATGTAAGCATTTGAATTGAAAACGAAGGCCTATTATGACCTTAAGCTGATAGAAATGGACAAGTTTCCGTACTTGTATTCAGACAATAACGCGCATCAAATCAAGAATCTTGGTGGTGGGGGGCACAGCCCCTCCCCCTATAGATCCGCCAGTGTCAACAGTCACATTTGAAAGCCTTAGTGAGAGTTAATGTAGTAACATCATTTATAACCATTCTTTCACCAACTACTTTGCACATGTGTCTGATGAATAACTACTACAAATATACACGATTCAACAACCAGTTAATTATAACTCTTTGTTTATCAGGTATTTCGATTTTATAATCGCGGTGTTTAAAATTGACTTTTAAATCACTTATCATTCAGAATAAAAATAATCATTTGAGTGCTGTATGTTTAAAGTATTTTTACAATATAATACATAAAAAAACAACAAATATAACTGTTTTTGTTGTGATGATTTCTTTCAGAGTACGATAAAAAAATCCAGATTTTTCTCTCTCTCTGACTAAGCAGATATCATGACTTTTTATCAATACACACCAACAAACCACAGTAACTTCAAAGGATTACATTACTCAGACGATATTACTTGCAGATAAAAATATTGAAAAGTAATTACATTTAACGTATCACTATCTTTCCTATAAAAACTCTGAATATGTTACAACGACAAAAATATATCTTCTTATCTCTCAAATATAAAAAAGAATAAACCCGAAGAATCAGGAATTATCTAAGAAAGACAAAAACTTTTTTTTTTTTACTTTTAATCAACTTTGTAAGAAATAAACTGATTCTGTTCAATTCAACCTTTAAATTTTGATTTATTACTGTTTCGTTGTTCGACCAGTTCTTTCTGTCGTTACGTTACGCCGGTTTATAATTAAATATCAATCTAAATTAGAGTGATAGAACCAAAAACATATTCTGACAACCAAGTGTACCACAAAATGACACAGTGTTTATTGTTAACATATTTCTTATGTCTTTTATATCTGTACATATACTCGTTTACGCACACTGTATCGCGCACGAAAGTTTAACGTATATAACCTTGATCTTTGAATTTATTTTCTTTATTTTCGTATGCGTAATTGATTCAGAATCCAGAACTATTTTCGCTACACTGTACAGTAGTAGTAATCTGTCAGTCAGTCAGTAGACACTAAAATTACGTCATACAAGGGAAGTTGCAATTTGTACTGTCGTGACGTCAGTAAAGAATTATGCACTTTGTAGACTACAACGCAGAATGGATTCTGAATATGAACTTCAAAAGCAAGAAATAAAAATATGTGTTATTCTTAAAAAGAACACTTTAGGTGACACTGCGGAAATTAATCTAATTTTATTTATTACATTGACGCAATTTGATTATCACATTAATATCAAAAAAAACCCTTGACTTTCCACACTGTTAGATGTCTTATGTCGTTTTTTGGAGAAGTTTAACACAATAGTATTATTAACACTCGCTAAATGATTTTCTTATCCATCTGTAGATTCATGAAATATTCTGGTCAACCAGGCAGATCCTCGTTAATTCCACGTAAAAAGTATAAACGTTCGTTTCAACAAATGAAGATGGCGCTTTCTGTTCCCCAGGTCCCCCGCTGGGACAGCAGTAAGTCTACGGATTGAGAAGGCTAAAATCAGGGGTTGGATTCCCCTCGGTGGATACAGCAGGTAGCCCGATGTGGCTGTGCTATAAGAAAAACACACTGTTCCTCAGCCTTCATATTGATAATTATATATATATATATAATTGGAGACTTATTTACCGTTCAGAACTGTAGAATTGTGAGTTAAACTATTTAAACTCCCTGTATCAGTCTCATCTGTTATGTAAGTCACACCAGAGACCCTAAACTTTTTCATCCAAAGCCTCCCCCCCTCCCCCTCCCCAGAACATCCCTCTTCCTGTCTCTAGCCTTCACCCTATGAATATATATATACTGAATACCTTAACAGTATTATGCGTATTGTGTATTCGCTACTTCTCCCTCTGACACTTTTTTTTTTGTGGGCCCCAATTTCGGAACCCCCATATCACACGTCAATAAGCATAATTCTATATCGAGCGAATTAAGTCGCATACATGTAGTAATCGAACATTTAAAGTAAGTTTAGCGTAATAGGTGCACTACATTGTCCTAGACGAAAACACGTTCTGACGTCGTTGAACCCAAAACCTTATCATACACTTATATTACCAGCTCTCAAAATCTCAACATAAAGTACAGGTGGAAATCAAATTTTTAGAATAAGAATAAAAACGAATAATCATTTTAACCCACTTCGTATAAAAGTTGCCTTGAACTGTTCATAAATTATGCACGAAGACGAACTATTTAAATGTACCGATAAAAATCTCGTTGCCATGGTAATTTGAGTAAAACAGTACTAAGAAGAATAACTTCAATAGAAAAAAAATAAAATGTTGTTAAAATAGTATTGTCTGACGTCAGTAAATATAAAACCATGTAAGTATAAAAAATAAAATTTTATTAAAATAGTATTGCCTGACGTCAGTAAATATAAAACCATGTAAGATTTAAAAGTATTGGTTAAACATTTTATTATATTTGCAATATTTCGCACTGAAAATGTGGCAAATTAATATTTGAATACCCGCACTAAAAGTAATCTTGCGACAGAAATATCAAATCAAGACACGCGGTAGTGTGTCATGCGGCCAAATCAACATGCAGGGTACACCGTGCGTTATTAACAGGATTGATAGTTTAGCAATTTTCCACTTTTTGTAGCTCGGCCTGTGATAATCCAAACTATCACATATTTTCTGTGGATGTGCTCTACTGAACCTTTTACTTCACATACTAAATTTCAAGGCAATCCATTAAGAAATACACGAGACATAAAATCTCCAATTCTGCTTGAATTTCTTCTTATTTCTTTTCTTCTCACCGAAAGCATGGAACTTTGATAAAAAAAAACATAATTAACTTTCATGGATTTCTTTCAAATTTGGTACACTGATAGATCTTTACATCCTACATTTAGATGTCAAACTTAGTCTAAATATAAGCCACATGTGCAAAGTTATTCAACAAAAACCACTCAATTTTGACGAAACTATTTGCGCACACCTATGCAAAAAGTCACGTGAGTTATCGGTCTAAAGTTTTTACTACAGCTTCATCTAAATGTACAGGTGTGTCTTTTTTAATTTTTTTGTCATTCGGATTAAAGAAGAGTGATTTAGAGCAGCAAAACTATAGGGTGAAAGCACGTGCAGATTAGCTCATGCTTTCAAAAGAATCATACGGGTGAACGGTTATTTATTATTCATTGCCAACTTTTAAGCACAAATTTGCTAAGTTTTCTGAAATTCTCCTAATTAAAGAGCGTTTAGCGTCACGTGATATTAGCGTAAATAATGATGCTTGATACGTCTGTACCGAGTGCAATCGAGTGATGACAAGAAACTGTTAAACTAGTTTCCATGGCGTTACTGTAAAGGAAGTTATTAACACTGTTTTAGAGAGGGAAAATTACCACCATATATATTTTAAAGAACCTGGCTGGTTCTGTAAAGTATAGGTCTGTTCCGAAAAATAGGGTTGCGATCCAAAAGCTAACGTTGGTTACTATCGAGTGTTACTTTCTTACTTGCCATATTTCTGGTACAAATATCAATCTAAATTAGAGTGATAGAACCAAAAACATATTCTGACAACCAAGTGTACCACAAAATGACACAGTATTTATTGTTAACGTATTTCTGCTACAAATATCGATTTAAACAGTGATACCTCTTAACAATACTGTGTCAGTTTGTGACACACTTGGTTGACAGAATATGTTTTTGTTATATCACTGTTTAGATTGATATTTGTAGCAGAAATATCTTAACAATACTGTCTCAGTTTGTGACACACTTGGTTGCCAGGATATGTTTTTGGTTATACTGCTGCTTAGATTGATATTTGTAGCAGAAATATCTTAACAATACTGTCTCAGTTTGTGACACACTTGGTTGCCAGGATATGTTTTTGGTTATACTGTTGCTTAGATTGATATTTGAAGTGACACACTTGGTTGACAGAATATGTTTTTGTTATATCACTGTTTAGATTGATATTTGTAGCAGAAATATCTTAACAATACTGTCTCAGTTTGTGACACACTTGGTTGCCAGGATATGTTTTTGGTTAT
>NW_013665690.1:681096-697395 GCF_000517525.1 Limulus polyphemus
ATCGATTGTACTGCACTTCAAGAAAGGTAAAGTTTCTAAACTTTGTATAAACAACAGAGTTTTACTACAATCTTGTTTATGTCTATGTCGCAAAAAAATACTTTGATTAATTAAATGAAAAATCTATCTATCTGTGTGTCTATTCATCCATCTATCTATTCAACTTGTAACTTGTATATGGCATAGTCCCCCCTCTTTCTTTAAGGATGTAGCTGCTGGCAGTATGTGACGAATTTGACAAAACGTGTTTTATTCCTTATTGACGTAATCAGCCACCCGCTGTTTGTTAGAAGGGAAACCTGGATAGCCTGGTTCCTAGGTCTCTCAGCAAGTTTCCAGTATATTAAATTGTCACTCCAACCGCCACAAGAGTCAGAAAACAAAGCTGAATCAGTGACCAGAAGAACAGATGTAAATACGGTAAACAGTGTGTTCCACGTTTTTGTTTTTTGATAAAGGATGTGGCGCTGTAAAGTCACCAAGAGCATAATGTTGATTTTTGTTGTTAGAATATTTTTCATATATATATTTATACATATATGTTAAGAGTAAGCTTTATTTAGTATCAACATTTTATACGTTTTTCAACCATTCTTTCAAACAAAATTTACTATTTTCTATACAAAACTTCAGCTTTAAACCTTAACACAACCCGCGTGTTTGTCGTTCAGTTCTTTCTTTACTGATCAACATGGAGACACCGTTTTTGTTTCGTTTTCGGTTCTTTCTTGTCCAACAATTCCAACTACCAGCCTGTTTTCCAACTAATAGCCCACCAATAACTAAATACGCCCCTATCTCTATAAAAAAAATTACTTAATAGATAATTTAATGGAGAGAGAGAGAGAACGTAAAAAAATAAGATAATTTAATGGAAAGAGAGAGATAACGTAAAAAATAGATAATTTAATGGAGAGAGAGAGAGAACGTAAAAAATAGATAATTTAATGGAAAGAGAGAGATAACGTAAAAAATAGATAATTTAATGGAGAGAGAGATAACGTAAAAATAGATAATTTAATGGAGAGAGAGAGAACGTAAAAATAGATAATTTAATGGAGAGAGAGAGAGAACGTAAAAATATATAATTTAATGGAGAGAGAGAGAGAGAACGTAAAAATTAGATAATTTAATAGAGAGAGAGAACGTAAAAACGACATCCGCTTACCTTTGACGATATTTCTAAACAATTTTTCAAACAACAAAGCGAAAAAATCTCGCACATAAAAGATAAATAAAACTATCCTTTAAAAAAACTATATTGTGGGAACGGTAACATTTATCTTAGTAAGGGAGGGAGGTGTATATCAGGGAAGATGGTGTTAAATAATACTTTTTTTTAATTTGAAGGAAATTACATTTGTCATCCATTTAACAATAGTAGTTTTTAGCATCTACATTGTAGATATAAGTTGTTTTTATAGATATGTGACCATAGCGGCCGATAAGCTAACGTTAAGAGATCTAGTTTACTTATCACCTTCCAGTGGCCCGGATGTAATAACATCTTTTATTGTTATAATTCTGTTTCATTATGAATAACTTTGTTCCCATAACTGGGTACATACAGTGAATGGTATTTTTATACGTGGAACGTTGAGATTTGATAATCCACCTTTGTTTTTCGAATGTGAAGTTCGCGAATAGAAGATAAATCTGATAGATGGTGTATCTCTATCGCCCTACCCCCACAGAGACCTTTTTTTTTTTTACTAAGGTACATTTTACTCTTCCCACATTCTAATGTTAGTCACTTGTATGTCATTGCAGCAAATTTGTTTTCAATATTTGTCTAAGTATAAATTAAAGTCATGAATTAGTATGATTCCAAGATCTTTTCACAGGAAAATATTTCGTTCAGTGAGCCAAGAAGCTTGTTGTTAAGTGACACCAAGTCTGGCAATTTTTTCAAACCAAGTGATACTGAATATAGCAACGTTTTGAAGCGCCTTGAATTGTTTATCTATAATATCTGATCAAAGCAAGCTAAGTACTTACAACAGAACTTTGTATGTTTGGTTGTTTAAGATTAAAGCTACACAATGGGCTATTTGCGCTGTGTAGGGACTGATTCCCAAATGTTACGGTTTTAAACTACCGTTCAGTCATCAGGGGACTTAATGAGAGTTAAAAATGGCTTAAAAATAATGTAATATCATAATACAATTCACAAGTAAACTGAAAAACTTATAACTATTAGAATGCCCTAATTCACCAATTAAGAACTCTCTCTCTCTGTTATCGATATTTTAAGCTACAATTTCAATAATATCTCACAGCCCTCCGGTGGCTTATCGGTAAGTCAATGGGCATATAAACGCTAAAAATCGTATTTAGGTAGCCGCGGTGGGTAGGGCACAGATAGCCCAATATCTCACAAGGTTCGTTCAGCTTAGGAGGTTGAAATTATGAAGTTTATTTTGCACTGATTTATCAGTATATTAAATAAATTCGTTAAATATTATAACCAATGATGTTAATAAACTAGCTTTAAAGAAAAAAAAACAGAGCGTTTCTTTACTTTCAACATATAAAATTAGGAGTTTCACGTATTGTCTCTGATTCCTCGTCTGAAGAAAAGTTCAACTGTTCAATAAATGAGACTGTAGAATATGCTATCAAGTTTGGGTCAATATTATAGCCGCCTAGAATTAGAGTGCCGAACTATAGATCGGTGGGTTCATGGTTCGTGTCCCATTGCTCCCACCCATAAAAATAGCTTTCCAAATTTTGGGGCTGTGTGTGAGTCATAAGAGTGATAGCCAAATCCCACTATTCGATTAGTGCAGTCCAATAGTTGGTGGCGGGTGTTCTTGACTGACTGCCTTCTCTCTATCTATCAATTCAAAATTAGGGATGGCAAGCACAGGTAGCCCTTGAATAGGTTTGCGCAAATATCCGAAACAACCCAAACTAACTAACTGCTATTTTAGTCTAAAATAGGTAAGATATCCCAGTGATATAAATACACATGAGTTCAAATAAATCTTGTACATTATAACAACTGTGATTACTAAACATAGTTGGATACCTAAAGCACACGTTAAACATTATAATGATAATATCGCTTCGGAATTGGTATATGACATGATGCAAAAACTGTTACCTCGGATATTAATATATGGCATGATGCAAAAACTGTTACTTCGGATATTGATATATGACATGATGCAGAAACTGCTACTTCGGATATTAATATATATATGACATGATGCAAAAACTGTTACTTCGGATATTAATATATGACATGATGCAGAAACTGTTACTTCGGGTATTCATATATGACATGATGCAAAAACTGTTACTTTGGATATTGATATATGACATGATGCAGAAATTGTTACTTCGGATACTTGTATATGACATGATGCAAAAACTGTTACTTCGGATATTGGTATATGACATGATGCAAAAACTGTTACTTCGGATATTGATATATGACATGATGCAAAAACTTTTACTTCGGATATTAATATATGGCATGATGCAAAAACTGTTACTTCGGATATTGGTATATGACATGATGCAAAAACTGTTACTTCGGATATTGATATATGACATGATGCAGAAACTGTTACTTCGGGTATTCATATATGACATGATGCAGAAACTGTTACTTCGGGTATTGATATATGACATGATGCAGAAACTGTTACTTCGGGTATTCATATATGACATGATGCAGAAACTGTTACTTCGGATATTGATATATGACATGATGCAAAAACTGTTACTTCGGATATTGGTATATGACATGATGCAGAAACTGTTACTTCGGGTATTGATACGTGTATAGGTAGACCACGTGCAAGATCATCATTGTTCGGTTTGGCCGCGTGACAAAGCTATCACTGTAGAACTGAATAATACGCGTGTATGTTTCGTAACTAACATAAATTCTGTCAGGTGATATAATAAGGCTCCACGAACAAGCTAGACAAGCGAACTTTCCCCGCCCTTTTCCTTTCACGCTTTTCACCTCCAGGAGAAGAAAATCTGTCCGGTTTTGTGGCACAGCGGTAGGCTCCATGCCTGCTGCCCTATAGAAACTTCGAAACCACGTGAATCCGTATTATAAACCCAAGTATGGCTGTGGTAAGCCGACACTCTGATGTGAACAGAACCTTTTCTTCTTCCTCAGGTGAGGTGAGTAGGGGGGAAAACCTTCTGCTGCGTAAAAGGCCTGTAGCACAGAAGGCGACAAGCCCCTGGCCTTGTTTGCAAACTTCTCGGTATGCCAAGCAACTTAGAAGGCAGTGGAAAGGCAGGGGAGGGAATGCAAGGATGAGATTACATAGCAACATGTTATGCAGAACATGTTGGCAATATATAGGAAGTTTGTTATAAATCCCCTTAACTTGACGGCGGTTGCGACAAAAGCACCTGAGACGTTATTACTTTCGAAGCTGTCAAAGTTAGAGTTGGGAAATGCGAACTCAATCACGACTTAAGAATGCTCTGAAACAGCCTAGAAAATTCCAAACGTCTTAAAAGCTTGCTTTATGTTTGGTAGAATAACTGACTGGTTAATGATAACTAATCGCCTTATTAGATAACTGTACTTTTTCCCGCACAACAAAAATACTTTTGCCAAGTTGTAGTGTTTTTTAGATAAATCATTACGATCCTAAGACTTCTGGTTTTACTGCTTACAGTTTCTGTAGCAATTATAAAACTCCTTTTTTCCAATGACATCAGAAAATAAGCGGTTACTGCTAATTTTCTAAGCCAATGTCTCGCTTAATAATTTTATGGATCTTTACTGTTTTACTTGACAGCATTCAATACGCTTGTGGAACGACATTTTGAAGTTGTCCTTTTCATCGAATGACTCCATGCACGAATACTGTAATAAATATCATAATAACCTGTCTAGTAGAGGAAGTTGTATATTCAAATATAAAATCGGGCTAGGGTAAGCCCTATTCCTACCAATAACAACAACGTCAGAATAATTACGCAAATAATCATGCCTGAAAAATCTGTGCATAAGCCATTCTACGGACACAGTTTAACTCCTTACTTATTAATAGCTGAAATATATAGGACTATAGAATTCCTTCTGCCATACTGCTTGCGAAATTAAAATATTTTAGAATGGATACGCGCATGATAAGAATGCAATATTAAGACTCTTACGACAGGTCGTATGGGTGAATCCAGTGTTTAGTAGTTGATTATTTGAGTACCATATGCTCACTTCAAATTCATCTCTTGTTCTTCAGGATTTACGGTGTCCACCATTGAGTTTGTTGTTTTCTTATTATTTTGTTTTGTCAATCGTGTCTGAACCAAACAACAGATATAAGAACGATTTCAGATGACAAACTAGCTGATGAACAATAGAAAAATAAAATATAATTATTATTTGTTTGAATAGTGATATATTCTAAAACGCAGCTTGTCTTATTTTAAATAAAGCAAAAATTTGAATAGTCTTCTTATTAGGCTTAATTCACGTATATAGATCTATATTACCGAATACTTTGGCCGTCCTAGTCAGTCAGTTATTAGGCTTATCCCAGGTAATTATATCTATTAACATCATTATATTTACTCTATGTAGCCAATTATTAAGTTTAATTCAGATAACTACTTCTTCTATTTCTTAGTAATATTAGTCTTTATATAATTATAGTTTTAGGCTTATCTTAAGTAAATTGTTAGTCTTTCTATGATTATAGTTTTAGGATTATTTTAAGTAAATTGTTAGTCTTTCTATGATTATAGTTTTAGGGTTATCTTAAGTAAATTGTTAGTCTTTCTATGATTAGAGTTTTCGGGTTATCTTAATTAAGTTGTTAGTCTTTCTATGAATAGAGCTTTAGGGTTATCTTAAGTAAATTGTTAGTCTTTCTATGAATAGAGCTTTAGGGTTATCTTAAGTAAATTGTTAGTATTTCTATGATTAAAGTTTTAGGGTTATCTTTACGCCAGTACAGTTAGACTTATACAGTTAGCCTTTTTAGTTTGACTGAAGCATATTACACCTAAACAGTATATTTGGTTTAACGAAAGTGCTATTATTAAATTAATTACATTTTAAAAGCGTTGTGATCTCCAGTAATTTCAATTATTTACCAAAAAATGGTTGTGTTAATAGCAACATTTTACTTCCAGTAATAACAGGTTAAACGAACTTGAAAAATTTTAGTTTTCAAATGTAGTCAAACATTAGATTGAATGTTAGATCACATATCTAGAACATCACTGAAATTTTCCAACAGTTGGATCTTCTGACACTGCCATCTCTCGGATGGTAAGACAAACTGTATCTACTGGTACAGTGTAGTCTATCGATTAGATGCTGGCTGTCACGGTTAATCTCCTACAAATTTATTTTGGCGAACTCTGCAAATTCATTGAAACTTGAATTATTCTTGGTTGTCATTAAGAAATAGATATTTATGTGTGACTGTTTGTCTTTCAAAACCGTATCTCATATTTAACAAGAATGTTTTTGATCTACCTACGTTTCAGTCAGGCCGGGCGTGGCCTAGTAGTAGTTACTTCGAATGTGAATCCGAGGGTTTATGGCTTGTGTCACGTTGTCGCAAAATCGCGCTTCGACCTTCGGGCCGTGAATGTGATATAAGAGTGACAGTCAAATCGTACTACATTCGATTAGAAAAGAGTAGTCCAAGAGTTTCCGGTGGGTGTTGCTGACTGCCTTCTCTCCAGTATAAATCGGCTCAAAATTAGGGACTTCTATGCGGAATATATTGCTATTTTTTTCTATGTTTCTTACTAATCACGAACTTTCCATGCCTGCAGTTCGATTATGTTATCATATTTGGAAGTGTAATTATCAATGAATTCATTTTCGGTACTTAGACGATTTCTGTAACTTATATGGCCCGGCATGGCCAGGTGGTTAGGGCGCTCGACTAGTAATCTGCGATTCGCGGGTTCGAATACCCGTCACACCAAACATGCTCGCCCTTTCAACCATGGGTGCGTTATAATGTGACGGTCAATTCCAATATTCATTGGTAAAAGAGTAGCCCAATAGTTGGCGAAGGGTGGTGATGACTAGCTGCCTTCCCTCTAATCTTACACTGCTAAATTAGGGACGGCTAGCGCAGATAGTCCTCGTGTAGCTTTGCGCGAAATTCAAACTGTAACTTATTTTATTATTATTATTTTTGATAAAGTTTATATATTTATTTTAACAGTATGTTTTTCTCTTATCTTCATGTACACCCCTTTTTCAGTTAAATGTATCATCTAATGATTTGACTTACAAATCTGCTAACATTTGACATCGTGAGGCTCTAATCTCAACAAGAGGGTTGAATGGAAGTACAAATGTGCCAATTTACGAAATATAGAGAAAGGATTTATATGTTTTTCTTAAATTGGAAGAAGCTGTCAACAAGTTGAACAATAACGTATACGAATATGTTCTGCGTAACATGTTCATTTTCAAATATATTGTAAAAACATCATGAATTCAATATCATTTCTGAGTCATAAGATGGTGAAATTTCACGCTTCTTCCATTAATTGACTTTCTGCCTTGGCTTTCATTGAACAAACCTCCTACACTGATGTTGCAACCATCGTGATTTTTTTTTTCTTTTCAACAAAGAATCGTGTTCTTACTGTATGCGCTAATTTAGATACATGTCTGGGTTTATACAACAATGTTGCTGCACATGATCGAGGGGCGCATCACGATACAAAAGGTGTTCGCAGCGCGTAAACTGCACCGTCGCCGCCGTTTCTAACCGGGCATTCTCCAGTTTCTATCTGTTTAGCAGAGTAGAAAATGTAAGGTGGCAGTTATTGGAGCTTACACGTGTTTTTGTACCCATCAGTGCATATCCTTCAGAGGATTAACAGCCAACTCAGGCAACATATATCCCGCAGTCAACATTTCCTCCTGATCAACTTTCCAGTACTTTGTCATGCCGTCCGCTTCTGTGACAAGATGTTCCTGTACCTCAACGTCTTCTTTATCTTAAGTCTCCGTCCGCTCATGGAGATAAACTATTGGTTGAATATTTATGAAGGCGGAGCTAAGGAACCGCAATATAGTAATGCTTTCCTTTTCTACTTAATGATGCGTATCTAGAAATGACAGACGACTTGATACTGTGGTTAACATTGGGTCTTTTTCAAAAGACTATTTTTTTTTTCGTACAATGGTTTAAGAAGATAAAAATTGCATGTGATTCTTTTTATGTATGGATTATCTTGGTTTCGATATTGGTTCACCTGGTTTCAAAGTTTAAAGTACGAAGCGTTTGTAAAGAAAAGTATGTTGTGTACAGGAATTGTTTATTGGGAAATAAAGACGTAGCTTGTAATAATAAATTCAAAAAAGTGCATTTTATAGATGGTGCTGCGGCAGTAACTACTTTAAAAAAAAACGCGAAGCTACACAATGTACTGGGCCTATAAAAGGTATCGAAACCCGGTTTTTAGCATTATAAGTCTTCAGACTTACCACTGAGCCACTAAGGCGCAAATAATAAAGTCCATAAACAATTGTCAAAAATATAATTAATGATTATCAGGATGTTATTGTAGAAATTCAAGTAAAATGGCGGTTGATTATGAAATGTGTGGTATTTTCATTGTGTAAATCATGGGCTGAACTGTCGGGTCAGACTGCTCAGGATTTAGGCATAGCCATTCCTAAGTTTAAACAACTCACGCGAGAAAAAGCAACCCGTTACTAGCAACCACGGGGACTTTGTCTGGCTCTTTCAAATGAATCACGAGATTGACTATCACTCTTATAACGCACATACAACTGAAAGTACGGCATGAAGGCACGAGCCTTGGACTGTCGAATTCGCAGCTCGACATCTGACCACGACTGATCAATTATGAAAAACAAATCGACAGCTTTCTAGAATGATTGTTTGAATATTGTTTAATAGTTTCATTCTGGATAATGATTTTAATAACTCTGTGTAAAAAAAAAAAGTTCGTCTGGCAAGGACATAATTGTCTGAGAACGTTCTTCGTCGTTCGAAATTGAGCTAAGAGCTTTTTTAACTTCGTTCACTATATTTTGAAGAATCCTATGATTAGTGATGTCTAAAAAAAGATTGGGACCTGACTGGCTACCAGTGATGCGATGGATGAGTCAGTAACACTAGAACAGCAGATGTTAATGATGCTTACTAACTACCATTTTGTTACTCAATCGTTCCCGTCAGTAAGATTAAAAAATCGCTCCAAAGAAAACCGAACCTAGTGAATCTTATGATCTTTAATGGTTAGCTATCGACATTTATGATGGAGAGCACTTCCTTGAATGTGTTCAAATATCGTTGCTACTCTGTTTACACACGAAGATGTAATCTTATAAAAATCGGTTTTTCGATTATTTTAGCTATGATTCTCTCCCCCTGCCATGTTCAAATATCGTTGCTACTCTGTTTGCACACGAAGATGTAATCTTATAAAAATCGGTTTTTTCGATTATTTTAGCTATGATTCTCTCCCCCTGCCAGTGAGAGTGTCGTGATTTGTAGAATGTAAATACTAAAAACAAACATTAATTACAAGGTTGTCTAAAACTATCCGTAGTGTTTGCATGATGGGCGTGGTCTAGTGGTTAATGTATCGGTCTGCGAATGGAAAGGTCCGACGTTCAAGACGTGATGCCACTGAACACTGATGCTGCACTTTCATCTGTGGGTGCGTTATAAAATTGACATTGAATTATGTTGTTTGGTTAAAAGATCCGGATAAATCTCTAGTGGTGACGTGTGGTATTGACTGGCCTGTCTTCCTTTTAGTCAGTAATTCAACATTAAGAGACGTACGGCTATATCTTAATTTTATGCCATCCATGCATAAAGTGTCGTTCAAATAAAAATTCCAAGTTAGTCTGTCGGATTGTACATAACGTCATTAGAAAAATTAAAAAAAGAAATTCTTAGCTCGATTCATCACTGGTTCCTTTTTTTTGTTAGCAGGAACTGCGAAGAGAGAGAGACTTTTTTCGTTCGTAGAATGTCTTAGGAACATGATAACAGACTTACCACGACGAGTGACTAAAATATGCAATTTTCAAACTTCTTTATTTAAGACACATGAACACGTACTGTGTTACAGTTGATTCACTTGTAAATATGATTCATCTAAACAATTCTAGAATTGTCTAGTGTTGAAATATCCAAAAATAACGAGAGTCTATGCAGCCTAACAGCTTATCTTTATCACCTACGTTTACAGGTTCTTTAGACTTCTCTGCTTGAAGAATAAGGTTTTTTCCTTTCAGGCTGCGGGTCGAGGCTCGGGGGTTCGATACTTTCTTCAGTGGGCCTGTTATAAAAATGATAGTAAGTCTGATACTTGCACAAGTATTGTTCGGGTTGAAAATTACAGAACTGAGGAAAAACAAGACAATTATATGTGATGATGATGCCTTTACTGGTGAAAACATGGTGGTACAATTGTCTTGTTTTTCCTCAATTCTGTAATTATGGAGTTTCACCAAGTACCGACGGTTTCAAGTATCAATTATATTGAAAATTACAATTTTCATAAGGAAAAAAACGAGACAGTAATACATCCACGACACATTAGTACTAGCCTTAACTTTAT
This sequence comes from Limulus polyphemus, assembly GCF_000517525.1. Lineage (NCBI taxonomy): Eukaryota > Metazoa > Arthropoda > Merostomata > Xiphosura > Limulidae > Limulus > Limulus polyphemus. The sequence goes on from NW_013665690.1 coordinate 691,666, forward strand.
AAAAAAAGTTACTTATTTAAATTATTGGCTTTATTGACATTTTATGGTTGAGTTGTTTTATTGGGTGGTCCTGGCATGGCCAAATGGATAGGGCGCTCGACTCGCAATCTGAGGGTCGCGGGTTCGAATCCCCGTTCCTTTCAGTCATGGGGGAATTATAATGTGATGGTCAATTCCACTATCCGTTGGTAAAAGAGAAGCTCAAGAGTTGACGGTGGGTGGTGATGATTAGCTGCTTTCCCACTGCTCTTTCACTGCTAAATTAGGGAGGGCTATCATCCTCGTGTAGCTTTGCGCGAAATTCAAACCAAACTAGTCTATTTGGTGTAATACCGTAATTTTTTATTTTACTTTTAATACAAATATTCGTGATTCCATACACTAAAATAATATATATTACGTGTCTTTTTCTTCGATTAGTTTAAATTATTTTATCAAAAATATGTAAACAAATAAGATATTTAGAAAGATAAAACCTAATGTTTTTTACCTCTTAATAGTTAACAAAATAAAAGCAGGAGTCTTTCACAGTTGTTTAAAGAATTCCATTTTCTCTTAGAATTCCAAGTGTATTGAACGTATAATGAAATTAATTATTGTATGCCATTTTGCTTGGAAATATTAAAGACAATCAAACAGGTTAAAACGTATTAAAAATACTGGTAACTTGTATAAAAAATGCTGTAAAAAAACCTACTTTCAAAGCATTTAAAACTAATAGAACGCGTTTTTTTATTGAACTTTGCATTATGTTATTCATTCATTGAATCTTATTGGACATGCGTATGGTTTATTGTGTCGAGCATTGGACCATCTGCACGAGCTTTGGTCGGCCACGTGCCATTTATTTCAACTGCGTGCTTCAAATAACTTTTAAACTCGTTAACCTCAAGTGCTATCAACCACGGTGGTTCTTGTGGGAATTTAATTAACTAAATGGGAAGAACTAGGTGAAAGGTGGGATGGGAACTTAGAGAGGGTTTTGGACTGAGAAATGTAAATCATTAGGAGATATACAGAGCACGATAAATATTTACATAGAGGGCGACACTCTGAAGACGTCTGTTTGTTGTTAAGCGCAAAGCTACACAAAGGGTTATCTGTCCTTTGACTACCGCGCATATATCGAAACTCGATGATGAACACTCAGAGATTTCTAAAGTGGAAAAAAAAAGGTGTACACGTATTAAATCTATTTATTCTTTTCTGAGTTTTATTGCGTTGTAAGATATAGAAGAATTATTATTATACTCAAATGAAGCATTGTATAAACACAAGCAACTAAATCAGACGCAATTTTTCTATTTTGTATAAATAATTCATGGTAACTTTTACAGAAAATGTAAATAACATGACTCATCAGGTTAATACATCAAGCTATCTTTGTTTTTAAATATCATAATGGAAACTAATATATGTATTTGTTTCACTCTAACCCCAGATGTCGCTGGAAGATAGAGTTTGTTTGTTTGAAGTTAAGCACAAAGCTATACAATAGGCTAGCTGTGCTTTGCTTACCACAGGTATCGAAACCCTGTTTCTACCGTTGTAAGTCCGCAGACATGCCGCTGTGTCACTGGGGGGGGGGGGGGGGAGGGTAAAATGAAGATGTTTCACGTCTTGTATAAATGACATACGAGAGAATCTTGCTGTATAGAAAACTTTTGTTCGTTTAGCCACATTGGGCTATCTCCTGTGTACATCGTAGGGATCGAATCCCGGACATTAGCATTGTAAATCCGTAAACTTTACCGCTATTCTACCGGGGGACTGAAAGAAAGAGATAATATGAATATATCGACTTGACAGAAAATTAGTCCGGAATTACGATGTGTACATATTTCACGTATTGATTACGTTCCTACATTGTCTTCGTTTTGTAATGAAAAGATGATCAAATTAGATCAAGTAATATATATAATCACCATTGTGTGGCTTTGTGCTTGATTACAAACCCATAGTAAGGACTTTTTTAAGAGCATAACGTGCGGTAAGCATCAGTATAACGCTATTCATATCATCGATTCACGCGACATCTTATTTGACAATTCATTCACTTGAAAAGCCCGACAATTTCCTAGAAATTTGATCAGTTCTTTAACTTCTTGAGTTACAAAATATGACATTCTCATTCGCCGAATTCTTTGAATCAGCGCCAAAATAGACCAATTTCTTTTCCACCGTTTTTATCAGTATCAAACTGCACTAAATTTCCTTAGTGTTGACTCTATAAACAAAAATGTATCCAGTAAGATGTAAGTGTTCTATGGTACCACATGACCTTTCAATATTCGTTACTTTTTAATTGCTCTCCAATTGTATGCCTTTCGAGGTTTTAAGGTCTGTGACTTAGTTTTCGATTTGAAATCCACGAGCTGTTATTACGAGATATTCCGAACTTTAATCAGTTATCTAAGTTCATATCAAAGTCTGAAGCGTTTGACTTTATCATTGTTTACCAGGTGCCTAAATGTTTTAATTAAACCGTCACATTTGAAGTATCATCCTTTCACACCAGGTGTTGATGTTTCTCTCTTTTTTAATACAATTATTTCACCAATCACATAGTTTTGTGTCAATCATTAGAAATCTGTCTCTTGTGAAAAATGACAGCAACCTTGTCAAAAAAAAAAAGAGGCAAAGCCATGCTCTATAAATGTATTCACGAACTGCTATGTTTTCTTATGAGGATTGTATTTCCACTTATTTTTTTCTTAATTTGATATTACTTCAAAGAAATTGCTATAGGATATTATTTATTGATCCGTAAGTCATAATGTTAACATTTCAGATCTTTGCAAAATTTAATAGTTACTCGTACTTGAACATGACTATAAGGTCAGTAGTATTGAATATTGAATATGGAAACAATGTTACTCATACTTGAACATTGCTGTAAGGTCAGTAGTATGAATATATAGATAACGTTACTCGTATTTGAAAATTACTTTAAGGTCAGTAGTACTGGATATACAGATAATATTGTAATGAAGGCAAACTTAGCTGAATATGCAGAAACATCAGTGTGAAAAACATATGGTTTCGAACGAGCTGCGCATGCATATTTTAGACCTAAATATATCGAGAAAACTCACAGCAATTGTATTTAATGTAATGTTCCTTTTTGTAAGGAAATTACACGCAGGTTAAGTGTTATTTGTGTGAAATACCTTGCAGATAAAAAAAAAAAGTTGAATTGAAGTCAGTGGTCATGTGATGAGAACGACATTGTGCCATCGTGTAGCATACGACTAAACAAAAGACAGATAAGTTGATTCTGAATGAAAAAGCCAATATTCAATCCAGACTTTTCGGACAAAGACTCTTCTAACAATATGAGATTTTTTGGTACTTAATCAAGAATTTTGCGAGAGAAGTTCCGGACAGAAAAAACGCACGCATATTACTTATATAGATACATTGCCCTTCCAAAATTACCTGGCTGCTAGTTGGTTAGCCCGTAAAGCAGAATACAGGGTCGTATCAAGACTTCTACGGGCCCTGGGCTAAGGGTGAGAGCGAGTATATATAAAACGCAAACACATTTTAAAAACACTATAAGTCATTAACTAAGGAACAAAACTATAGGTGCGAATACATCTATTAAATTATATATGTGATTCAGATAACAAAACTACATGTATTGCACCCACTAAATACATTCCAAATGTGAATTAGATCACTGTTGGCTGTATGAGAATGAGATCACTGAAGGCTCTATGAGATTAAGATCACTGAAGGCTATTTGAAAATGGCATCACTGAAAGTTGTATTAGAATGAGATAGATCACTGAAGGCTCTATGAGACTGAGATAACTGAAGGCTGTATGAGATTAAGATCACTGAAGGCTCTATGAGATTACGATCACTGCAGGCTGTATGAAAATGGAATCACTGAAAGTTGTATTAGAATGAGATCACTGAAGGCTCTGTGAGACTGAGATAACTGAAGGCTGTATGAGATTGAGGCTACTGAGGGCTGTATGAGATTACGATCACTGCAGGCTGTATGAAAATGGAATCACTGAAAGTTGTATTAGAATGAGATCACTGAAGGCTCTATAAGACTGAGATAACTGAAGGCTGTATGAGATTGAGGCTACTGAGGGCTGTATAAAAATGAGATCACTGGATGCTGTATGTGATTGAGATCACTAAAGGATATGTAAGTATAAGATCAGTTTAGGCTGTAGCCGTATCGTATCATGCACGATATAAAAATACGTTTAATTTTACTTGCTTAACATTTCGATTTTTATTTCTGATTAATCAAGTAATTGAAACATGAAAATACACATTAAATATAAGTTATTTATATCATGTAGCAGAGAAGGGAGTAGGCTAGAACAATTCCTTGACCCAGGTTAACCTCAGGCGCTAGCCTTGGGCAACTGCTCAAGTAGCCTGTGCGATAATCCGATACTGTACTGATATCGATTGGTCCTAAATTAGAAACGTGATGTTACTAAACAGTCTCCGCATTTTAAGTTATGGGCGGGTTATTTATAAAAATGGTGTCAGTCCTGTTATTAGGTTCTAAGAGTGGTACAAACCCTTCTGGTGGCAGGTGGCACTGAGTAGATACTCTCCCTCAGTAGTTCATATATAGGAAAGCTATGCCTGAATCCTATGGGCCTTTTGCTATTAAGTCCAAGGGCGTGTAAGGTGGCGTTCAGGTTGAAAATACCAATTCCAAAAATATCTGGATGTGTAGTCACAGATCACTGTTGGTGGTAACTGTCAGATTACTGTGTAAAACTGCCTTGGACCTGAATGACCTTTGGCCTACATAACTTCTACTATTCTGCGAGGTATACTCTCAAGTACGTTTTGACCACAAGTGTCTGGTGCAATCTGTCACCATTTTTCTTTCAAAAGCTCGGCTAGATAGTTCCAAAAATGTTTATTATAGAGCTACGATCTAAGTTCTGGATTAACGGTTCCAAAAATGTTGACATTATTATTTTGAAATCAGGAATTGGTTATAGGTGCATCATTGAATGGAGTTTTATCTTGCTGGAACAACACATTGACACGTTCGTGTTGATCTATCTTCCTTAAAAACTCCGCCAAGGACCAAACAACGCATTAATTTAATAACTTTTGATATGTATGAACGATTAGAGATGTAGACATTTTACACGCATGTCTTATGAGCCTTTAAATACGCAAACACTTTATATACTGGTCTAACGGGCATTTAGAGATACAAATTATATATACAGGTCTCATGGGCATTTAAAGATCCTTCACAAATAGGTCTCACGGATAAATGATTAAAAGTCTGCTAACTTCATGAAACTGGTACCTGTAGATCCTGATACGAATTTGAAGGTTGCCAGGGCAACTGATCGGTTGTACAGGAGTGATGGAGGCGATGTATAAGTATCACGTGACATGACGTTCCTAGCCGAGATGTGTCAAAGTTGATGAGAAAGTTACTTTCAAAAGATATATATTTAATGGAGTGAACTTGACTCCTGTCTGGAGGTATGTACCCTATTTGACAAGCGAGACAAAATCACATGCTTATTCAATTTCTTTTCAGTGCAAATGTAGTTTGCAACTATCTATCTATTCTACAGGCTTATATGATAAATATACGTTTGTTTTGAATTTCGCGAAAAGCTACACAAGGGCTATCTGATACAGCCGTCCCTAATTTAGCAGTGTAAGACTAGAGGGAAGGCAGCTAGTCATCACCACCCACCGCCAACTCTTGGGCTACTA
>NW_013665690.1:698371-702637 GCF_000517525.1 Limulus polyphemus
TTGGTGTGACGGGGATTCGAACCCGCGACCCTCACATTGCGAGTCGAGTGCCCTAATCACCTGGCCATGCCGGGCCAGTAAGTATGTAAAACATGATCAGATTGGAATCAGGAACGAGACATTATTCAAAGACTACTTGCAAACAGTATGATGTGTAGAGTCTAGTACATTCACATCGCTGTGTTTGTTTGTTTGGGGATAGATGTGGCCCTGTGTTAGCATGCCCGGACCTTGAATCGAAGGGTTTGTGTTCCTCAGCCGCAAAAAACCTAAAAAGCGGTATGTATTGCTTTATTGAAAATTTCATGAAATATAACATAGAATACACTAATATTTCCGTACAGTACGATACGGTAAGTTATTCAGATGTCTGTTAAAAATATGATTGCTAAATCGTAAATACTTTGTGGTTATATTTACTATAATTCCGCGCACGATAGTATAGCAGATATTTTCACAATATTATATATATATATATATATATATATACTACCTCTTCATCATTCTTGGATCCACCACGTGCACTCGTGAACAAGTCGTCGCGGCTTGTGACCCTACAGTCACACTGCAGAACTTCCATCACCCGCAGGCACCGTTATACTTGATTAATTTCCCCATCACTTGCCTCGTGAGCTAGTCGGTCCGGCAACTGCAGCTGATTGGCAGTTGTTAATTAATTACGTCACGGGTCAACCATGCTGCTCATTAAGGTAACTCGGTTGATGTGAGGTCTTGGGAACCAAGTGTCGAGTTGTAACATATGAATTTTAATCACTGCGAATGGGCCATGCGCCATTAATCCTTCCATTAACCCCTAAAGGATTATGGGATATCTACAAGAAGTGATGATATGTTAATTGCTCGCGAGGTGTACTAGGGGCTCCACAAGACCAAATCAGAAATTGATTTTCAGTGTTGGTTGTACTTCCACTATACCAGAACTATGTTGTTTTTGACTTCTATAACAGGGTGAACTCATTGGGTTTATGGTTTTCCACATTTACGTAATTAACATCACATTAACTTACGTCCTCACCTTATTCCCAAAATAGAACAAACTTCAGATGAAACTGTTGCTGAAATTATAAAAAAAAGTAGAAAGCAGTATAAACTGTCAATAGGGTGCATTTTTGATGTGCGATGTTGATGTGATGTGTCTTATGATATGTAAGTGTCATGAAAATCCTTAAAGTTAAAAAAAAGACCATTTACTGTCGGCATATTACCATATGAGAGACTTATGATATTGACATTTATAGCATTTACGAGTATAAAACCAGGTTATTAAGACTATATATATTTTGAAACTGTAGAATTACAAAAAGTGTATAAAGATAATTTAAACTGAATGACGATAACAAATGTAATTTCGACGAGAAATAACCGTAAGGAACACATTGTCAGAATATAAGGATTTATTAGTACTATAATTACAAAGCGTACATATATATATATATATATATATAAGGTGTAATTTCGGCGAGAAATTACCCTCAGGAACACTTTTTAGTAAATCGTCCAAAACACGAAAAGTAAAAGTTTGTTACGAACAAAGTTTCCAATTAGCTTTCACACTGCAGGGATCGAAATATAATTTGAACTTACCGCTGAGCCTCCGGAGAGGGTAAGTAAAACTGTTATAGCTTTTTATTATTCTTGATTTAACTTATATTCGCACTTCTGATTTCTTCAGTCTTCAGTTAAGAATCTGTTTTTAATATGACAGATGAGAGTGTGGCGAATCCCGTCTGTGTACAATTGACACCAGTCTTAGCTTTACTCATTTATTATCTTATCCAGTGTCTTCAGTCAAGTAATCTGTGTTGACCTAATAAGATAAATGAAACCAGAACTTTCCTGAAATGTATCAGTACTTTATTCAGTGTTTTCAGGCAAATAAGCTGAGTCGACCTACTGACAAATTTCAGGAAAGTTCTGGTTTCATTCATCTATTACTGACTGAAGACACCAAATAAAGTAAGCTGAGTCGACCTAATAGATGAATGAAACCAGAACTTTCCTGAAATGTATCGGTACTTTATTCCGTGTCTTCAGTCTGTAAAGTTTTTTGGATCTAATAAGATGAATGAAACTAGAACTTTCCTGAAATGTATCAGTACTTTATTCCGTGTGATCAGTCTGTAAAGTTTTTTGGATCTAATAAGATGAACGAAACCAGAACTTTCCTGAAATTTATCAGTACTTTATTCAGTGTCTTCAGTTAGTAAGCCGTGTACGACCTGATAAAATTAATAAAACCAGATGCATTCCAACTTAATCGGCAATTTGAATAATTTTTTGAGAATGAAGTACTTCATATGTGGTGTGTGAAGTTAGAAACGTTTTCAAAACGCTGATGTTTCAAGCACTAGAGCTGTCGTAGCAAACGACCTTCCATAAACAGTTTCCGCCCAAAGAGTTTGCCTCAGTATGCTTCTAGTATTTTCTGATTGCTCCTGTGGTTGTGAGAAAATAAGGTAAATTATTTCTCCACAAATAAAGCCCGTAACGGCATCAAAGGTATATTTATGTACATAATCTGTTCAAAGTAACGTTGCTCCTGACATGTGAATAGACGGACCATGATTTGTTTTGTTGACGTCTGTACAGGCGAAAGGACAACAAGGAGTAAACCCAGTCGGCTACAATCCCTGCTCTTGTTCCGAAGAAATCTAATCCGATTCCAGGCTGTTTGCTTACGGGTAGTTTCACAAGAAGAATGCAGACCATTGAAAACAACCCGAACAGCACGAGAATTTTCCGAAGGTTGGAAGACGTTGACACAACGGCACACTGAACGACAAAAGTGCCTGACACGGGGAGGGACCACTGGTCGTTTTTCAAAGGCCTATAGTGGCCTGAAATGAAAACATATGGCGTTCCAAAGCATCAGCCGACAAGCCACAGAAGAATCTCTTGGATTCCCCGCAGTGCCACGAATCCAACCTGTTCACAATAACACCCTGATTAGCTTGTCACAGCAGCAGGGGCCCCGGAACCGTTATGGCCGATTTTTTTGCGTTACACTTCACCTGAAAGGAGAAACTTAACACTTGGAAGCAGAGGCTATTGATTAGCTGGGCACCCCACAATATTGCTGTTTCCACGGGACGCCCTGTTTACACCAACAACCGATGATCTCTATTGAAGACGTGGATTTCCGCCCAAGGGAGCCACGTTTGACAGTGGTCATTCTGTTTTCCTTTATTGCGAAAAATCGTGTACAAGGTCTTCATTGTTGTTGGAGTTTGTACTCTGGTATTTAAGTTCAACCACTAAAATGGTAAAATATCCTAAGTTGGTACGTCAAAGCAGAATGGTACAATGAAATCCAAGAGATGCTCAACTTAAGAGAAGTGTATTTAAAGAGTATATACTTTTGGATACTATAAGTATGCAAAAATTCATGTATATACTAACGATGTATAAAATAAAGAACAACAACAACAATAAAAGCTCGAACATTAGAGGTATTTTGTGTTAAAATATAAAAAAATGTATACATTTTATAACAAATAATAAATAAGTCCAAGTACCACGGCTGCGAGCTTTCCAATCATGAGAAGAAGAAAAAAACAACGTTAAAAGACTAGGGATAGATAGTACAATATTAAATGTCTAGGAATAGATGGTATAATATTAAATGTCTAGGAAATAGACAGTACAATGTAAAATGACTAAGAATAGATAGAACAATGTAAAATGACTAAGAATAGATAGAACAATGTAAAATGACTAAGAATAAACAGTACAACATAAAATGATTAAGAATAAACAGTACAATGTAAAATGATTAAGAATAGACAGTATAATGTAAAAAAGACTAAAATAGATAGCACAGTGAAAAATGACTAGAATCATATATATTAGAGTTATAAATGACTAGGAATAGATATTAGAGTGATAAATGGCTAGAAAGATACAGTAAAGTGTTAAATGACTAGGAATATATAGTACAGTGTAAAATAATTAAGATAGTAAATAGTACAATGCTATATGACAAGGAATGGAAAGTACAGTGTAAAACGACTACGAATACATGGTACAATGCTAAATGGCTGGAAATAGACGGTACAATGCTAAATGGCTAGAAATAGAAAGTACAATGCAAAATGACTAGGAATCGATAGTACAATGTAAAATGACCACAAATAGATAGTACAGTACTAAATGGCTAAGAATATATAGTACAATGCTAAAATATTAGGAATAAATATTAGAACGTAAAATGACTAGAAATAAATTGTACAGGTTTTATTGTAAGAG
>NW_013665690.1:703101-710087 GCF_000517525.1 Limulus polyphemus
AAAACAAGTACAAACATATACATAATTGTTCGTTACACTTTTGATTATCACAGTTGTATCCAGAGCTTTGTGTCGTCAAATTTCATAGAGGCTGGTTTAATTACTCTAGAACATAAGTTGACAAGACGAATTATTCTTCGTGCTCTGTTATTACAATACAGTCTATGATAATTTCACGTTAATATCACCACTATAACTGTTGGTTACCACAGTTGTATCCAGAGCTTTAAATGATTATCTCTTTTTCATCAAAATCCGCACAGGTTGGTTCAGTTACTTTAGAACACAATTGACAAGACGAAGTATTCCTTTCTGCTCTGTTATCAGAATGGAATCTATGATAATTTCGCTTTAAAAATGGCCACTATCTGCTCATTTTGGCTAAACTCACTATCACGTAGTCTACATCTATCTCTGTCTCGAACTAAGTTTTAAATGACTATCTATACTTCAACAGAAGCCTAGAATGTTCAACACACTACGAGATATTATGATGCAATAATACTCAATTAAAACAACCAGAAAAATTTAAAAGGTTCCAGTGACATGATGCAATAATATAACAATAAGCCCTCTTCAATAAAAATAGTTACAATATTTTTATACTACATACAAAGACTGTTTTATGTTCATGCACAAAGTCTACTCATACAGTCTGCACCAACATTTGCAGTCCCCTCAATGGTCTCAATATGGAACCAGTAATTTTGGAGGTATAATACCCACCTCATGATCCTTGCACTGTTGATTTTGCATCTCTGGATGTATGAAAGGGGTTGATGGTCGATCTTGATGTTGACTCATTTCTGTAGAGGCAGTTTTGAAATTTCCAGTGGAAAATATGATGGCCAAACACCTTCGTCCAATCACTGAGTAGTTATTCTCACTACTCGTCAACTTTTTACTGACACACATAGCAAGAAACACCTCGTCTACATGTTCTTGCAGAAGTACCACTACAATTCCAATTTCTGATGCACTGGCATGAACGATGAATGTTTTGTTGAAGTCTGGCATTCTAAGGATTGGTGAACTTCCTAACATGTTCTTCAACTTCTGGAATGTCATCTGCTATGGTTGCTCCTACTTCACCTTGTTGGGTTGGCCTTTCTTTGTCAGGTCAGTCAGTGGTTCAGCGACTTCAGTGTAGTTTGGGATGAACTTTTCATAGTATCCTGCTAGCCCCAGGAAAGATCTGACTTGCTATTTGGTAGTTGGAGCTGATGTATCTTGTATGCAGGCTTCTCCTTTCCCATGGTTATAGGTTGGTTACCCACCTTGTGTCCAACGAAGTTCAGCACAGAATAACCGATTTAGCACTTAGATAGTCTGATGGTCAAACCTGCTGCCTTCACTTGTCCAAACATCTCTTTGAGTTTCTTCAGGTGGTCTTCTCATCTGGCTGTGTGTGTCAGAATGTCATCCGCATAATGCTCAATGGTGGTGGTTTTGTGCAAAATCTTCCTCATCATGTGGTTGAATGTCGCTACTGAGTTGATTTGCACTCTTCAACTGGCATCACAAAGGCTGTCTTCTGTTTAGATTCTGTCTTAATCAGGATCTGCGAATGACCTTTACTGAGGTCAATTTTGGTAAAGAGCTTGGCCCTGTCTAGTTTCACCATGATAACTTCTGGGTTGCCCATAGGTTCGGAGTCGAACCTCGTCACGGAGTTTAGCTTCCGAAGATCTATGCAGAAGCTGTTTGAGCCATCCCTCTTCTTCACGATTACCACAAGAAAACAGCAGGCCGAATTCAAAGGTTCAGTGATTCTAGCTTCTAACATTATTTCGACTACTTGCTTGATCAGGTCTCTCATCCCATAGGGCATTTGGTAGGTCTTCATCTTGACTGGATCCCTGTTCATGGTCTTGATCTTGTGTTGCACAAGGTCTGTCTTGCCTGGTCTATCAATAAAGATATCTGCATACTGGCACATTAGATCTTGTAGCTCTTTCTATTGCTTGCCAATTAGTTCTTCGCTGATGTTTACGTCTTTGTACATTTCATCTCCATCCAGCAGTCTTAGGTATAGTAGGTCTTCATCTTCTATGACAAATTCAAGGTCTTCTGGTTCTGTGTCTATGACAGCCACACCTGCAATGTCCACCTGTTCCTCAATAGCTGCACCTATTAGGTCTTCTTTCCTCTCAAAATACTTCTTAAACAGATTGGTGTGGTAGATCTTGGTCTTCCCATCTACTTTCACCTTATAATCCATTCTGTTGACACTTCCTACAGTTAAAAAGGCCCTTTCCACTGCAGGGTGAGTTTGTTGTTGTCTGTGGGTAGCAGAATCAATACCTTCTGTCCGACCTTAAAACGTCAATCCTTGGCCATCTTGTCATAGAAGTGCTTCTGACTGCCTTGAGCTACATACAAACTTTCTCGAGCGAGTTGACATATTTTCTCCAGTCAGTTTCTGAGGTCTAACATGTACTGTTATGTTTCACTCACTTCTGGCTCTTTATCTCCTGTCTACAGTTCTTTCAATATCAGCTTTGGACCTCGTATTGTTTTTCTGTACAGTAACTGGAAAGTTGAAAATCCTGTACTTCCTTGTTGGACTTCTCGATAAGCAAGTAATACTGTCTGTAGGTACCTATCCCAGTCACGTGTTCTCTCCTGGCACATCTTCTTCAGCATGCTCTTTAAGACTCTTTCATTCTTACAAAGTCCATTACATCCGGGGTTGTACGAGGTGGTAAAGAGCTGCTTAGTACTGATGAGTCTGCACACCTCTTGCATCAGATCTGAGGTAAACTGGGTCCCTCTGTCACCCAAGACTTCTTTTGGAAAGCCTACACTGCAGAACAATTGCAGGAGAGCTTCTGCTACTCTCTCCGTCTTTATCTTCGGCAGTGCTATGGCTTCTGGGTGGCGTGTTGCATAGTTGACTACTGTCAGCATGTACCAGTTGTCCTTGTCAGATACAGATTATAGTGGTTTGATCAAATCCACAGCTACTCTGCTGAAATGGCTCTCCTATCAGAAGCATCTCATCTAGTGGCAACTTGGCTACCTTTCCTCTATGTACTGTCCTTTGGCAGATGTCACATGACCTGCAGAATCTGGTCACATCTCCAATGACCTCCGGCCAATGGAAGTTACTGGTGATTCTGTCCCCCGCCTTCTTTGCTCCTGGGTGTCCTCCCACAATCGACTTATGAGCTAACTTCATCACTTGAGTCATGTATTCTGTAGATACTATGATCTGTTTAACTTTCCAGTAGAACTGCCTTGATAAATCCGGTACATCTTCCAGTCCTCTAGTTTGTAAGTCCCTTTCCCCTTTGTCTTGTTCTTGACTTTTTCTCATGCATTGTCCCAAAGTTTTCGCAGCGAAGGGTCTTTCTTCTGTGCTTCCATCAATTCCAGTAGACCTAAAATTATCCAAAATAGACAATATCGGGTTAAATGACTAGGAACATACAGCACAATGTTAAATAACTAAGAATAGACAGTAGAATGTAGAATGACTAAGAATAGATAGTATAATGCTAAATGAAGAATGGATATTACAATGCTAAATAACAAGAAATAAACAGTACAGTATAAAATGACTAGGAATATATAGTACAACGGAAAATGACTAGGAATAGACAGTAGAACTTAAAATGACTAAGAATAGATAGTACGATGCTAAATGACTAGGAATAGACATTACAATTAAAAATGACTAAGAATAGACAGTACAATGTTAAGTACTAGGAATACACAGTACAATGTTAGATGACTGGAAGTAGATAGTTCAGTACAGTGTAAAAAGACTAATAATAGATAATACAGTGTAAAATGACTAGGGACAGACAGTAAAATGCTAAATGACTAGGAATAGACAATACCATGCAAAATGACTAAAAATAGGCAGTACAATGCAAAATCGCTAAGAATAGGCAGTACAATGCAAAATGACTAAGAACAGATAGTACAATGCTAGATGACTGGGAATAGATAGTACAATACAAGATGATTGGGAATAAATAGTACAGTGTAAAATGATTAAGAATAGATAGTACAGTGTAAAATGATTAAGAATAGATAGTACAGTGTAAAATAACTAGAAACAGAGAGTACAATACTAAATAAATAGGAATCGACAGTATCATGCAAAATGACTAAGAGTAAACAGTACAATATGAATTGACTAGGAATAGACAGTACAATGTAAAATGGCTAAGAATATAATAGACAATATAATTTAAAATTACTAAGATTAGATAGCACAATGCTAAATGACTCGGAATAGATTATACAATATATATATAGATTAAGAATAGATAGCACAATATATATATAGATTAAGAATAGATAGTACAATTTTGCAGTCATTTTACATTTTACTGTCTATTCCTATTCATTTAACATTGTACTATCTATTCTTAATCTTTATATATTGTTCAATCTATTGTTAGTCTTTTCATATTGTACTATCTATTCTTAATTTTTTATATTGTACAATCTATTCTTGGTCTTTTTATATTGTACTATCTATTCTTAATCTATATATATATTGTACTATCTATTCTTAATCTATATATATATCGTACTATTACAGAGATACCTAACTCCCAAAATGTGTACTTCAATATGTGCTACTACAAAGATATCTAACTTCCAAAATGTGTACTTCAATATGGGCTATTACAGAGATACCTAACTTCCAATATGTGTACTTCAATATGTGCTACTACAGAGATACCTAACTTCCAAAATGTGTACTTCAATATGTACTATTACAGGGATACCTAGCTTCCAATATGTGTACTTCAATATGTGCTACTACAGAGATACCTAACTTCCAAAATGTGTACTTCAATATGTACTATTACAGAGATACCTAACTTCCAATATGTGTACTTCAATATGTGCTACTACAGAGATACCTAACTTCCAAAATGTGTTCTTCAATATATGCTATTACAGAGATACCTAACTTCCAAGATGCATACTTCAATACGTACTATTACAGAGATACCTAACTTCCAAGATGCATACTTCAATACGTACTATTACAGAGATACCTAACTTCCAAAATGTGTACTTCAATATGTGCTACTACAGAGATACCTAACTTCCAAAATGTGTACTTCAATATGGGCTATTACAGAGATACCTAACTTCCAATATGTGTACTTCAATATGTGCTTCACTGTGTGGCTCTCTTGTTGTACGCTCAAAAGTGATGAACATTTGTATGTAATAAGTCAAAAGTTATTATCTTGTCAAGTTGAAATCCACAATTCATGAAACATAAGTTCTTCAACCAGTTATATAGCTCTTCTTATATTGAATCAGTACAGAAGTTGTTTTTCTAGTTTTAATTCACTATCTTCAAGTATGAGACCCATATTTGCGATATTCCTTCTCACGTGACTTTCATACACAGTAGTTTTTTGCCATTATACATTAATTGTACTGTCTATTCTTAGTAATTTTTGATTATACTATGTATTCCTAATCATTTAGCAATTTACTATCTATTCCTTATCATTTTACATTGTACTAACTATTCCTAATCATTTAGCAATTTACTATCTATTCCTAATCATTTTACATTGTACTAACTATTTCTAGTCATTTAGCAATTTACTATCCATTCCTAATCATTTTACATTGTGCTGTCTATTCATAATCATTTTACACTTAACTAACTATTCCTAGTCATTTAAATGGTACTGTCTATTCCTAATCATTTTACATCGTACTGTCTATTCCTAGTCATTTTGCATTTAACTAACTATTCCTAGTCATTTTAAATGGTACTGTCTACTTCCAAGATGTGTACTTCAATATGTACTATTACAGAGATACCTAACTTCCAAGATGTGTACTTCAATACTAGGTATCTCTGTAATAGTACATATTGAAGTACACATTTTGGAAGTTAGGTATCTCTGTAGTAGCACATATTGAAGTACACATCTTGGATGTTAGGTATCTCTGTAATACCACATACTGAAGTACACATCTTGGAAGTTAGGTATCTCTGTAATAGCACGTATTGAAGTACACATCTTGGAAGTTAGGTATCTCTGTAATAGTACATATTGAAGTACACATCTTGGAAGCTAGGTATCTCTGTAATAGTACATATTGAAGTACACATTTTGGAAGTTAGGTATCTCTGTAGTAGCACATATTGAAGTACACATCTTGGATGTTAAGTATCTCTGTAATAGCACATACTGAAGTACACATCTTGGAAGTTAGGTATCTCTGTAATAGCACATATTGAAGTATGCATCTTTGAAGTTAGGTATCTCTGTAATAGCACGTATTGAAGTACAAATCTTGGGGGTTAGGTATCTCTGTAATTTTCATTGCAGAAACAGGTTACCGATGCTATGAAGACGGACACTTAAATTTTTTGTACAAACCAAAGTTTTGGTTGATAATCCAATATAGTGCAAATACCAACATAGTTATATCAAATAGATACCCTTCTTTACGTCAATCAGACACAGAAACAGATTCTGTTTTCACTATGCATGAGGCAGTAAACTCAAAGTTTGGTACATTTGTGATGTTTAAACGTCATTAAGTGTTTTACAACATTGTTCTTGGGAGGTTTAAACGTCATTGTGTGTTTTACAACAGTGTTCTTGGGAGGTTTAAACGTCATTAAGGGTTTTACAACATTGTTCTTGGGAGGTTTAAACGTCATTAAGGGTTTTACAACATTGTTCTTGGGATGTTTAAACGTCATTAAGGGTTTTACAACATTGTTCTTGGGATGTTTAAACGTCATTAAGGGTTTTACAACACTGTTCTTGGGAGGTTTAAATGTCATTAAGGGTTTTACAACATTGTTCTTGGGATGTTTAAACGTCATTAAGGGTTTTACAACATTGTTTTTGGGATGTTTAAACGTTATTGTGTATTTTACAACATTGTTCTTGGGATGTTTAAACGTCATTGTGTGTTTTACAACATTGTTCTTGGGATGTTTAAACGTCATTGTGTGTTTTACAACATTGTTCTTG
>NW_013665690.1:711063-713802 GCF_000517525.1 Limulus polyphemus
ACATTGTTCTTGGGATGTTTAAACGTCATTAAGGGTTTTACAACATTGTTCTTGGGATGTTTAAACGTCATTAAGGGTTTTACAACATTGTTCTTGGGATGTTTGAACGTCATTAAGGGTTTTACAACATTGTTCTTGGGATGTTTAAACGTCATTGTGTGTTTTACAACATTGTACTTCGTCCGCAAATTATAGAAGTACAATGTAAGTTCAAAAAAATATAAGTACACACAATTAGAAATGAGAAAATTATTTTGATGCATTCTATAGAGGTTGATCAGACAGTAAATAAGCTAAAGTATTAAAAATAAAACAACTTTTAAAGAAAACTTATGCAAGAAAGGGGAAAGAAAACTAGAAAACAACCAAATACGTAAAACAACAACAACAAAAAACGTATTGCACCAGAAAGTTGGAGTTTCTAGAATCCTTAAGCTAGAGATTGAAAAGTGATTTCTCTAGACGATAGGAAAATTTTCACCAACAAATATATCTTAATCAGTTATGAGTAATATTTTGTCGAGATAAGTAACAATAAATCGTTTACTCATTAGTTTTAGTTTAAACTAAGGCATTAAAAAAGAACCCTTTGTTGAGCTGCGTTCGATATTTCGAAATTATGTACAGAAGGATGAAATAATCCAGTGGTTGTTCTATTCGAGTTGTTTCCCGTGTGAACCTATTGAGCATAGCAACGTAATATAACATTTACTAAGCTACTGTGTAAAGTTCTTAATTAAAGAGAACAGAAATGAAAAGCAATTCTGTAGCACAAGTTGTTAAGGGTCGACTTCATAACACGGAAAAAACTTGTTGGTATTTATCTAATTATCACTACCTAAATATATTTAATTGACAGGATGATAATATAATTTATTCATCTTTAGTACACTGACGAGCAACTAGAACTCCTCAATGTCGTTGTCGCTTCTTGGAAAACTGTTCGTTTAAGCGTGAGATCCGAACGGCCCGTATCACAAGGATGCAATTATTACTATATGCTGTTTACCATACGACTTCAGTTTAGCTGAGCATATAATGCCTGACTCTATAAGATTTGCCTATACAGCCCACTGAAGACTATTGTCTGGACGAATTCTTGGAACCGCTAAAAAGAATGTACGTTAATCAGTTAATTGATGAGACTGATCAACTGCGTCTTTTTCCCACGGCGAGCGCAGACCTTGCGTACAGTCGTGGCCGCGGTTATAGTGAACGCAAACAGCGTTTCCTTGGCCGTGACTCAGCCGTTCGAGTCGCTTTAAACCTTGCTGCTATCGCAGAGACAAGGCGGTCCCGGGACCTTCACATGTGTAATAGTAAACTGTAATTATAAGACAATCCTGATCGCGATTAACCACCGCAGCCACAAGAGGCTCGGGCCCTTTTTGTTTTGTGCTTACCACAGCGTATGGGAATGCCATTCGGCGCCTGGTCGAAGAGATTCTCGTAATGCGCTGAAACTCTGTAATAATTACTTGCCGCTCGCTTTCGCCGTTTGGATGTACTTAACCCTGTATATTACTTGGTGTACCACTACCACTTACAAGTTACTTACCAATATATGACAAAATTTAAGTGTCAGATTAATTTCTCAAAGAATGACAATAAGGCGAAACAGTCTTTACTACATATCAAATACAGTGTTATAATTTATTTGTTTTACCGAAAAACTTCACAATGGCCTGTTTATGCTGTGTCTTCCGAAAGAATCGAGCCTAAAGTTCTAGAAGTTTAAGCCTTAAAGCTTATCTCGGAGCCACCAGAGGGCCCGCGGTTATGAGAATTTTATAAATATCGACTAAGCGAATGAGTAAAATATATATATATATATATAATGCATAATAATGTTTAAAAGTTAGAACTCCCTTACAAGTCTTTTTACAATCAGAAACAGTAATGTATAAATGATAAGGTTTTACAGTTAGTGATAAAATGATTAGTTAGCTAAGGATAACTAAAATGACTTCACATTGTTCATTATGAAAGAATTATCAGTCAACTTTGGTTATGTAAACTTTTTCACCTAGTATATTACGAGAAATTAATCACTTAACTTAACTAAATTTCTTTCGCCCAGTGAATCACAAGAAATGATAAGTAACTTAAGTGGAATAAATTTCACATACTTAGTGCATTACGAAAAACTGATAAGTCTTAGTGCATTACGAAAAACTGATAAGTCTTAGTGCATTACGAAAAACTGATAAGTCAACGTATGTTAACGAAATTTCTTTCACACTGGTGTATTATGAGAAACAGACCAGTAAAGTCAAGTTACTTAAACTATTCTACTTGTGCATTACAGAGACAAAAAAGAGACAAGTTAGACTAACAAAACTTGTTTCACCTAGATAATTATGATAAATTGACCAGTCTACTTAGGTTAAGTAAACTTTATTCACCTACCCAATTGAGATTAAACGATCAGAAAATTTATATTAAATAAGATTCTTTCACCTAGTGCATTACGAAATACTGATCAGTTAACTTAGCTTAATTAAACTTATTTCACACTGGGATACTACGAGAAACTAATCAGTCAAGTAATGTTAACTAAAATTCTTTCACGTGGTGCAATACGAGAAAATGTTGATTCATCTTAGACTAACTAAACTTCATTCACCTAGAACGTTATTGTTGATTTTACCATTATAACGTTACGAGTAAATGATCTTAGTTGAATTAAGTTGATTTTACCATTATAACGTTACGAGTAAATGATCTTAGTTGAATTAA
>NW_013665690.1:714802-718535 GCF_000517525.1 Limulus polyphemus
TTTATTTGACTATAACGTTACGAGTAAATGATCTTAGTTGAATTAAGTTGATTTTACCATTATAACGTTACGAGTAAATGATCTTAGTTGAATTAAGTTGATTTTACCATTAGAACGTTACGAGTGAATGATCTTAGTTGAAGTAAGTTTACTTGACCATTAGAACGTTACGAGTAAATGATCTTAGTTGAATTAAGTTGAATTTACCAAGAACAATATAATATACTGATAATTGAACTTAGGATAAATATACTTCTTTCGTCTAGTTTATTATAATGAACTGGTCAGTAATTTTAGTTTAACTAAAGTTCTTTCATTACGCCAAACTGATAAGCCAGCTTAGGTTAGATGGAATTATTTCATAAAGAAATGTTACTAGAAAGTGATGGGTCATCTTAGGTTAAGTGAACTTTTCTCTCCTAGAGTATTACGAGAGATCGATAAGTCTAGTTAGGTTTTAAGAACTTGCTTCACCTATAGCATAATCAGGAACTGATATTTCAGCTCGGATTAACTAAAATTATTTTACCTACTGTATTATGAGTAAGTGATCAGACAAATTATATTAAATAAAAGTATTTCACCTACAGCATCACGAAAAACTGATTTTCCGTTCAGGTTAATTAAAGTTATTTGACCTCGTGCATTGCATGTATGTATGTGTTTTATTATAACAAAGCCACATCGGGCTATCTGCTGTGTCCACTGAGAAAAATCGAATCCCTGATTTTAGCATTATAAATCAGAAGACTTACCGCTGCTCCACCGGGGGACAGTATATTACAAGAACTATCAGATAACCAAGTTTAACTAAACTTCTTTTACCTAGTGCATTACAAAAATATATCATCAGTGAACTCACGTTAACCTAAGTTATTTTAACTATTTCTGTAAATGAATCTGACTCGTCAACTGAGGTTAACTGAACATACTAGGGTTTACGAGAATATGATCAGTCAACTTAAGTTGAATATAATTCTTTTATTTATTGCATTACAAAAATTAATCTGTCAATTTGAATTAAATAAACTTCATTTACTTGGCAAATTGCGAGCGTTACGAGAAACCGATCATACAATTAATTAGAAACAGATTAGTCAAGTAAGATTAACTGAATATCTTTCACCTACTGCATTACGAGTAACTTATTAGTCAAGTTTGGTTAAGTAAATTTCTTTCTCACTATGGTTTCACGAAAGGCTGATCATATAAATTGTGGTAATTGTAGTTATTTCGCCTAAAGCATTACGAGAAACTGACCAATCAACGTAGGTTAACTATCCTTTCTTCACCTAGCACATTAAGAAAACTGATCAATCAACTTATGTTAACTATCCTTTCTTCACCTAGCACATTAAGAAAACTGATCAATCAACGTAGGTTAACTATCCTTTCTTCACCTAGCACATTAAGAAAACTGATCAATCAACGTAGGTTAACTATCCTTTCTTCACCTAGCACATTAAGAAAACTGATCCATCAACGTAGGTTAACTATCCTTTCTTCACCTAGCACATTAACAAAACTGATCAATCAACGTAGGTTAACTATCCTTTCTTCACCTAGCACATTAACAAAACTGATCAATCAACGTAGGTTAACTATCCTTTCTTCACCTAGCACATTAAGAAAACTGATTATTCACCTTAGTTTAACTAAACTTTTCATCAAGTGCATTACGAAAGACTCATTCGTGAACTTAGGTTAAGTAAAATTATATCACCTATTTCTTTAGGAAAACCTGACCCGTCAACTTAGTTTACTTTAAATTGTTTCACATCGTGCATTACGAAAACTTAGAAATCAACCTTCTTTAACTATACTTTTTTCCTGTTTACGCATTAGGAGAAATTGATTTGCCATTTTAATTTAACTAAATTTCTTTGACACTGGGGCATTACGATTAGTTGATCAGTGAACTGTGGTTATCTAAACCTCTTCTATTAAATGCATTACGAGAAGCTGATCAGTTAACTTAGTTTAATTTAAAAAAGTTTCACACTTACGAAAAAATGATCAGTCAACTTAGTTTAATTTAAAAAAAGTTTCACACTTACGAAAAAATGATCAGCCTAAGGTTAACTAAACTTCTTTCATCTACTGCATTACGATAAACTTATCATTCAACTTAGGTTACATAAAATTTTTTCATTAACTTCATTACGAGAAACTTATCAGTCAAATTAGGTTAGCTTTGACACTGGGGTATTACGAACACTAAGAAAATAACTTAGGTTACCTATACTTGTTTCACCTAAAGCATTATGACAATCTGATCAGTTAACATAGGTTAACAATCCTCTTTCTACCGATTGAATTACAAGAAACTGATCAGTTAATTAGGTGTAAACTGGTTATTATAGTTTGGTTAACTAAACTTCTTTCACGTGGTGTTTTAGGACAAACTGGTTATTATACTTTAGTTAACTAAACTTCTTTCTCGATGGAGTTTTACGAAAAAAATAATTATATAGCTTACGTTAAATCTACTTTTCTCATCAAGCGTTACGAGAAACTGACCACTAAAATAACTTGAACTGAAGTTCATTCACTTACTGCGTTACGAGAAACTGACCACTAAAATAAGTTGAACTGAAGTTCTTTCACTTACTGCGTTACGAGAAACTGACCACTAAAATAAGTTGAACTGAAGTTCTTTAACTTACTGCGTTACGAGAATATGATCAGTAAAATAAGTTGAACTGAAGTTCTTTCACTTACTGCGTTACGAGAAACTGACCACTAAAATAAGTTGAACTGAAGTTCTTTCACTTACTGCGTTACGAGAAAATGATCAATCACCTTAAGTTAAATAAAATTATTTCATTTAGTGCTTTACGAGAAACTGTTCAGCAACTTAGGTTAACTGAAATGATTTCTATCTGGGGCTTACAAGAATCTCATCAACAAACAAAGATTAAGTAAACTTTTTTCACCTAGTACCTAGTAATCAGTCATCTTAATTAACTTAGTCTCTTCCTCTCAGTGTATTATAAGAAACTGATCGGTGAACTTAACTAACCAAACTTCTTTCACTTAGAATATTTTGAGAAACTGATCGGTTAACTTCGGTAAACTAAAATTATT
This sequence comes from Limulus polyphemus, assembly GCF_000517525.1. Taxonomy (NCBI): domain Eukaryota; kingdom Metazoa; phylum Arthropoda; class Merostomata; order Xiphosura; family Limulidae; genus Limulus; species Limulus polyphemus. Next base: position 717,890 of record NW_013665690.1, read on the forward strand.
ACTTCTAGTTCTTTACGAGAACTTGAATCGTAGTCTTAGGATAACTAGTCAGTTAACTTTGGTTAACTAATGTTTTCGCTTTACGAGAACCTGATACGTTAACTTATTTCATTAAACCACTTTCGTGTAGTGCGTTACGGAAACTTATCATTTCATTTAGGTTAACTAAAGTCTCCCTGTGGGACAGCGGTAAGTTTGCTGACTTACAACACTAAAATCCTCGAGGTGGACGCAACAGATAGCCTAACGTGGCTTTGTTCTAGCAAAATAAACAAATACACGTTAACTAAAATTACTTCATCTAGTTCTTTATAAGAAACTGTCCCATCATCTTAGGTTAATTAAAATTATTTCACATAGATTTTCCGAGAAACCCGTCAATTTTTTTTCACCTAGTACATTACGATACACTAATCAGTAAACTTAGGTTAACCAAACTTGTTTTACGCTGGAATATTACTAGCACTGATCAAATGATTTAGTTTAATTATACTTTTTTTTCATCTAGAGAATTACGTGAAGTTAATCAGTCAACTTAGATTAAGGGAACTTCTTTAACCTAGTGCAATCGGAGAAACTGTTTGTTTGTTTGTTTTGAATTTCGCGCAAAGCTACACGAGGGCTATCTCCGCTAGCCGTCCCTAAT
>NW_013665690.1:719145-753534 GCF_000517525.1 Limulus polyphemus
GCCCAGAGAAACTGATCAATCAACTTATATTCAATAAAAGTATTTTATTTAGTGCTTTACGAGAAACTGATCATTCAACTTATATTCAATAAAAGTATTTTATTTAGTGCTTTACGAGAAACTGATCAATCAACTTATATTCAATAAAAGTATTTTATTTAGTGCTTTACGAGAAACTGATCATTCAACTTAAATTTAACTAAACTGATATCAACTAATGCATTTTGAGAAATTGATCAGTCAACTTATTTAACTAACCTTCTTATACCTAGTGCATCATAAGGAACTTATCAGTGATCCTTCTTTCACATAGTGCAATACGAGAAAGTGCTTGGTCAACTAAAAGTATTTCACCTTGTTCTTTACAAGAAACTGATCAGTCACCCGAGTTTAACTTGTTAGATGAATACAGCCTGTCAACTTAGTATTTCTATAATTATTTCACCTTGTGCATTACCTGTGGTTCTTTCACTTAATGCATTATCAGAAAATGATTACTCAGATTAGGTGAGTTAAACATATTTCACATTAGAGTGTTAAGAATAATTGATCAGACAACTTAGTTTAACTAAACTTCTTTCACTTATTGCCTTACGAGAAACTAATAAGCCAACTTAATTAACTAAGCCTACTTCGCCTTGTGTATTACAAAAAACTAATCAGTGATTCTAGGTTAACTAGAATTATTTCATTATATGAATTTGATTAGTCAATATAGGTAAATTAAACTATTTTTACTTAGTGCATTACGAGAAACTGATCAGCAAATTTAGATTAATTACACTTATTTCACCTAGAGCATTAATATAAACTGATCAACAGAGGTTATTTATATTTCTTTTAACCAGTGCATTACAAAAATCAATCAATTAACTTTGTTTAGTTAAATTTCTTTAACCCAGTGCATTACGAGAAATATATTAGTCAACTATTTTATCTACTGTCACCTAATGCATTACGAAAAATAGATCGTTTAACCTATTAAACTTAGCTACTTTCAAGTAGTGCATTACTAAAAACTTGTCAATGAACTATGAACTTGTTTAACTAAAATTATTTCTCCTTGTTCTTTGTGAGAAACTGAACTACCAACTTAGGTTAACTAAACTTCTTTCACAGAGTGCATTACGAGAAATTAATCAGTGAAGTTATATTAACGAAACTTATTTCATTTAGTGCAATTCGAGAATCTGATCAGTCAGTTAGGTCAATTATACTTTTTCACCTATTGCATTATGAGAAACTAATCTATCAACTGATTTAACTAAGTTTATTTCTTTAGTGCTCAACTTAGGTTAGCTAACAGTAATTCAGCTAACTTCTTTACGAGAAACTGATCAGTCAACTTTGTGTAACTAAACTTCTTTCACCTAGTTAACTATAAGAAACTAATCAGTGAAATTAAGTTAATTCATATTCTTTCACCTAGTTAACTATAAGAAACTAATCAGTGAAATTAAGTTAATTCAATTTCTTTCACCTAGTTAACTACGAGAAACTGATCAGTAAACTTTATTTACACTGGGGTATTACGGCTACTGAGGAAATAATTTAGATTAACTGTATTTCTTTCTCCTAAAGCATTAGAAGAAACTGAGCAGTAAACGTAGGTTATGGTATTTCTTTTACCTAGTGCATTACGAAAACTGATCATTCAAATTAGGTTAACGAAATTATTTCACCTAATGCATTACGAGAAACTGATCATTCAAATTAGGTTAATAAAATGTTTTTAAGCTAGCGCATACGAGAAATTGATCTGATTTGTTATCTAATAAATTAGTGTTTTAGCGTTATAAACTTAACTTCAATATTTGTGTGTTTTGTTAGAATGTGTTTAGTTATTATGTGGTTTCTTAAATGTTTACAAAAGACGAAAAGAACTGAAATTGTCAAGGAACTGTTTACAAGACGTTTGCTGATTTGTTGAGAAGTAACATGACAACCATTCCGAACCACGTGTTCATTTGATACCTACGTGTCATTTAGATCCACAAGGTTGGCAGTGGATCTCTGAAAGCGTACACGTAACACGTCCCTATCAAAAAGCACCGATATTACCGTTGAAACGTGATCGAAGGATTGTGAAGCTATGTAACTATAGAAAACAAACGTACTTTGATTAGGAAAACCAAATCTGTGGTAAAACAGCACATCGTCTGTTTACCGACGTATAATACCACATCACCTTGTAGCATGATGCATTTGGTGTAATTAACAATCTGAAAGCCTTTCTCTGTAGAAACATATAAAAACACATAGAACAGTTGGAAAGCAATTCTATCTCGATGATTATCAACCATGTCAAAATATTGATAAGATGCATGCCCCCCCCCAAAAAAAAAGAACGAGAAACGAAATATTAGACAAGTGTTAAATTCACTTCTAGATCTTCTTACCAACAGCAACAACAAAAACATTGAAAGAAAAAATTTGTTGAAGTAAAACTCATTTAGCGAGGGTTTGGTTTGAATTTCGTGCAAAGCTGCACGAGGGTTATCTGCGTTAGCCGTCCCTAATATAGTGAAAGACTAGAAGGGAGACAGCTAATCAACGTCATCCACCGCCAACTCTTGGACTACTCTTTTACTAACGAATAGTTGGAACGACCGTTTCATTATAACCATTATATTGAGGTAAGAAGGGAAAGTATATCATTCATCATATTTGTTTTGTTTGCAAGATAAAATCTACCCAGATCACAAGACATGGTGGGTCAAGAGTTGTGTGTTTATAACCTTCTGTTTCTTTAGTATTAACCTGCTATTTAATAACCACAATCAAGAATATTTTTTGGGGGAAATCTTATAGCTTGAGAAAATGTTTTGTTTTTAACTATGTAGCATAAACAATCGTGCTTTTATAGAGATGCTGTAACTCCCACGTACTGTATCTTTCATCCTATACAGGTGTACTGGGTCCAACTGTGTTTTTATGAGTCGTACTGAAAACATTAAATGATCAAGTTTTCTTCACTTCAATTACTTCATGAGAAAATATGTAGTGAAAATAATGTGTCATTGTTTGTTTGATTCTTATTAAGCACAAAACTATCCAATGGGCTATCTGTGCTGTGCTCACTACGAGTATCGAAACCTAGATTTTAGAGTTATAGGTTATTAGATTTTCCGTAGAGCAACTGGGAGGGGGAGGCGCTTGTCATGGTGATTAGTGTATACTTTGTAATGCAAAATCTGAAGGGACTATCATAGTAACATATTTTCTTAAAATTAATAATCACACTGTGGTAATAAAATGATAAGAGTTTTCTTTTTGTATAAAATACAGGATTTAAATTGTCTTGGAAAAGCATGTTAGAATATAAAGAAATATCAGAAATATTATTAACATGAAAGAAAATTCATACACGTTACAAAATCGTTAGTCTTACGCGAAATTCTATCAACACCAGAAACCTTTAGCAAAAAAAAAAAGTGATTTTCTCAGAAACTGCAAATAAATAAAAACAACTGATGTAAGTCATTATATGGAATCTTAAGCTATCTAACAAGCACGTGATAGTCCAGAAACATAAGAGGGTAAGATTTTATAGATTATCTGTTCTTAAACTAAATCATGCAACAACAGAGCTGACATGAGAGTATAATTTCGAAAAACTATTTATTTACTGAACATACCGTTGTGATTATGACATGTAAAATATAAGTTACCTAATATTCAAAGTAGTCACTATTAGGGTTTGTTTGGTTGGTTGAAGTTAAGCACAAAGCTTCACAATGGACTATCTATGCTCTGCCCACCACAAGTATCGAAACCCGATTTCTAGCGTTGTAAGTCGGCAGGTATGCCGCTATGCCACTGGGAGCACACTATTAGGGTCCGACAGAATTAATCTTTCTGAAAGAGTTACATTTGGCATTTATCAAAACTTCATGCTGACTAATGTGTGCTCTCTATGGTTCCTTGTGGTCCATCACTATCCTCCATCAGAAAAATGTCTGGTTCGATTGCACCCACGAAAGGACTTACAACTGGGTCCAATATTTCGTTTAGTATCAAATTCACTTCTTGGAAGCGTAACATGATTTGTGCGTTTATCTGCACTGATGTATTCCTGCTTCACAACTGAACCGCAATCCAACAAAGTCATGTTCAACGATGTACCACTAAGAATATTGATAATCAAAAGACTACAAGCGACCAACAATGTTACTGACTATTGACAAAGACAGTAACCCATCTGCGAATAATATATGCGTTCAACTGTTTTCCTGACTGACAGAAACACTAACTCACCTTTGAGGATTACAAGCGACTAACACTTTTGCTGATTAGTGATAGAGACACTAGCTGACTTCTGGATTACAAGTGACTAACAGTCTAGCTGACTAGTGGCAGAGACACTAAATTACCTGCAAGGATTGCAAGTGATCAACAGTGTTGTTGACTAGTGATAGAAACACTAGCTCTCCTGCGAGGATTACAAGCAGTGACCAACAGTGTTGCTGACTAGTGATAGAGACATTAACTCACCTATGAGGATTACAAGCAGTGACCAACAGTGTTGCTGACTAGTGATAGAGATACTAACACATCTTCCAAAATTACAAGCGACAAACAATGGCTGACAAGTGAACTAACAAAAAATCCCGAATTTATGTTTGGTGTTGTATACTGAAACAAGTTTTGTTGACCTTAAGCTTATTCTTCACCTTATGATAATCACTCAAGTTATTATCCCTATAACCATAGTGAGTCCAGAGCAATGAACTAATGATTCCTAACGATCGAATCTTGCAGATATCTATTATTGCGTTGAGTTGCTGCTTTTTCATGATGGCGGTTCAACAGCCTTCTCACTACCAATTCGCTGTCACTCGTTTCTATGTTCATTCTCTTTCGTTCTTCGTGATACTTTTAATAGCATGTTCTTCGTTCGAAAAGTCGATACCCTTAAAACAAAGTAGTATTGTTACAGGAATTTACAATGATAATATCCAAAATTGAAACAAGTTACCAAAATAACTACTCAATAAATGAACAAAACTGAAAAAAAAATAGTAGTCTTTTTTTTTAGGGCAGATAGCACATTCACCGTAAGCCAGAAGAGTCTTTTTTAGGTAATATGGCTGGTTTGTTTGCAGTTATTTTACGATGTGACATGACTACGTTCTATCTAGCTGTTCCATTACATGACATTTACCCAGTAAAGTTATACGTATTGACTATGTTATTTTTAGCTGTTCTACTGTAGCATTTACCCAGTAAAGTTATACGTATTGACTGTGTTATTTTTAGCTGTTCTACTGTAGCATTTACCCAGGAAAGTTATACGTATTGACTGTGCTATCTTTAGCTGTTCTACTGCAATATTTACCCAGTAAAGTTATACGTATTGACTATGTTATTTTTAGCTGTTCTACTGTAACATTTAACCAGTAAGGTTATACGTATTGACTGTGTTATTTTTAGCTGTTCTACTGCAATATTTACCCAGTAAAGTTATACGAATTGACTGTGCTATCTTTAGCTGTTCTACTGTAACATTTAACCAGTAAAGTTATACGAATTTACTGTGTTGTCTCCATCTATTCTACTGGGACCTTTAGTCAGTAAAGTGATATGTATTGACTGTGTTGTCTCTAACTACTGTATTATGTGACATTTAACCAGTAAAGTTATACGAATTTACTGTGTTGTATTTAGCTATTCTACTATGTGAGAGTTATGCAGTAAAGTTATACGTATTGATTGTGTTACCTCTAACTACTATACTGTGATGTTTACCCAGTAAAAATTATACGTACTGACTGATTGAGCTATTATACCGTGACACTTACCCAGTATAGTTATATGTAATGCAAGGAGTAACTTTATATCTATGCTAAGGTCAAAGTTATGTTCATGACTTTACCATTAAGTGTATTTAATATGATGTGTAAAGAACCTGATGATGTCACGTTAACAGATATATACACTGTAATAATTTATATGTATGAATATTGTCTATAGTTGTCTTACGATGTGATACATACATTGTAATAATCTATATGTATGAATATTGTCTATAATTGTCTTATGATGTGATACATACACTGTAATAATCTATATTTATGAATATTGTCTATAATTGTCTTACGATATGATATATAGACACGCATATACTCAGGGGGATTCGGTCGAACCCCTTGTTTTTATGATGTAATAAAATCATTTTATACAAGTAAAGCGCAGCTGCTTATGATATTTAACGTTTGCTACATAATCAACATTCTTCTGATGAAGCATTAGCGTTTTTTTAGCTTGAAATAGTCGCATGTAACGACTTCTTTTGCCACTTTGTAATTGGAAAAAAACCGTATTGCTACAGTCAGGTTTTGTATGTCGGATTGGTTACAGTAGGTGCCTGTGACTTGTTGGCGATAAATTTCAACAATGAACGAACAGCAACACAGTCCACATGTTTAAAAATAATATATTAAAACAAGTCAAACGTAAATACAAATGTTTGTTACCCTGTTGGTTATCAAAGTTGTACCCAGAGCTCTAAGTAATTGTCTCTTTTTCATCAAAGTCCACACATGCTGGTTCAATTACTTTGGAACACAATTGACAAGACGAATTATTCTTCTCTTTTTTGTTATTACAATACAGTCTGTGATAATTTCACTTTAAAAATCGCCGCTACACGCTCTTTGTCGCTAAACTCACAATCACGCAGTCTAGATTTAAATAATAATCTTTTGACGCATATTTATACCCCGACAGATGTCTGGAACATTCCTCACAATACTAGATATTTTGATGCAATAATACTCAATTAAAACAACGAGAAAAATTCAGAAAGTTCTAGTAAGACGACGCAACAATATAACAATCACTTACTTATAAAAACTGAAAGTACATGCTACACAACGTATGATTCGTAAATAATTACGTAAACAAACTTGCAATAAACACTCGCTTGTAAAAATAACTAAATATGACACTCGCTCTATATAAACTTTCCAAATCATAACGCTCGCATTAAACTTAATCTGAAACAGTCGTGTATATTTAACAGGTTCACATGGTTTTTACCACAAGCAAGCTTCATCGTGTCACGGAAATATAAATATAAAGTGATTGTGGGTTTGGGATTTAATCATTTTCGTACAAGAAAGCAGCTGAGAATTGTACTAATCGTAAACCCATTTGAAAATTACTCACTATACGAGTAAGAGTCTGGCTCGCGAGACTTCACAGTATACGATATACAAGCTAGACCTTCGACACTTCTTACTGAACAGAATGAAGCATATACGTGAAACTGATTGCAGCGATATACGAGTGTATTTTGCCAGCAAAAGAAAATTTAGCCTTTGACATAAAATTAGAATAGCTACCTTGCTATGCATATGTCTGGTATTTTAAATTACAAAGTTTGTGTTTAATCCATTAATACCTATACAAGGTATTATAATGCGCCTATATATAGATGACTACTACAACAACAATCTTTACTAGAGAATTTATGTATCATATAAACTACAGTGTTATGTTAAAGCTATATACTGGTCGCCTCTTTAAAAGTGCTATATATTTTTGTTTTCATACAATGTTAATGACACAACCTAGTCACCATCTCAGACTTTCTCTGGTGCCAGAGATGAATGTGAAACTTGTGAGGTTGACACTATGGAGCTGTATTCTTGTGTTGATGACATTGATGATATGCAGATTGGTTTACTTGAGCCACAAACTGCTTAAAGCACTGACAACACCGTTTTCCTGGATCATCTACATTGCACCGCACTATAGCGATCATGGATTAATCAGAGATTTATCATGACATTTCTGCAGTCACTGAGTCATGCATTGACATTAGCAGAAGAATGGAGTATGCTAGCATGTTATTTCAATAGTGCATACATGTACGTATATGATAGCCAATGACTGAAATAGCTAATATACTATTGTTGTACAGAGTTGTTTAAATTAGTAATATAATTTAACAATTAATAACTAGTCTGCATGTCGATATTACAGTACTTTACTGTAATAAAACATACACATTTGTGCAAATTCAAGTCTATTTCCCATGCAGTGTTACAACAGAATGATGATTTGTTGACTTTTCATTGGTTGTCTGTAGATTTTATGTGAACAGTCATGCAGTTGTTTAAGCACCTATTTTTTTTTTCTGGGGAGCATGCTCCCAGACCACCGTAGCATTAGCATGCTTTGCACAATATGTATTGGCTTTTGAAACTCCTTTTCAGGCCTGATACACTGTAATAATTTATGTGTGACTGTTATCTTTAGTTGTCTGACGATGTGATAGGTACAGTGTAATAATCTATATGTTTGACTATTGTCGCTAGTTGTATTACGATGTGCTCTATACACTGTAATAATCTATGTTTATGACTGTTATTTCTAGATGTCTTAAGATATGAAAAATACACTCTGATAATGTATATGTTTGACTGTTGTCTTATCTTACAATGCAATAAGTACCTTGTAATGATCTATATGTATGACTGTGATTTCTAGTTGTTTTATGATGGAATATATGTACTGTAATGATCTATATATGTGGTGACTGCTATTTCTAGTTGTCTTACGATGGAATATATGTACTGTAATGATCTATATATGTGGTGACTGCTATTTCTAGTTGTCTTACGATGGAATATATGCACTGTAATGATCTATATGCATGACCATTATTTCTAGTTGTGTTACGATGGAATATATGTACTGTAATGATTTATATATGTGGTGACTGTTATTTCTAGTTGTCTTACGATGGAATATATGTACTGTAATGATCTATATATGTGGTGACTGCTATTTTTAGTTGTCTTACGATGGAATATATGTACTGTAATGATCTATATATGTGGTGACTGTTATTTCTAGTTGTCTTACGATGAAACATATATGTACTGTAATGATCTATATCTATGACTGTTATTTCTAGTTGTCTTACGATGAAATATATATGTACTGTAATGATCTATATGTATGAATGTTATTTCTAGTTGTCTTACGATGAAATATATATGTACTTTAATGATCTATGTGTATGACTGTTATTTCTAGTTGTCTTACGATGGAATATATGTACTGTAATGATCTATATGTATGACTGTGATTTCTAGTTGTCTTACGATGAAATATATATGTACTGTAATGATCTATATATGTGGTGACTGTTATTTCTAGTTGTCTTACGATGAAATATGTATGTACTGTAATGATCTATATGTATGAATGTTATTTCTAGTTGTCTTACGATGAAATATATATGTACTGTAATGATCTATATGTATGACTGTTATTTCTAGTTGTCTTACGATGGAATATATGTACTGTAATGATCTATATATATGTGACTGTTGTCGCTAGGTGTCATACAATATCATAGATATGCTGTGACAATCTATATGTATCACTGTTGTCTGTAGTTGTGATTAAATGTGATAAATACAATCTAATGATCTGTATATGTAAGACTTTATTTGTAGTTGTCTTACGATGTGTAAAGTACATTGTTGTGATCTATATATGTGTGTTGTCGCTAGTTCTCATACAACGTAATAGATACACTGTAATGATATATTAATGTGCGACTAATACTTACAGAAAACATACTATGTGATAAATACTTGTTACGATCCATGTGTATCACTGTTTTTCTCCATACTTACTTTTATTGTTAAATATTACCTTTAGTAAATTATACATTTTTCATCCTTTTGGTGTAAGGAATATGTTTAAACTTTATACTTCGTTTGTTCGATGTTTCTATATATATATATATACAGGTTTGTTGTTTTCAGCTATTTCCGTTGAGGATTTGATTGTTAAACGTTCTTACGAGTTGCCGCTGCTAAATGTATCAAAATAAACATTTATCTTGGTTTCATCGTGAAACATTATTTAATGTTACATATGTTCTTCAAGACGATAAAATACCGCTGGTAGATGTCGCTTCTAAAGCAATAGGGTGTATTTTTGTGTGTTTTTCTTATAGCAAAGCCACATTGGGCTATCTCCTGTGTTCACCAAGGGGAATCGAACCCATAATTTTAGCGTTATAAATCCGTAGTCTTACCGCTGTCCCAGTGGGGGTACCTAAAGCAATAAGATAATACTTTATAGTACTTTTATCAGTTGAGAACTTAGCTATGAGGTGTTAGTTAAAAAACAATATGCTATGAAAAAGAACAGCAAAAACATTGAGTCAAATTTCTTATTCAATAACAATTATCAATAATCAAATTATCTTATAATGAATTATTTTCTCTTATTATTTTATTGTTTGATATTAAGAATAAAAATGTTTTTGTATAGTTCTTCTAAGTTATAGGAAAATTAAGATAATATCTTCTTTGATCCATAATAAAAATGTTTTTATATAGTTGTTCTAAGTTATAGGAAAATTAAGATAATATCTTCTTTGATCCATAATAAAAATTGGGGGGGGGGGCAGCGAAGAAACTAATGCTTCGTTTTAGGTATGTTTTTTTACTCTTACTTATTGGCACTCAAATTTAGCTTTTCTAGTATAAACAGTATTTTTTTATTTTCGTGTGTTTATCAATGTCTTTTTTTTATAATCGTTTTCTTGTTGTTTTTTCTGCGAACATTAGTTATTTGTTTCTTGCTTTAACTCTTCTGTTGGTTCTTTATTTGGTTTTCCTTAGTTAAGAATATTTATTTATATTATGATATAACTCGTCTACTGTCGAAAATAAAATTTCCTGTTCTGATCCTGTTTCTCTTGATATCTATCTTCCTATGTTTTTCTGTACAAAGATGTTATTCCTTTACTTCAGTTCTTCAGATGTATTTCTGTTGTCGAGAGTATTTGCTGTTGGGGCCGCAACATGGCCAGATGGTTAGGGCACTTTATTCGCAATGTGAGGGTCGCGGGTTCGAATCCACGTCCCACCAAACATGCTCGCCCTTTCAGCCGTGGGGACGTTATAATGTAACGGTCAATCCCATTATCCGTTGGTAAAAGAGTAGCCAAAAAGTTGGCGGTGGGCAGTGATGGCTAACTGCCTTCTTTCACTGCTAAATTAGGGACGGCTGGCGCAAAACCAAACCAAAAACCAATTTGCTGTTGTTCTGATCTAGATTCTCTGTTGATGTTTATGGTGTTCCTCTGTTTGTCAGCGGTTAGTATAAATTAGTATTATGTTGTCGAGAGTATGATCTTGTGTACAGAAGAGCCTGCAGGAACATTGTCCATGTAGTAAAGTAAAAGCAAGTGACTAGGAGAGTATGATCTTGTGTACAGAAGAGCCTGCAGGAACATTGTCCGTGTATTAAAGTAAAAGCAAGTGACTAGGAGAGTATGATCTTGTGTACAGAAGAGCCTGCAGGAACATTGTCCGTGTATTAGAGTAAAAGCAAGTGACTAGGAGAGTATGATCTTGTGTACAGAAGAGCCTGCAGGAACATTGTCCATGTAGTAAAGTAAAAGCAAGTGGCTAAAATGCAGAAAAAATTAGTATCCAATAGACTGAACCCATTCTCTGTTAACAGAATGCCTCCCCCCCCACCACACACACATAGTAGCACAGCGGAATGTCTGCGTACTTACAACGCTCGAAACCGGGTTTCAATATCCGAGGTAGGCAGAGCACAGATAGCCCATTGTGTAGCTTTGTGCTTTATTATAAACAAACAAACAAATTTAACAGAATGTTTTGTAGTAGGCGGAGAAATGTATATATTATTACATTAAAATGTAACATAATTTCGCAGTTCATTAAGGTGCATTAAAGTTTTTAGTTGATTTTTTGGTGTTTATTTTAAACAGAAGAAAAACAAACGCTGTTTTTATCAATAAGCCTCTTTGATTATAATCACCCAAAGGGAATAACAAAAAGAGAAATTTACAAATGAAAAGTTATCACGTGAAATTAATCACCTAAGCGTCAACTTAACTACGCCCTTTTACTATTAACCAATGAGATGTATTAATATAGAACTTAGGCAACCTCGTGTTTTGAAGATAACATCTTGCGACAGTCTGAGAATTTTCGTTAACTTGTTCACTCGAAGTGTGAGAGAACGGTTAATTTTTTTCTCCCTTGGGTCGAACACTCATTAATTCCAAACTGTTTTTACATCTATACGGAGTATTTAAAATCACCTCGCGTCCATCAAACACTTATAAAAGGATGACATGGAAGAATAATCTGTTTTCTCTGTTTATGGAGTGGTCTTCCAATTGAAACATTTGCGCAAAGATATATAAATTTTCATGCTCTTAATAATGTACTATTTTCAGATATGATCTACAAAATTACACATTAGTTCAATATTCTCGTATGTCGAAGGAGAATCTAAATTATAATCTCTTCTTCAATTCTAACACAAAATCATCATAAACGAAAACTAAGAATTATGTTATTTGGAAAATGAAAAATTTTAGCTCATTTTTACATAAAACATCAATAAATATGTGTTTTCATATAAGTGGCAGGAAACTGAAATATGATAACAAAGCTGTTAAGTTCTGTTCGTATTCCACTTACGAAGCTTGTCGTGTCTTAGAACATAATGGTGCCTGTGGTATGCATCCTTACAGAGCGCCAATCTGATGATTCAGTAAACTCTAGCCTTTTGTTTATATCAATTCAACTTTCGCCTGCACATATGGAACTTCTTGAACGAAGTATTGATTGCGCACATAAAGAAAAAAGTTTTGGATTTCTGAAACATCCCCTTGACAGATTTTTTCCCCTGTTCTACGTCACGAACCCCTCGTCTATCGTCGACCTTGGATCTCTTCGTCTGTGTGACATAGCGCAGGACTAGAAGTCACTCTTGTGTGTCTCAGTAAGTATGATGACCGCTGTCACAGTGCCTGTAATCTTTGTTTCCATTAAAATAGAGAGGGTTTCAATGTAACAGCTAAAGCTCACGTTTTCCGGTCCTCCTAAGGTTGTTTAGCTCAGGAGATTAGCCAGATGAAGGACTCAGCACAAGTCTAAACACAAGTCGTAACTTAAACCGTCCAATCTCACGCTGAGGCCTTCGTTCTGTAATTATGTTTACATTAACTTAATACGGTTTTGAAGCCCGACTTGTTAGTGTGCTCCGACGTATTGAAGGCTCGTCTTGAAGAGGTTACACTGTACCTAAAGTTTCTCTTTTACTCCCGAAAGAAACCTCAACCAATGCAAATGTACATTCACAAGCATGTGTATAAATATCCTTATGTTTTAACATGCAATTACAGACAACACCGTATCCTGGTAGCATCAATTAAGAGGACGAAATTTATAGTGATTCTAAAGCGTGATAAACGAGCAAACCTTTATTTATTTAGTAACCAGCAGCTCCAAGCACGTTGAATGACTCAATCACAGAGAAGTCTTGGAGTTGTGTGTGTCAGAAGTGACATTTTGTTTAAAAGTAAACACAAACATTTCACTTTCGCAAGAGCTGTTTCCGCTGCAAGATAACACTCAAACTGTTGGACCCCCCAGACTCTCTGCTATAGGTGATCCCAAGCTCTTCTGAGTATTCCTTGAGTCTATGACCGATTAAGATTGTTGAGCTTCCACCTCGAGTCGCTGGAGGCCCTTCCAGCTCTCTTGGAATGATTAATGAGCTGATGTAATGAGAACTGTTGAGGATAGTCAATTTAGGTGGGAAAAACACTGTTAAAGATCACTTTATTGCCAAAACAACAACAATTGATAGCTTTGGCGGCTGTAAGGCGGGGTAGCGACTTCCACATCAGGAGTGCTGACTCGGGATAGTGATTGATGACCTGTTGATATTCACAATAATGCTGTCCACTTTTGTCACTGTTTAGCCTCTATTTTGTTTCATGGATTCACACACACAAAATAATCTTTAGACGTCAAACAGAACATAGTCACTTTAAATAATGTTACAGGGAATTACAGTGTTTGATCTCATGCACGCTTCTATCTTACACATTGTCTGGGAATCCTGGAGCGCTCTTGTTTTTCAGTGAAAGTGAGAAATATCATAAAAAACAATTAATGCTTATTTCATTGAGTTTTATTTTTAACCTCAAAATTACTATAGAACAATCCACGTATTTAAATATGGTGACTTGGTGTTTGATATTTTCAACCTGAACGGTGCCTCAAGGTTTAAACATAGCCACCTTTGATTTAGAGCTGCTGACTAGGAGGCCAACCAGTCAGTTGCATCCGCTATTCTTAACATAGCTATTCTTAATCGAATTGGGATTGACTCTCATTTTTATAATAATCCCACATCTGAAGTTGCGGGAAGTGTTCAGCGGCATATTGCGGACTCAAGTCTTAGACCTTCCGATTACCAGCCCGGCACACTAAATATTAAGTCAAGTTCAGTCCAAACGTGGTGACTTATTTGAAATATTTATTAACAAACTACGAAACAGGAGTTTCATCAAACTTGGAATATGAGGTCAAGACTGTGGTCTCAGAGAATTTACTTTGTCAGAAACTATCGCTTCTCTTGTCAAATTTGTTGTGATATAATCCTTATACTCAACTACAAAGGCCAAACACAAAAGATCTTTGCTTTGTGATTTGTCTAAGTACAAAACAACTTTCACGTAATAAAATATTTACATATTAGATTATGAAAATTTCGCTTGTTTTTTATTAAGCACAAGGCTACACTGCGGTTTTCGAAACCCGGTTTTTACCCATATAAGTCCTCAAACTTGCCACTGAGCCCCCACCCGGGGGATGGGATGAAATAAATATTTAAATGCCTGAAACTAGCGAAACACTAAGAAGCCAATGATCCTAATAGTTGTGATATAAATCACATAAACTGAAATACCATTTTCACATGCTTCTGACATTGAAATCAAAATGGGTAAATTAAAAGGGATCTGAAGAAAAAACGTCTGCAGTTTACGCTATTTATGTCAAAAATTTTAGGCCTTTGCGTTAAATTCTGCTTTAGGGTAACTGCTCTAAAAACAAAGCAAAATACAATATATTCTATGACCATTTTTGTGCATAGATTTAATAATGAATGTTCTTACTTATCCTATGAAAACACAAACGACAACAAAAGAAGTTATATCAAAATATCATCTCACAAAAAATCTGAACGAAATATTTGTGAGAAAGTTAGAAGAATTACAACAGAATATTTAATATTTAAGTCAGTGCAATCTCTTTAGAAGAAAACCGTCCATGTAGATAGAAAACAAAAAGCAAAAAGCTGACCTCAGGAAATGCGGAAAAGATACGAAAAAGGGGTTTATTAAACATGTATAAGCAAGCCTGTCATCAGTTCAGATTTTTGTTGTTTTTTGTTGCTATTATCATTCTATCCCACCCCTTTCTTATCCCGTTTCCCAAAGTTTTTCTTTCACCCCCTCACTTATCAGTCATTAGACCCTTCTGTCGGCTTGGGAGCCAATCCTGTCAGTGTGGCTTTGAATTGAACCGAAACTAAACTAAATATTTGGTACCTGTTGATAGAACTGATCACACCGTCCAACGTGGGACCTCCAGGCCTGAAGTCTTCTGGTTACCGCGTGTACGTCAGGGTGGTAAGCGAAATGAATACTTTTTTTTATAAATTTCTATGTGATCTCTGACGTACTGACTTATTTGTGGTCATTGAATACGTGTTTCAACGACGAAAATGACACTTTTGTCACGGTGGTCCTTGCCTAGGACATTTAAGATCTAAAATCTTTCACCAGATAAACATTTAATGTTATTTAGTATTTTTGAATGAGCTATTAGGCTCTCTTTAACCAAAGTGCAGCGTTTACTGGCTCTTTCCAAACAATGTTTTTACTAAAACAGTTTGAGAAGTTGGGAACGTCCTTAAACTACAGATCTATAAGCATAACCTTCAATGTATATATGACACCAAAAATCTTTAAAAAAAACATGGCCAGCTAAGTTTAAAAGCAATCAGGCTAATTTGTTTATTGAGGAAATTTTTTAAACTATATGATAAATAGCATGTGGTTCCCATGCTTCTTTCTGTTCGTGTTTCAAGTAGATAATGTTTACCTCTACCCTAGTGTTTAGTGTGATATTGTTTTCTCTCTAACACTGTTTATACACCAAAATGAATGATAATTATAAGCATTCGTATCTGTCTGTATATGTGTGTGACCCACTATCTCAAATCATGTACCTGCAGTGGGCAGAGAACAGATAGCCCTTTTTGTAGCTTTGGGAACCACGCAACCAAGTAGTGTATAATACAGGGGCGACATGCTTGAACGATCAGAGCGACAAGGGTGTAAGTGATTTTTTCTTATAAGTGGAGGTTTTTAATAAACAGAAACATTCTGAATTACATATGATAGAATGGATGTTACACAACTTACATATTTTATAGTATAAGAAGTGGAATAAATATTTATTTCATGTGGGTTTTACTATAGGGTATAGTGAGAGTGTATGATACATATGCGTGTGCGTAAAGGTAATAACCAACTCATAATACGAAGCTTTTTTCATATTACTCTTTCGTTTTAATGATATTTTATTATGTAGGATTTGACATGGAAAAGGGGGGAAAATGACCCCATTATAAACACTGGTTGCTTATATAAAACAACCAAATTTACTCTACGCTTAGTCACCAGCTACAGTGTTGGTCTGAGTCCCCTATAAGCCATCTTATCTTTGTTGGAATTAAAATCTAATGGTTTCATTTTCTTAAAATATGTTAATTTACATTTTAAACATATTTCCGTTTTCATTGTTCTCTACAGGAAAGAAGATTTTTTATAAGAAAATAGGAATTAGGTTTGGTTTAGGTGAGGTTAAGCATAAAGCTACACGTTGGGCTATTTGTGCAGTGCCCATCACGAGTATCGAAACCCGACTTTTAACGTCATAAGCTTACAGAATAATCCCTGGGCCATAGGAGAGCAAAAAAAGAAGAACCGGCAAAGATTTTCTAAAAAGGATGAATATATTCGAAATAATGGATACTTACCTTCAAGTGACCTTCAAAGCTAATTTTTAGGAGTAGAAAATACAAGACTTTTCCAATAAAAAACATATGCCATCATTCTTCTTCCAGAATATTTTAAATATAAGAAAAGTTTACTGTTTTCTGTTGCAGGTACATCTAGAAAATCTACACAGAAAATATCGTACAAGAACTTAAAACTCAAATAAACGTATATGAAAGTATATAATAACTGAGAGAAGATCAGTGTAATTAAAAATAACTACTAACTATTCCATTGAAGGGCCTGTCATGGCCAGATGTTTAGGGAACTCGACTCGCAATCTGTGGATCGCGAGTTCAAATCCCCCGTCCCATCAAACATGCTCGCCCTTTCAGCTATGGGGGGGGGGGCGTTATAACGTGACAGTCCATCCCAATATTCGTTGGTAAAAGAGTAGCCCAAGAGTTTGCGGTGGGTGGTGATGACTAGCTGCCTTCCCTCTAGTCTTTCACTGCTCAATTAGGGACGGCTAGCTCAGATATTCCTCGTGTAACTTTGCACGAAATTCCAAACATACCATTACTTTCAACCAGTGAAATTTAGAAGGGAAATAAAAATTATCACACGCAATCTTTTGTATGAGGTTAAATCTGGAAATTGCTGAGTGTAATCATTTTCGTATTTGTTCTCGATTTTAGTCGTTGAAAATAAAAGTTTTAAACTTCTAACTGATTAGCTCTATCCAACAAAACTAAGCCTTACGCGAGTTCGTATTAGTGAACAAGTTTCTCCACCTGTAAAGCCACTTCACTTTTATTTTTCATATTTTCTGTATAAAGTATTCTATTATGGTGGTATGAAAGGACATAGTTCCAGCAGTGCACTTATCCTTTAGATTTTGCTTTCCACGGGGCTTAAAAGTTTGGAATAAGAACTTATTTAGAGTGAGAGTTTTCTTTTTTGGCCTCAACTTGTTTTCTTTCTCTGTATCTTTTTCTTTCATCTTCTGTAGTCCTTCGTTATCTTTCTTTTGGAACTAAGGATCAATGGAGATCAAAATTTTTTCTTTCTTTTCATTGCTCTACTAATTACTAAAACATATAAGAATTCAATTATCCAATTAATAGTCAAGCAGATGAAAGCATTTTAAATGTAATAAAATTGAAAAAGTTCTAAATGATTTTTAAGGAAAAGAAAAGCTCATAAAATTGAAGTTGGGCCATAACTTCGTGGGACTTCAAAATAATCAACAAACTAATACTATGAATGTTAGTTATTCGATGTGAAAGAAAGCTATCTATACATATAATTAGAAGTAATCAGAGTATGACCCTTGAGGTCGTCTCAGAACAATACCAAAACCGTAGAAGTTCATGCAAACACACTCATATATATACACACATATACTTCATATCATAAGTGATTCTAGTGTCTTACCTGCTTTCCACTACACGATTTTATCTGTCAAAAATAAAATTTGTTACTCCGATTATTTTTATGCAATATTCGAGTGTTTCTTCCATGGTATGTTCTTCTGCTTTCATACCTTTAAAGACAGAGATTTGATACTACGTACACTTCTAAACCCTCATTTGTCAGATCTGCTCACAGACGTATGTAAGTAATGAACAATTTTCCCGAAGAATTAATATGTGTTTTCCCAAGAAAAATGGAGATAAAAAGTGGAACTAATAAAAAAAGACAAAGTAGTTATTGAAGTTTAATCTTTTTTTTAACACTAAAGGCTTAAGGAAGGTTGAAAACAGACATACATGTGTTGAATCAGGGTTTGAGTCGTAGAACGGTTCTGTGCTAAGGGAGAAAAAAACATTTTCTCTTAAACGAAATGTAACTATTACTAAAAGTCTTTTTAATAATCTTTGACGTTTTATGGATTCATTCAGTAACATGTAGGGCAACAGTTTTAGATGAAGAAAATGCAGATACTGTACAGAAAAAGAGTTAAAAGATGTTGTTATTATCAGTTAATGCATTAGAAACTGCATGGTTTTGCAGTTACAAATAAAGTGAAACGTCCTAAAGAATAAATAAATCATTAAAAATAAAATGAAACGTCCTAAAGAATAGACAAAACATTGAAGTTACGTTTAAATTTGATATTATAATGGCCCCAATCCTTTTTTGTTAACATAAGATTTCGTTTTGTGTTTAGAAACAGCTGAATTCAAAACAGAAATGGAGCAGAAACTGATTTGACGCCTCTTACAAACTAAACTTTTCATAATGCCAGCTGTTCAATAAAATGATGCACCATTGGAGTACATTATTATGTACGTACATGGTAATTCCTAATTTAAAACAGATTTCGTTATGAGTACACTCTACCTAGAGGTACATTGCACATGTGTGTGTTCCTTGTGTTCGTCACTGGATAAATTTTCTAACCCTCTTTTGTGAATTACCGAGTTAATTTCTGGGAAAACTCACAGGTCCATTAGTTATTAGTTGCAACAACTTTTACAAACTTCACAATTTATTTCTTTTGTCTAGCGCTCTCTTCATTAAATAACACCCCTTCCCGCAAAATTTGAAAATCTCAAAAGTGGAATAAATTAATCTTGACTCAACCCTACATTATCCAATAAACTTGAATATGAGGGTTTTGTTAGCTAAGTCTATCATGCATGAGGGCGGTTAGAAATAGGAAGGAAGTGGATAATAGAAATGATATAACATGATAGAGATACTGCCCATCCTTATGTGTCTGTCTCCCAGCATCTAGATGTACTTTACAACTTTGCTAGGGTATAGTTTATTTTATGTCCGCTGTATGAAGTCAAATTGTGTATCTCTAGTTCATCAGCCAGTACAGTTTCGAACCTTGGCCAAGCAAACTGAAGCGCCGCTGACTCCCATATCATGCAATTAAATAACTGCTAACCTTAATTCTTTTCTCCAGCTGTTCAATTGTCTAACCCCTGTACTACCACCCACCATTGGCGGATTCATAAATTCCCCCTCCCCTTCTTCATCTCAATTTCCGTTGTCCTTGAAGAAACTTGCTAGGCCTACTTATATGCTTTGTTCTAGGGAGGACGTAACTACGTTGCCTTGACGACTGAATTTTAAGTGCTTGATGTGATTCTACTTGTTAACTTGCTTGCGGCCATACTAACAAGTTGATTTGACTTGTGGAGGCAGAAAGAGTTAGATTTGAACGTCCGCTGTACATGCATGCTAAATGCTGATTTAAATTTAACCCTAATTTAACTTCTCGCCTTGTCGCTGAACTGGTACAATGACTCTACTGGATGTTGCACAGAAGCGCCTTATGACTCGGTTATAGAGCGCCACCAAGCTCTCAAAAACAGACAGATCGTTTTCTGTTCACAAACAATTTGTCAATGTATCGAGGAATGAAACACAGGCTCTTTTTACATCCTCAAGTTCAAATAACATAAAATGGCATTTTGGGAAAACTTGTTTCTAACCAATAGATGATTCAAAACTCTATATAAAAAAGATATTTGAATGTAATATATGCCTTGATGTAAGAAAATGTATTTTTACTTAGATGTTCCACTAACTTAACCAAAAAAAGGGTTTTGATAAATGTTAACATACTTATAAGTAGGTTCTAAGAAGAGCCTAAACTTTTGTCAATCAGCGCGATTCTCTTGCTGTTCTTTATAAACTATAAGAACAAAGTTTACTGTGAAATAAATGAAGTAATCGAATACATCTTACGATAGTTATTCTACAGTAGGTGCAGTGGAATTTGGTTAACCTAGGGAAGTTCAAAATTAGCTTGTGGCACAGTCCACCCAAAAGCAGATGAACGTATTTGATAAGGACCAGAAGAAAAGAATCCTTAATTAATTGTGATTTAGAAAGTGTTTGCAAGCTGTACTTAATAATAAGTACAATCATAATGAAATTACCATTCCATGGAACACGAAAAGAAACTCGTTCGGTAAGTTTACCATAATATCTTCTCATGGACTAATAAAAATCAAAGAGTACTATTTAATGGAACCATGGTGATTTGTTTAGTAATCAAAGGAGCGAAGAAAAACAAAAGGTACTATTCTATGAAGCAAAGATGATTTGTTTAGTGTCTTTAGAGGTATGGCTAAGGAAAGTTTAGTTCTAAAGATCAAAGAGGGAGGCTTTTTTCGGCTATATTTTGACTATCTTCATGTATTAGGTATGGCTAAGGAAAGTTTAGTTCTAAAGATCAAAGAGGGAGGCTTTTTTCGGCTATATTTTGACTATCTTCATGTATTAGGTATGGCTAAGGAAAGTTTAGTTCTAAAGACCAAAAAGAGAGGTTTCTTCCAGCTATATTTTGACTATCTTCATGTATTAGGTATGGTTAGGGAAAGTTTAGTTCTAAAGACCAGAGAGAGAGGTTTCTTCCAGCTATATTTTGACTATCTTCATGTATTAGGTATGGCTAGGGAAAGCTTAGTTCTAAAGACCAAAGACGGAGGCTTCTTCCAGCTATATTTTGTTCAGTGTATAAGGGCTGATGAGGATCTGATAGTATAGCTTCAAACGCGTTTCAAAACCACTACGTTTACGTGATTGAATTCTTTACACTACACGAAGCGAATCTTATATTTATTCAGAGATTATTGGAAATGTATGTACTCAAGCGTTTTGAGAAAAATTGTTCATTTGAGTTCATTTTATCCCTTCCAAGCTGAAAATAGACAGATAAATTTAAGTTTGCGATAGAAACATGTATAGGTTATACAATTTTCTAATTTTCAACTCTTTATAGCCACTATTTATTAGGAATGGATTTCTGTTTAACATGAATTTATAATAAAATGAGCATTTGACTCTACTTATTAATTTCATTTCCAGTTTTATTAGCTTCCTTAGAATGTTTAAAACCATGTAATGAGTCATGAGTAATTCACATTAAGTGCGATGTATTTTTATATACACAAAGGAATATAAAAAAGTGTTACTGGAAAACGTCTACTCAGGTAAATCAACGTTAATGCTGAGCTGTCTCCTGACTGTATTTTAAAATTAACCTCAAAAGATGAGGTGGTCATGAAATCAGGAGAGAAAACAGATTCAAAATTAGCTGAACTTTGAAGAATGGATGATGCAGAGGTGGACATAACACATCATATACTTTCAAAACTATTAAGTTTATGATTTTTCCAACGAATATAGCAAATCATGAGCTACAAATTGATGATATAAATGTACAATATAAGATAGCTAGCTACCTGATTAAAACTTTCAGCATTAAAGTATTTCCCAAATTTCCCCGTATTTATTAAAAGATGACCTCAATAACCTTGACAGTAAATCGTATAAACAACAACAACAACAACAAAATTCGAGAACTACGCTGCTTCAGAAAGTGTCAAGCCTTTTTTTATTATTTAGAATTCGGTAATAAGGTGGACAGCATTGTGAAAGAGTCTAAAAATGTGTATGAGACTAGATCTTTACCTTCATACATATTCGTGTAAAAAGATGGGTAATTTCTTTTCTAGACTTATTAATGTGTTTTTGTATTTTATTATTTAGATATCTTTAGTTTTAATCTATAGAAATAGTAATGATAATTTCATTTTCAAGACTGCACTTTTAATGCAAGTGTAAGCCTGCGCTAAAAAAGTTACGTCACAAGTATCACCTCATTTTAATGTTAATATTTTATACAAAACTTATTTGCTCAAAAACATCACGTTAACTTCTGACCTATCACGCCCTTGTTTGAACATAGCCAATGCTCGTGATGAGCACGTGAATAGAGGTGTTTATAAATGGAAACTTCAGTAATTTGAAACCTAGGACTACTTTTATGTAAAGTACAGATCTTGCAAGATCTGAATCCTAAGTCATTTACAAATACGATTTTTAAAGGAATTCTAAGATTAAGTTTTACAAAGAAGCCACCAATACAAAAAGAACAGATGACAAAAGAATGTTTTTGTTGTTGTTTTTTAGTAGAGAGAGAGAGAGAGAGCTGTAAGGAAGTTTTCACTTACCGGAGAAGTCCTAGCACATTAGGTTAAGTTTCACTTAAAGGGGAATATTATGGAAGTTAGTTGTAGTCGTGTATTGTTGAAAGAACAATATTTTAATAGACTTCAATACACCCATGTGTAAGACCACAATACCCGTGTTTTGACAAACAATGAAAATCATTAGTGTAAATTATATTAAACTCCGCCCTAATATTTAACTCAATGTATCTATAACCCTATTGCTATCTCTTTCTTTTACGATCTGTCATTGGTCTACTAAAAAACATCCTCCGGCTGCATTGGGCAGGCTGTTAAAACTTGTAGAATAGCGATTCGCTGAGCTGGGAAAAGTCCCGCCCCTCAGTTGATGTAAGTACCGAGCGCCGCAGAACCTAGCTGAAAGTTTTGTACACGGGAGAGTTATAACTAATGGTGACCGTTAACGTGGTAGCGGAAGTTAGCTGCTGATCCAGAAGGCCAGCTTCTGAACAAAAGTTATAGAAGTACCAGCGAATCTTATTTTATAATATCATAGCAAAGATCTAACTGTGTGAGGGACTCATCGACTCTAGAGTTCAACAACAATGGTGAGGGTGGACAGCAGAGGTCGCGTCCAAGGGTCAGGGGCAGCAACGTGCGCTCCGGAAAGAACTTCCTTCTCCATCAGTAGTATTATCCAGGTGGATGAGGACCAGGATGTCGTCCGGGATACCAGAGCCATGGAATCCCCAAAGGACCTCAGCCGCAGCCAGACCTCGATTGATCGGTTAGTCGTGGATAACGATAACAGTCAGCGGCCAGCGGGCGATGACATCCCACAGGCTGGAGCGAAAGTCGACGATGTAAAGGACATGCGTAAGTCTGGAGATAAGAACAAAGGTGAAAAGGACGAAAAGAAACCGAAGCACGAAAAGCCACCGTTTAGCTATAACGCCCTCATCATGATGGCGATCCGACAGAGTCCCGAAAAACGACTAACTCTAAACGGCATCTACGAGTTCATCATGAAAACATTTCCGTACTACAAGGAAAACAAACAGGGCTGGCAGAACTCAATACGCCATAACCTGTCCCTGAACAAATGCTTTGTGAAAGTGCCCCGCCACTACGACGACCCAGGTAAGGGTAACTACTGGATGCTCGACCCCTCCAGTGATGACGTCTTCATCGGCGGTACAACGGGCAAGTTACGACGACGGTCCACAGCGGCCTCACGGAACAGACTGGCTGCATTCAAGCGGACATTTAGTGGGGCTTTTCCGGGTTTTCCTGGGTCCTTGGCCGTTGGGCCAAGTCACGGAATGGATAAACCTTTAGGATGGCCTTTTCATCCTTACCCTTCTTTACAACCGATGTTTAAGTACCCAGCAGCCTACTCTAGTCTTGCTCATGGTGTGATGGCCTTGCCAAAGCCAGGCCACCTTCACCAAGGGTTTTCCATTGACAGATTACTGGGCGCAACGGATGCGTGTTCAACTGGCGGTGGTCTTCACCCGCCGGCTCTAAGATCAGGACTGCCCGTTCCTTGCACAAATGCATCGTGTACTTCTTTAGCCATCAACTCATCAGTGTGTTGTGGCAATCTGCTCTCTCACCTGGCTCATCACCCCGTTCACTTTCAAGTTGCCGGCAGTAACTTCGACTCTGGGCTCCGGGCTTTGCAACTAGCTTGTGCGGGACAGCTGCAGTCATTACCAGCCCACCCTCCGATCAGCTCGTCCCAAACAGCCGCAACTAGTGCCGGAGGGGAATCTACAATCTACAGGCCCATTCCCATTCTATCAAAACAGAGTTAGTAGAGACTACTAGTATTTTAAAGGTTAACTTTAAGCAAATCGGTGCAGACCGTTAAGCTTGGTGGAATTATCAGTTCTTTAGAGACGATCCTGCAAAGTCAGTTGAAATGGTCATTAGTCAATGAACTGTGTAATGTTTTGTAAAATATCTATGTATATGCAACATGTGCATGTTTTATGACTCGTGACTCAATGTAATGCTGTGAGGACGAAATAACGCCTAGCGTTTAACTCCAGCTAAATCCCAAATCATTTCTTCAGTGCTGATAGACTATATGAACTAGAAACGTGGCTTGTGGTCCAGCCTTGACAGTCCCAATCCTAGTTGGCATTGTGCTGTCCTGTAAGTTCAATGTCTGTATGTTTCTTGTTGTATTTAAACTATCGTATATAGATGCTCTATGTAAGTGTGCTGTATACATGATATTTAGAAAAAAGTGTTGTGTATATACATAATATAATAATCGTATATATTGTTTAAGCATACGAATACTCCAACTTATTAAATCCCTCTTTAATGAAAGTGCAAAAGGGTTAAATCAATGTATATGCTTAGCAATACCAGTAAAAAAATGTTGAAAACCTCTATAAGACTTCATTGTTGATATCTTTGTTGAATAAAATCATTAACTTAGAAATACATCACTTTTAAAAATATCAACATAAAGTATGTGACGGTAACTGCAAAGAGAGATTAACCCTATCATTACATTTGATTGCACTTTAACCAACATAAGATTAAATTAAGATATGCATATATAAGTATATATATAAACACATACAAATTCGTTGTATTTAATAACGCACAATGTTTCTTTGCAAGAAAGGTGAACGGGCAAAAACTGCTCAATTTCAGACACGTGTTCAATATTTCGTCAAGTTTATGTTTCTAACGTTACAACAGAGCCAACGTAAAGTTTACATGCTTGATGGAGAAATGTCTATTTCATTCTATCTCAAAATTATGAAACCTTAAATGAAAGAAACAAAAATAGCAGACATTGGAAATGAGTCTACTCTTTTAT
The DNA here is from genome assembly GCF_000517525.1 of Limulus polyphemus. Taxonomy (NCBI): domain Eukaryota; kingdom Metazoa; phylum Arthropoda; class Merostomata; order Xiphosura; family Limulidae; genus Limulus; species Limulus polyphemus. The sequence goes on from NW_013665690.1 coordinate 744,806, forward strand.
CCCCTGCAGTATATATCAGTATTATACTCTCGTATAATAGAAAGAATATCTTTGTACACAATCAGTAACAGATCTGATTATAAATATGCAAATAGGTGTTGCACAATTATATCTTTATTTCTACCACAACAGTTTAATAATGATACTGCCCTGATCAGATAATCTTTGTAGCCATCATGCTCTTGTGTGTGACATATATATGTACAATATGGAGATTTGAAACAGCTATTTTTGGAACAATAGAGTCACTTCTGTACAACGTTTCGTTCCTAACAATGAGACATGACCACGTACAATATATAAGGTACAAGTATTTCTAAACTTCGTATTGTTCATAAATTAAGTGGATACTTCTTAAAAAGCAAGTATGTGAAATATTTATGTGTCTTCATAAGCACAATTTGTTGATACACATGTACATGTATATATATATATATATTGCATTTTCTAATACGCTTTATAGATATAAAATTATAAATTATATAAAATAATATATCAGCTATTTATAATTGCTTAGATGTTTTATGATATTTTCATGCTTTTTCTACTGGTATGCATGTTAGACATTATAGTTATTGCATTATCTTATGTATTTCTTTAACGTAATACTTGTATTTTCATGCATGCCTCCACTTCCATTTAAAGTTGCATAAAATGCTAAAACTTTAGCAAATGTATTTTTTATTATGATTTTATACTTTAATTTCAACAACCAAGCTAAGACAAAACATATGTATATTTTAAAGTCTCAGCAGGGTAAGTGGAGCTTCAAATTCTAAACCATTTATTGAATTTTAAGCTTTTGTACAAATATATTGCTTCGGCAAAGTGATTTTTTTTCATTATATCATATCCAGCTTTTTTGTGGTTTATTCTTCAATAATATTTCAAAATTCCAGTCCTTTCTAGATAAGAACCGTAAAATTATCAAAATATGTTTGAATGGCCATAACCTATCTATATTTATGTATAAACAAAATGTAGTTTAATTATTACTAACTCAAATCATTTTCCCTAATCGTACTTTCCCTCAATTTCATGTCCCACTGACAAACATAATTAACTTTCGTTGGTCAACCACTTTATAGAAAACTAATTCTCGGAATATGAAACCAACTCTTGGATCACTGGATTTTATAGTTTTTTTTGTGTTATGCACAGGTCCAACTAATGGTAATAATTACAAGAATTCATTTTTGAATATATTATTTAACAAGACAGATGCTTAATTATGCATACATGTTGTTAGTACTTTAGACTACTTTAATATAAATATCAACGATTCGTCGAAGAACAACTGCCTAGTTTCTCTATGTATATTGACTGACAGTGTAAATCACGGAAAGTGTTTCAAAGTTTTGAAGATATAAAGTTCCGCTAGTAACATCCATACTTCCAGTTACCAGATATGAGCGAAACGTTTCTTTCTTATATGTCACCAGGTATTATTTTCTTACCAAAACAAGTTCTGTAAAGAGGTTTGAAACAAGTTTGTAAGCTATCATATTATTTTTATATTATGCTGATACTTAATGTTCATATTTTTCACGAAGTTTTATGTCATACGGTTTATGTGACACCTAACCACCTAATCTAATATAGTGAAGACGGGTCCTTACGGAAATATGGTTAGAGACCCATATCTAACGAATAAAACATTCATTAAAACTTTTACATATGTCTAAGAGAAGCTCTTTCAGTAACGCCTGTTTGCGCTTCAGTAAGAATATACATCCTTCCAACACATAGGTTGCAGCCAACAATATTAAATGTTTCATACTGTAAGGGTGTATTCAAGGCAGAAATACAATCTGTTAGAATTGTCGCGTCACTTAAAACAATTCTAGAATACAAGGCAAATCAAAAAGAGAAACAGAATGCCTGCCTGTCCAGATACGTGACTGAAGCAGATATGCACATCTCTACATGTTATGTACTGGGTCCTTTTTAATGCTACTCAGTTTTGTTGGTACAGTACCTTCTTTATAGGATTTGAATTACACACATGCATGTACTTATATTATTAAGAATATAATATATATATACACTCTATATATATGCATACACATTTCTCAAAACTCCCATAAAACTCATTACAATAATTCTACTGAAAGTGAACTTAGTATATAGTTCTATACAGTAGCGATACGTTCACAATTATTCCAGCATAGTATCAGTAAATTAAAGTATAGTTATATATATATATATATCGTAGAAATACTGCTTAAAATGACTCGTCGTTTATTTGTGTAGCGTGTCTCGGGTTTCTACTCGTCACGCTTCAAAATATAACAATTTGACAAACGTAAAGACTTGATAAATGTAATATTCAATTTTGAAATAGCCCGTCGTTAGTGCATTATTTTCTTAGTTTGGCATGCCTACAAAAATGTAGTTGAAATAAGTATACGTTATGTGTGCTTCAACCAACAAGACGGATATTTTATTTTACAATATACTGTTGAGGCTGTTTCTTCCTCTCTTGTAATTAAAATAATGTGGAATATTATCTTAGGTTTAGAGGATCTATGGTGCACATACATAATAATCAACCTGTACTTACAGAGGGTTATTTCCTACATTCTTATAAAATAAAAACAAAATATTGTTTTTCTGGTTGATATATTGTTATGATGAACCAGTATTTAAAGAAGTTTCTTTCTTTTTTACTAAGAAGAGAGCAACTTGAACCAAAACATTTTAATAACTAACATATGACATAGAAAATGTAAACAGAGGTATGGAGGAAAAGTAAACAAAATTATGTACGTAAGGTAAACAGACGTATGGAGGAAAAGTAGCTAAAAGTAAGGAAGAAATATAAATAGAGGTATGTATATATGTAAAGTAAATAGAAGTGTACTGGAAAGGTAAACAGGAGTATGTACAAAATGTAAACAGAAGTGTGTAGCAAAAGTAAACAAAATGTGTAGAAAAGTAAACAGGAGTGTGTAGAAAAAGTAAATAAAAGTGTGTAGGAAAAGTAAACATGAGTATGTACAAAAAGAAAACAGAAGTGGGTAGAAAAATAAACAGAAGTATATAGGAAAATTAAAAAGAAGTAAACAAGGGCATGCATGAAAAGTAAACAGAAGTGTGTACCAAAGTAGATAAAAGTGTGTAGAAACGTAGATAAAAGTGTGTAGGAAAAGTAAACACAAATGTGTAGGAAAAGTAAACAGAAATGGGCAGGAAAAGTTAAACAGAAGTGTGTAGAAAATTTAAATAGAAGTATGTAGGAAAAGTATATAGAAGTGTGTAGAATAAAATATGTTTGTGATCACAGACTTCACCATCTTACATTTTTTTTTGCACGTTGTTTGAAGGAAACGAATAAAATAAATGAGAAACGCTTCAGTTTACAGTAAGATAGTTAACCTAAAGAAATGGCTTCAATTTCGTTTGTAATGTTCATAAAATACGTACTCAAAGCTCCGTAAGTTTATTTAGAACACAAAAAGTACTTATGTTTCTTTGTGTTATTTTAGACTTTTTTCGATTGAAAGGTTTATCCCCAGTTCCAGTTGTTTGTGAACCCAATCCAGTATAAGTATAAAACGGTTTTTCGTCGGTCTTCTTCAATACGGACTATAACAGTATCTCACAGAAGTTGTCCAACTTTCGATCAATGCACAGCTAGACAGTAAGCAATGGAAACATCCGAAAGCCATATTTCACTCCCGCTCAAAGACAAATTTTAACACTATATATGTATTAATATAAACGGCATGATGTAGATATATATATATTTGCGTTACAACTAAGTAAGTTTGGGGACAGAATAAAACTATCCGGGGGTCAGTTGTACAGCACTACTCTATGTTAAGTTAATATTAAAGATAAGAAACCAAAGAAGACTGGAAACGTATTAGGACACTTAGTGCATTTATGTACTATATATACATAGAAAGTGGGAGGTTTATGTAACTTTTTTTTCAAAGTGATCCAAGTCTATATAAATTCGGGTAAAATTCACACGATGCCCTTTTATCATCTTAAGGATAATCTATACCCTTTTATCATCTTAAGGATAATCTATACCCTTTTATAGACTGCCACAGTTATAAAATACTCTGTTGAATTAGTAATTTTACTGTGTATAAAATAATTCTATCTTATATTATTGTTAGCTCATCTGAAGCTTGTCCTGTTTTTCACCATACGAGTCATTTAACGTTTGTCTTAAAAGTCAATAAAAGTCTTTATACCCTAATATGATTAATGCAGATTTAAATATCAAGTACAACATCTTAATTCACACACACACACATATATATATACACAAAACAACATAAACAGCACCTTAAGCTTAATAGTGTTAATGTAATTTACAAAGCTGTGGACATAAGAGTTATTTAAGTCAGTACATTTGAAACACACCAATTTATGTCTTCTCAGTGAAAAGAAAAGAAAAAAAGACATTAATCCATATGTGATTTATAAGCACAACAACGCCCTCAAACGACGGACGCCGCCCACTTACTTCCCCTGTCTCCTTATCAGATACGTGATTAAACTGATTTTAATTTCCCGATATAATTTGATAAGATAATAAAGAACTGATTTGTAATGGTAATTTAAGTTTGAGGTATTCGTAAGCCATTTTATTTTTAGCATGTACAAAGCGTATTATGGCTACTTTGGTTAAAGCTAAATATATATATATATATAGAACTCCTTAAAGTTACATCCTAATGTAGTAATGAAACAAACCCCACATGTTTATACCTTTCAAAATAGCTGAATGTTTATAAAAAAACATGTTAAAGTTACAGCATGTTTATAAAAATCATGTTAAAGTTGCAGCATGTTTATAAAAATCATGTTAAAGTTACCGCGTGTTTATAAAAATCATGTTAAAGTTACAGCATATTTATAAAAATCATGTTTTGTTATGAAAATCTCGCCATAGTCTTTTCTTTTCATCAGGTAATTTGGATTTTAAAAAGTCTTATAACTAAAAATCTTTGTTAAATTCAGTATTTGATGAATATTCGTAGGTTAAAATTGAAACAAAAATAATAGGCTCTGATATTTATATGATTTTATTTTATTTTTTAAAAACTGGTATTCAAGCAGAATGTGCTTTGATAACCTAGCCATAAAGAATAGACAGACAGATGCGCAAAAAGATAGGCGCATCCTAGAAATATGTTTTCTTGAACTTTTCTGTAGTCTTAATTTTTTCTCCGCGTATCTGATCGGAAGTTCACGTTTTTGGAATTATAAAAATACACTGATAGATAGATGTGAATGAGCACGAACCCGAGCATGGCCTAGCGGTTAATTTACCCTAATTATGAATTGGGGATTCGTGGTTCATGACCTGTTACCGCAAAAACGCGATCCGCATTTTAGGGGCCGTGAGTTTTCTCAACGGGTGACGGTCAAATCAGGCAGACAAGAGCACTCCGAAAGCGTTCTCAGAGAATTCTCTTGATTATCTTCCTTCCCTTTGGCCTCCACGTGGCTCAGCGTTAAGTCTTAATACTTATAACGCTAAAAATCGAGGATCAGCTATGCTAAATAGTCATTGCGTGGCTTTGCACGAAATTCTGAAACAAACGAAAGAACGTACGGCCAGCTTTATTCCAGACTCATTTACATCATTCTAAACTGTGGTACGCAACATACAGAGGATCTTCTACAGTGTATGTTCAACACGATATAGTTTAAGACTAACGTTTCCGACTGAAAACAAAATATATTTTGGTTGATGCTAAAAACCTGTACATAAGATTACGAGTTACATGATACAATTCCATAAAGTTTCGCACTAAAATAGATATGGAAACAAACCACAATGTTTATAATTTTTAAAGTTACAGCATGTTTATAAAAATCATGTTGTGTTATGAAAATTCCACGATATTTTTTGTCTTTTCTTTTCACCAAGTAAATCATTGTCTCTAGTAAAAAAAACAAACTTTGTTTTGGAGCCTACTTGTTTTGATTTCTGGTAGGCTCCAAAAACAAAATAGTGTTTGTCTGTATGTGTGAAAGGGAATTAGAATTGTTTAACTCCTTGGATTAACACAGAGTGTTCAACATTCACGAAGCTAGAAAACTTTGGTTTCTAAAAAATGTGAGAATTTCTGTTTCAATATATGGTGGAACCGAGGGCACTAAGGCTAAGGCCTAATTGTTATTCAGTAGCCAGTAAATGGGAATAGATACGACTCGTGTATAAATATTATGGAAAGTCGCTGTTTCAGGTTTGAATTCAATGGTCATGGTTAATATAGCAAATAAAGTGCCCTCAATTGTCAGTGCCCCTCCCCCAATTCAAATATGTTCCGTTCAGTCGCTTATGTTTGTGTCTACTGTGACAGTTCCTTGACTTACAGAAGATATCCTACAACGTTATATATTCAATTGGATTTGATGAAGGGCAAAGCGTTCGACGGTACTTTTTTTCTCACATATAGAGAGAGGGGTTGGTATTTTATTTGCTCATTCGTACTGAAAGCTAATCTAGTCTTTAAATGTTGAATTTAACTGAGATATTAAGCGTTGGTTTCAGCCTTCTTAATAGAAAACTGTATTTTCAAATCATAAAATTGTTATAATAAAGCTTCGTTTAAAAGAAACACATTTACAACTTGGTTACGTTTCTTGTTAAGTTCATTCAGATACCATCGTTTAATTTCGGAAGAAACGTCGTTTACTTTTTAACGTTTTTCTTTTCACAACGTCTTATTTCAAGTATTTTGTGATTTCAACGTATAAATTAAAACGTTTCTGATTATTTCATTCTACTTTTATGTAAATTGTCCTTTATACAAAAATATATATTTGGTATTTCGCATAGAAAACTTTTAGGTATAATATCACCAAAACCACAACTAAATCAGCCCAGCGTAGTCACAAGTTTGTTAAATGAAAAGGATCGACTGTACTATGGAACGTGTTCGACTCGATCCTAAGTTTGTTTAAGAGTTGTGTACGTACTTTCATGCATCGAACACGTTCCATAGTACAGTCGATCCTAACTTTGTTTGGGAGTTGTGTACGTACTTGCATCGAACACGTTCCATAGTACAAGCACGTACACAACTCCCAAACAAACTTTGTATTTCTAATGATTTTAACTTTAGAATCAGGAACTTTGGGTTTCTCTATGTTGTTTTACATTTTCTATTTTAGGCTATTATGAATTTCAACTGATTGTTAGCCAGTCTAGTATATATACGAACTTATCCAGTAATCCGGTAGAGCCAATATACGTATACACACAAACTTATCAAATAATCCGGTATAAATACACAATAATCTTTTCTAGTTAGTCTTTTTCTAGGGACTAAATGATATTCCACAGCGAGGATGTCCAGTAATTAATCAGTGGGTTATGTTTATTATATAATACATTCCATCACACAGATGTGTAATGCCTATAAATGTATTTTTATTCGAATTTGGTTACCGAAACAATATAATACTTGTCTCTTGGTGGCAGGTTTTCAGTTGCTTAATTAAGTGTAATTGTTGATATCGCTTGTTTTTCAGGCGTTGAAAGTCATTAATAACGTAACACAAGTTTAAAATTCATATATCAGTGAATGCCGTAAAATGGTGGTACTATAGTCACTGTATTAGGTGCTAGGAAATTTTACGTGCTTACCTGACCAATAAAATTAATACTTATTAATTCTCGCTGTTATGAAGCTGCTTGTTTATTCCACTAAATCTTAACATATGCGGTACATATTAGTACAAAATTAATCTGTAATCACCTGTACTAATATGCAAAAAAAAAACACATTATGTTATGTAATTATTAGAGAGTTCCTGCTAATTACGAAAACTCAGAGAAATGAGTACGTTCACTAAAATCATCCATACTCAGTGCATATTGTGTCGCAGCCTGAAACAAAATGAAACCCATTTGAAAGGCATGTTGATACTTCTAGGCATAAAGCTCGTTGAAAATATATTTAGAATCTAAGTCCGTTTTATTATTTAAAAATAAATTGTATATATTTATTGTTTGAGCAAACAAAAATAAAGATACAAAATTATACCTTTAATGAAAAAGTACACTTCCTATATCGAAGGTACAAATATTTACCAGTTTTCATACTTATAATTTAAAACCTTTGAAATTACAACACTATGGAACTAATTAATGATATCACATTAGTCTACGACATTACAACTATGATCTTCACTTGCAGGTCTTATACTGTTCTGGTCTTTTTTATTCCTTTTTCTTTGATCTTTTCAGAGAACGACATAATCTAATCCATATCTTAAGTCACAGGTATATGAGGATCAGCTAATCAGGTGATATTTCTTGCTGTATATACGATCTCTTAAGAGCTGTCGAAATAAGCGTAGTCAGAGAACGACATAATCTAACCATATCTTAAGTCACAGGTATATGAGGATCAGCTAATCAGGTGATATTTCTTCCCTGTATATACGATCTCTTAAGAGCTGTCGAAATAAGCGTAGTCAGAGAACGACATAATCTAACCATATCTTAAGTCACAGGTATATGAGGATCGGCTAATCAGGTGATATTTCTGCTTTGTCTATACGATCTCTTAAGAACTGTCGAAATAAGCGTAGTCAGAGAACGACATAATCTAACCATACCTTAAGTCATAGGTATATGAGGATCAGCTAATCAGGTGATATTTCTGCTTTGTCTATACGATCTCTTAAGAACTGTCGAAATAAGCGTAGTCAGAGAACGACATAATCTAACCATACCTTAAGTCATAGGT
>NW_013665690.1:754060-756431 GCF_000517525.1 Limulus polyphemus
GAGGGTCAGCTAATCCCGGTCTATACGATCTCTTAAGAACTGTCGAAATAAGCGTAGTCAGAGAACGACATAGTCTAACCATATCTTAAGCCACACGTATACGAGGGTCAGCTAATCACGTTATATATCTGCTTTGTCTATACGATCTCTTAAGAACTGTCGAAATAAGCGTAGTCAGAGAACGACATAGTCTAACCATATCTTAAGCCACACGTATACGAGGGTCAGCTAATCACGTTATATATCTGCTTTGTCTATACGATCTCTTAAGAACTGTCGAAATAAGCGTAGTCAGAGAACGACATATTTAACCATATCTTAAGCCACACGTATACGAGGGTCAGCTAATCCCGGTCTATACGATCTCTTAATTAAGAGCTGTCGTCATAAGCGTAGCAGTTTAGTGTGTTCGGAAGAGAAGTACCACAATTCGTTTTTTTTTTAGATATCCGCTGTACTAAACGTAGATGTTTAAACACGTTGTATATATGTTGTTTGAGCACTGTATGAAGCAGCTTAGTCTCGAACAACTATATCTTCTCCGTTTCGAAGCTTTCTACACAACGTGCGCTTCGATTCTAATACGTTGTAAACTGAATCAGTTTGAATCGTGCGACGTTTGTTGCTGTGGATAAAACACGCCAATAGTTTCATCTTATCTTAATAACGAGTGAAATTCACCCTCTATAGAACTTCTTAAGTTTTTACTTTTACCAAAAGAACAACAGTTACTATATGATATCGGTAGCAAAAACTCACAGAAAACCAGACGTAACATTTCAAAACAACACAAAACTCACCTACCGCAACTATAAAGCTTCCCACCTGGCGGAATGCTGACGGACGTTGTCAGATGTTTTAGGCCTAACAGACATATGGTAGTATAGTTGCCACGGTGAAACAGCATATATATTCAAAATGATTTTTCTTTATGCTTTCATTCCAACGAGAAAATACAAATTGACGTCGACTTGTAGTTTCAATAATATATTTGTATTGAATCTACTGTATGAAGAATTGAGATTTCCTTTTTTAGCTTTTGTATTATAAAATGTCTTTTCATATTGTTTTAAACATGACAAATTTCAATGCAACCGACGTACACGTGGTTGTTAGCAATAATTCAACCATACAATCTAAGAGTTGCTATTGCATGCTTAAGTAACTAGAATTGATATAAAATATGAATAATTAAATTTAGAAAAGTAAAATAGTGTAAACTAAATTCCGTATTTGGTATTTTCAACTTGCATAACATCTTAATAACACATCGGTTGAACGGTAAGGTCCAGGCATGACCTTCCCTAATTTAAAACTGATGACCTGAGGGAGAACAACCAATCAAAAGCACCAGCCGTATACAAGATCGTTCTCAATCGAATAGCGGGATTGATTGTTGATTTTATAACGCGACCACAGTTGAAAGTGCGGAACAAGTTCAACGTTGTATTGGGGCTCAAACCTTGGACGTTCCGTGATGCAGCCCGGCACGTTAGCCACTAGGCCACACCTGGCCAGATTAGATTCAGAAGTATTAGTTATTCTTTCACAGTTAGCTACCATCATGATTCAATTTAGTTAATTTCAAGCTTTTAGTTCTGGAATATTTTTTAATGTGCCGTATGGTTTTCAGTGAGACACTAAAATGATTATAAAAAAGTGTTATATACATAGATATGTAATTGAAGTTTACATTTCTAATGGCATTACCTAGCAGAGTTTTGTATTACCAAGCGAAACACGCCTGGTGGTAGCTATACTTACAATATCTTACAACTGTGTTCTTTGTTATTTATTTTACTTTAATGTCGTTATTAAAAAATCTCTCAAACAAGTTAACAAATCACATTACAGAGAAAAATAAATTGAGCTCCATAATATGACATACTGGTGTTTACCACTATCCACTAAACGCCACCCACAATTAACAGTAATTAGCAGAGAAGTTCCTGGTTGTCAATTAAATTGTTTTAATCCAATTTCATATAGTAACGCTACATCAGTTCTGAAGTCGTTTTTATGTACTGGAATCAGGCCAGCTATCTTCCTTTATAAGAAAACTTGCAGAAGGCTAAAAACACCACCGTAAATTAAGTTGCGAGTGTTCCAATCTAATGCTGCATGAGATATCTCTTGTTAATATTTCACACCGTAAAAACACCACCGTAAATTAAGTTGCGAGTGAGATATCTCATGCAGCATTAGACTGGAACTGTTAATATTTCACACCGTAAAAACACCACCGTAAATTAAGTTGCGAGTGAGATATCTCATGCAGCATTAGACTGGAACTGTTAATATTTCACACCGTAAAAACACCACCGTAAATTAAGTTGCGAGTGAGATATCTCATGCAGCATTAGACTGGAAC
>NW_013665690.1:757169-765909 GCF_000517525.1 Limulus polyphemus
TGATAGTTTCAATGATTTACCATTACCAACTGTACGCCTACAAAACGAAACAAGCAGTCACTGATAGTTTCAATGATTTACCATTACCAACTGTACGCCTACAAAACGAAACAAGCAGTCACTGATAGTTTCAATGATTTACCATTACCAACTGTACGCCTACAGAACGGAACAAACAGTCACTGATAGTTTCAATGATTTACCATTACCAACTGTACGCCTACAGAACGAAACAGGCAGTCACTGATAGTTACCAACTGTACGCCTACAGAACGAAACAGGCAGTCACTGATAGTTCCAATGATTTACTGTTACCAACTGTAAGCCTACAGAACGAAACAGGCAGTCACTGATCGTTTACAAGTTTAGTTTCAACTCATATCTTGTAAAAATAGAGGAGTATGTGATTACTCCTCTATGAATATTTAATATCTGTTTTACTGACGAATAAATCAACAGCAAAAGAAACAAAATGAGAAATGGTCACGAAATAAAAATTTCACTTATTGGGCACAGTGGTATATTGTTGAAACGACATAAGATATAATGTTATGCTATTAAGTTAGACTGTCGAAAGTGCAAATATAATACGGTACGCCTCGTATAAATAATTATTGATAAAATTACGAGTTGCGTGACGAAAAAATTTTTACTTTTAGAGGGGACAACACAGAATGACTTAGAATTACGATGTATATAGTAATGCAAGTGTACAAACTTAATGTTTCAAATCTCTTATCCCACCCCAGAAAAAATAGTACAGCTTTAAAAAAAACTAGTCGTCTGTCTCCAAACATTGCTATAGCAACCGTATATTTTTCAGCCCATTTCTATTTCGTTTTCCGACCAATTGCGTCTTTTTTTTTTAGTACAGCACCACGTTTAAGTGGAAAACGATCACCCATAATATCGACTTATTGATTAATATCGTCCTATGGTATGTTTTGAAATCTTACAAAAAACAAACAATAACAACATAAAGATGTCTGCTCTTTTATTCACATTGAAAACTTGCAGAGAGCGCTTCTTACGACCTTGGTGCTGTACTGAGTTTAACGTCTTTATAAGTATTACTATTTAATTTTACAAAATTGTCTAGAACAATTTGGGTATAAATAAATCTTTCATTCAGCACATATGGGTTTATGTTTGTAACGCGGGTAAAACAGTAAACCAGAGAAATTTTCAGACCTTCTTTAGGGTAGAATATTTATTTTTCTGGCGAGCTTTCAGATCCAGAGAAAGAGTTAACTAAAACTCTCCAGAAATAAGTATCATAAAGTTGATGAAGCCACCGCAAGTTTTTCACTGTACAATGTTCGTCCATATAGGATTTTGTAGGATTTGAGCCATAACATTTGCAGATATAAACTTTTCAAGTTTTTGTTGCGTTAAGTGCATTCCATATATATACATATATTTTATATTTCCGATGTAAATCTAATTCTATAGAAATCTTTCAAATGTCACCCTTACTCTAATAGATTCATGACAAAATAGCAAAAGCATTAATTTTTTTTTTACTTATTTTGATAGAGTAGATTAAAAATAATTATAATATTAATTATAATATACACAAAATATAATAATTTGAAAAGATCCTGGCACTGTAGACGTCTAAATGTTAAATATACTCACTTTTGAACATGTTCAAAAAATCAGCTCAAAGTCAAAACAAATTGTGTGTTTTCATTGTAGATAAAAATGACTTTAATCACATTAGTTAATTACAATATATGGAAATTATAACAAGTAAGATGTTACTTTAGGAAACACGTTCTATTTCTTCGCGCATTCTTTAGCTTATAGTTTTATATGTTTTCGCGTTACAAATTAGTGGGCTAATAGAATGAAGTATTGCTGCATATGGAAGCCATGGCGCCACGGATGACATGTTTAGTACCTATGTATTTAGTACAGGAAAATTCCTAACCATTTGACAATGTACTGTAGTCAGACTTATTTACGGCTGGCGTGATATATGTCATAGATCCTTTCTGGGGAAGGATTTTCGTATAGTGAGATTGTTCAATGATGTAGAGCAAAAGAACATAACATTTTGAAGAAAGAAGTGAAAAACAAAAATAACTTATATTCCACATCGTTTAACGGGTTGCAAAAAACACATCTTCAAGTCAATCAGTCTGAAGCAATGCCCTCATCTCCAACGTAAAGACTGTAGTTAGGGAAGAGAATATCCCAAAAGACATTGCAATGAAGTTGGGCATATATTCTGGGACCTTCATCAAGATAACAAATAGGTATTTGCAACTGATAAAAGTTCCCAACCCAAAAGTTACCAGCTTTCAGCCACACTTCTAAATCAACCCAAAGTTCACAACCAAAAGGTTACCAGCTTTCAGCCACACTTCTAAATCAACCCAAAGTTCACAACCAAAAGTTACCAGCTTTCAGCCACACTTCTAAATCAACCCAAAGTTCACAATCCAAAAGTTACCAGCTTTCAGCCATACCTCTAAATCAAGCCAAAGTTTACAAGCTACGAACTTTTGTGGTTTTGTTTTACTTAAAAATGATCGTGAAATCGACATCTACGTACAGATTGCTAGGAAACCTGGTCAAGGTTGACTTTGTCTTTCTTCACAGAAGCTTTTTCACAATGGAAATTGGGATGTTGAACAATAATGCGTAATCATGACCATCAGACTGAGCGCATTCAACGACATTGCAGAAGTAGTAGTTCCAAAGGCAACATTATACCTAGAACATCTTTCTTATAAAGTTATTAACTCTCAACACATCATAAACTGTGAGGAATATGTTTTCGGTGCAACAAAATTTAAGAGATTTATAAAGATGTGGAGCAGAATACACGTTTACCTGAAACTAGCTACGCGTTAAAATGGATAGTCATGAAAGTGACAGACAATAAGTACATTAACTCATAGAAAGCGCATGACTTAAAAACACAAAGTTACAGTTGTTACATTAAGAGTTAGATAAACAGGTCCATATATAAAAGCAGACTAGATATCTTACAAAATCTTCTTATGATTGGTAACGGTATTTGTATATCAAATATTGGCTGTAATGGTGTACGTTAAATGACGAATGGATTCAGTCTCAAGTAATGTTTTGTTTGATCTAATGGTGAGGAAACTAATATTGGTTGTAAGATATGCAAGAAGTGTATTAACTATAAAACTTAAAATATAAACGTACAAAGACGTCTAAATATGGGCTATCTTGCTGGTACGTTTAGGATAAATATTCAGACAAACGTGCATGACCATACCTTCTGTCTAATATTAGTTAACAATCATATCAATGGGCGTCCGCAAGTGGGGGGCAAGGGGGCACTTGCCCCCTGGATTATCAATTTTGCCTTTCCCTAGTTATGGCTTTGATATCATTTTGTCATCTTGCTCACCTCTGTAATATATCCTGCAGACGCTCATCATCATATATTCTGTCTAATACTAGCTAACACTTTAGTTCACAATCATACCTTCATTTTAATACTAGTTGACACTTTAGTTCACAATCATACCTTCGTTCTAATACTAGTTGACACTTTAGCTTACAATCATACCTTCGTTCTAATACTAGTTGACACTTTAGCTTACAATCATACCTTCGTTCTAATACTAGTTGACACTTTAGCTTACAATCATACCTTCGTTCTAATACTAGTTGACACTTTAGTTAACAGTTATACCTTCGATCTTATATCAGATGACAATTTAGTTCACAGTATCATATCTTCGGTCTAATTGATACTTTATTTGAAAACTATACCTCGTACAGTAGTATTTAACCATTTGTAGATCATGTGATATCATTATTACATATATTTATATAATAATAATATATTGTTTTTTTTAATGATCGAAACCAGGTTCTCATATAGAGTTTGATATGTTGACAGAGTATTTTGTATCCTTTTGTTTTTTGGACAACGTTTTGGAATTCATGCATCTTAAGCCAGTAGAGTCTGAAACTCCTTTAATAAATTCAAACTGGAACAGAATGCCTGGAGCACGTCAAATACACAACGGTGACAAACCATTGAAGAAATAAAATATTTCTGATATCTTAAATAAGTTTACTTACCTATTTTTGGCGTTTTAGGTTATCGCAAAAAATAATTAACTTTATATAAAAAAAATACATTAAAGAAAAGTTAATTTAAATAACTTTAAATTCAGAGAGAGAAATAAATAACACCGGATGGCTTGACGTTAAATTTGAGATAAATGGATTGACTTACTTTGTTTCTATCTTTGCTAATTTTTATGTATGCACAATAAACTGGACATTTAAAAAAATACACGTTTGTTATCAAATAGCTTGTATTTTACATTTGCGAATCTATGTGCTTAATATCAACTATGACCTGTATGACCTTTTTGGTTTTATGTTATTTTATAATAGATAACGTATGTTTAATTCGATTTGCTTTCTAAGTAAGTTCAGCTTAAATAAAGAAGCATATGTATGTGTATGAAGTTTTGTTTCAGAATAATAAGTTCTCGTGAAGTTCGAGAATCAATGAGACTTAAAACTATATTTTTCATTTGGATAACTTTTTCTCCGTACTTCAAAGCTAATTTGTTAAAACGTTGCCATAAATACAGAGATATGAGCCTTTTTCTTAATTTAGCCTTCTTGAAAAAGAGGTGAAACTTCAAATATTAATAGTTTTGATTATCTAATCAAAATAAGAGAACGGAAACTGGAGTCGTCATTCATTGGAACAGGTAGGCAACTTATAGGGCTGGGCCTATATGATATGAGAAGTTTCTTCTGTTGCACTGCTAAATATATGCTGTGATGAAGGGTGCTTCATGAGTGGTGCATCGCTGACTTAAAATGTGTTTATACTTTGCCAATCTGTAAAAAACACGGAGTTGTTATTACTGACATAATATATTCTAAACCTTCGTCATTGGTTAGCTGTAATCCATTACTGATATTGTCATAATTTCAAGCTTTACTATTGGTTAACTTTTATCATCTGTGCTATCAAGGGACAAAAATAGACGAAATACTTGTTACTTTACAAAGTTCTTCAAACACACAACACCTTCAGTTTTAAGTTTAAAAAAGCTAAACCACGTGACTAAACAGATTATTTAGAATAGCATATCGTTACAAAGCACGATGAAGGATTTTTCGAACGTATACATTAACATTATAACATAGAAGGTATAAAAAACCGTTACATTTAAAATTTTATAACAAACCCATTAATACTTCTCTCATACAGTAAGAAACTTTATATTTTGAGCCACAGCATTATTAATAGTTATTTCGTAGAGTAAGAAACTCTTTACCTTGAGCTATAGTATTATTAATAATTCTTTCATACAATAAAAAACTCTTTTTCTTGAGCTACAGTATTATTAATAGTTCTTTCATATAATAAGAAACTCTTTATCTTGAGCTACAGTGTTATTAGTAGTTCTTTCATATGATAAAAACCTCTTTATTTTGAGCTACAGTAGTATTAATAGTTCTTTCATATAATAAGAAACTATTTTTAGCTACAGTATTATTAATAGTTCTGTAGCAAGATATAGTTTCTTACTGTATGAAAGAACTGTTAATAATACTGTAGCAAGATATAGAGTTTCTTACTGTATGAAAGAACTATTAATAATACTGTAGCAAGATATAGAGTTTCTTAATGTATGAAAGAACTGTTGATAATACTATAGCTCATGGTAAAGAGGCTCTTATTGTATGAAAGAACTATTAATAATACTGTAGCTCATGATTTAGAGTTTCTTATTATATGAAAGTATGAAAGAACTGTTAATAATACAGTAAGAAACTCCATATCTTGCTACAGTATCATTAATAGTTCTTTCATACAGTAAGAATCTCCATATCTTGCTACAGTATCATTAAGAGTTCTTTCATACAGTAAGAAACTCCATATCTTGCTACAGTATTATTAATAGTTCTTTCATACAGTAAGAAACTCTATATCTTGCTAGAGTATTATTAACAATTATTTCATACAATAAGAAACTCCATATCTTGCTACAGTATTATTAATAGTTCTTTCATACAAAAAAATACTATCTTGAGATTCAGTATTATTGCATTTCGTTTCAGCAGAGCGCTTTCATCTCCTCCTGTCACTTGGAAATGAAATTTATTTTGAGGGATATGCGTGAACGTTGGAACACCTTTTATGATATGTGTAAACAACGAATTTTCATAAATTAAACCGGGAAAATTCTTTATCTCAATGGAATCAAAGTTGTCTATTACACATCATATTACTTTGTGTGACTTAAAATAATCTTACTCATAAACTACTGCTTCATTATCTTTTACACATGAAACTACTTTTTACGACTTAAACTAACTCTACTCATAAACAACTGCTTCATTATCTTTCACACATGAAACTACTTTTTACGACTTAAACTAACCCTACTCATAAACTACTGCTTCATTATCTTTCACACATGAATCTACTTTTTACGACTTAAAATAATGTTACTGATAAATTGGCACTTCATGTCTCTAACATAAACTACGTTTTATGACTTAAAATAATCTTACTGATAATCTACATTGTCTTTCACACATCAAACTACATTTTGTTTACTACTTACAAATAATCTTACCGATAAACTACGTTGTCTCTCACACACCAAACTACTTTTTACCACTTAAAATAATCCTACTAATAAGCTCTTGCTTTCTAAACCAGTTTTCGTAATAACTGTTAGACATAAAAAATTATAATCATTAAAACATACCAACATATTTGGGCTGTATAGTAAAATATTAACAAAAAAAAGTCATGTTTTAAGTTTCGTTTGGAGGTTTGACGATGAATAAGTATCATTATTAATTTCTGATCAAAGGAAACTACATACGTAGGTCAAAACTAAAAATGTACTCAGTAATGAATATACCTAATATGATATACTGCTCTTACCTGGTATGATTTTGATGCATTGATTTATAAGTTGCCTGTTTTAACTGTGAACGATATTTTCGGCCATAATTCCTATAATATTTCACGAATTTCAGCAGGCGTAGTAGATTTAGATTAGTTCAAATACATATATTAAACTAACGATGAAAATTTATCTTATATTAAACACGTATAATAATAATGACTGAAAAATGATAAACATGATATTATATATATGTATATATACATGTATATACTGAACATTGTAACCAATAAACTGTACTGTTATTAAAGGAGACATTAAAGAAAGAACAGGCTATAACTCGCTTACAAAACATATAGTTTCTAACCCTACAATTACCGATGAGGCCCATATGGACTCCATTGGATTCTAAAACATATTATTCTAAATAATTTATGCACCAAGTTGCTTATATGTCAATAGATATCTTTGTTGATTATATGATCCCTAATGACATACAAGTCACACATAAACCCCCAGACAAATGTAAAAAGAAATGCCATGAATATTAGGGTTAGTCGCACTAATTGCTATTGGGATGTCCTATGTATGAAGCATAAAAATAAGTTATTTCCCTAATGTTTTTGGTCAGTTATTTACATTGAGTGTTTTAACGGGCGAAAGCCTACACATTTTATGCTGTTATAACTTTATTATTTTTGTCTTGTGAGTCTTATTATTATTATTCTCTAACTTATAAATACGTGATTTTATTGATGGTGTTTAGAATGTTGAAAGTTCTTACCTTTAGCTGTTTATTTCTCGTTTTAGAGAATAATATATATCTTACTGACATATAGTGTTTTTTAATTATATATCTTACTGACATATAGTGTTTTTTAATATATATCTTACTGACATATAGTGTTTTTTAATATATATCTTACTGACATATAGTGTTTTTGTTTGCTTGTTCTGAAGATAAAGCTACACTATAATGTTTGAGTACAAGGTGAAATGTTCTCGGTTTAACACAACAACGGTATACTGGAGAAAAAAAGTAACACCTTCTGAGAAAGTTAAACACTGTCGGAAGGTCAAATGAATACTGGAAGGATCTTGCTCAGAATTTTATATGTACCCCCCCCCCTCCACACACACAACAACAACAAAGGCATAATAATAATATAGCTGGGTGAGATAAGCATATATATGGTTTATACGTTACGTGTCAGTACTTTTCTCCATACAGTGACAGTTATTAATCTTATTTCATATCCAGTTTCCAGTACCTTTTCATATAGGTTGTATTAAGGATATTTTTTTTTTGAAGTCAGAAATTTTAGAATTGGTAGGACAACTGTTAACGTGGTGCTATGCTGTGACCAGCTTTTGTTGGTTTAGACGGACCTAAAAATATATTTATTGGTAATATATTTTTGCATTCTAGCAAAATTCTACAAGTATACATATATATATATATATAATAAACATCCACCAACACATCACATTCTACAAGTATATATATATAATAAACGTCCACCAACACATCACATTCTACAAGTATATATATATATATAATAAACATCAATCAACACATCACATTCTACAAGTGCATATATATATATATATATAATAAACATCCATCAACACATCACATTCTACAAATGCATATATATATATAATAAACGTCCACCAACACATCACATTCTACAAGTATATATATACATATAATAAACATCAATCAACACATCACATTCTACAAGTGCATATATATATATATAATAAACATCAATCAACACATCACATTCTACAAGTGCATATATATATATATATATATGTATTAAACATCCACCAACACATCACATTCTACAAGT
>NW_013665690.1:766784-767976 GCF_000517525.1 Limulus polyphemus
AAGTGCATATATATATATATATAATAAACATCAATCAACACATCACATTCTACAAGTGCATATATATATATATAATAAACATCAATCAACACATCACATTCTACAAGTGCATATATATATATATATATAATAAACATCAATCAACACATCACATTCTACAAGTGCATATATATATATATACATATAATAAACATCAATCAACACATCACATTCTACAAGTGCATATATATATATGTATATATATATATAATAAACGTATCTATATATCTATCTCTATATATATCCTACTTTCTGTTTGTCTTAGTTTGAAAAAATAATATATATATATATATATATATATATCTTCTACTTTAGTTTTTTTGAATAATCTAATAGCAAACTGATGTATAAAACTCTTGCAAATGGGAAACAAGTTAGTGACACTTTTATTATGAAACACTAAAATAGTCAAACAAACATTTTTAGCATCGTGAATCCTCGCGGGGCTGTGATCATTCCTGAATATTTGTATTTCAGAGGATTTTAGTGATTAATATTGACTTTTTCAACCAGAAATATTGAGAAGGATCTTTAAATGTAAGGGTCGTCCTAGAGAAAGCATAACTCAACTCTTCCTCAATTATGTCAGAGCTATTTTCGCCTGCAGGGAATGAAATACAAGAGAAAAACAACAATATTCTGGAATAACAATTTTAGACTAGTTATCTAAAATAATATAATAAGTGTAAATGTTTTTAACATGGTTGTTCTGTCGGTTTAGTTACAAGAAAGCTATACTTTTAATTTTGACTATAAGATAAACAGAATTCAGCGCGTTACCCACCTCGAGACATCTGTCTTGCTTTTAAGCGCAAATCTGCACAATGAGCTCGCTGTGCTGTGTCATCCGCAAGGATCGAACCCTAAAAATTATCGTCAAAGGCCCAATCCAATCCCGAATTTTACCGTTAAAAGCCTAAAAACTTAACGCTGAACCGCAAGGGGAGGAACATCTCAAGACGTGTGGCACTGCCTCTTTTGAAGTAAACCTGTAAGGACGATCATGAACATGCACACAATTAATACATGCTGGAGCTTCAACTTTCTATTAAATCAGCATAACTTTGCTGCCGAACACTTTCCCATTAACATGAGAAAAAGTTCACAATAACGATACGTTGCAATGAATATGTTCCACTTCTTGATACAAAAT
>NW_013665690.1:768854-773481 GCF_000517525.1 Limulus polyphemus
TGGCCCTGTGGTAGAACTCCGGATTACAGATCTTGTGAGCCGATTTCCAATCCATATGATACTAAAAAGATTCTTCCGCAACATCTAATTGTGGGTGCGTTATAAGAGTACAAGTCAATCCCTTAGCGTATTCCCCTCCGGCGGTTCAGCGGTAACTATGTGAGCTTAAAACACTAAAAATCGGATTCGATACCCGCGTTAGGCAAAGAATAGATAACCTATTATGTAGCTCTGTGATCAAGAACAAAGCAAACACACAGAACTTTAGTGTGGGTTTGTAGAGTACTGCTTTCCCATTGGTCAGTAGCTTAAAATTTCGACGGTGACAGGTATCGACTTAGGAGTTTTACCATAAATTCAAGTTGCAAATAGAGTATCATATTTAAGTGAGTTGTCATAATTCTGTATTATAGAATATTGTATACCTCCAGAATCCTTTGTCTCCTATCGTCAGTCCGGAACATCACACAAACCTACATACACAGAGGTATAGACAGAAAAACACGCATGCTCACTTATAAAATCACATTCTTACACAGACAGGTTTAAAGCAACGTGATAGATAGAAATAGATATAAATACAAACTTACCTACATATTTCTGCAAAGTGTAATCCAATATAATCCAGTATAAATTTAAATACCGCCAATTCAAGGCATTTCTCGAGTATCACTAATGCTAAATCATGCATAAAACGGCAAAGAAGACACGTTGAGAATGAATGACGAAAGATAGAAATGGAAATTTCCCAAAAGTATTCAGTATAGAAAAACACATCCTTCTCCAAAATTTTAAGTCTCTCATTGCCAAGAAAGTTGATCAGCCAACTCTGTTTTATCACATTAGATTATACTTTCTGATATTTTGTGATTTTGATTTTATGTATTTGTTTTCACCGGCTCAATCACTCTGATGTGAATTTTTAAACTGTGGATCATCGAAGTTTCAAAATGACAGCTGTTTTAGTGTTTTGTTATTCCAGAAGAAACCGAAGTTTCAAAATGACAGCTGTTTTAGTGTTTTGTTATTCCAGAAGAAACCGAAGTTTCAAAATGACAGCTGTTTTAGTGTTTTGTTATTCCAGAAGAAACCGAAGTTTCAAAATGACAGCTGTTGAGAGTTTTGGTGTTTTCGTTATTCCAGAAGAAACCGAAGTTTCAAAATGACAGCTGTTTAGAGTTTTAGTGTTTTCTGATTCGAGAACAAATCGAAGTTTTCACAACATCGTTAACAGCAAGGGTAACCAACTAATGAAACAGTGCATTCTAATCTTTATAAGCAAGAGCTCAATAAAAGTATGTTGAATTTCAGTTTTTCTCTAAGGATGGAGAATGTTCTGATCAGAAGTTAATATTAATTTCCGAATATGCTATTGAGAGTGAGAGATCTAGTGGTTTACAATTTCAGAACAAACTGAGGTTTCATGTTGCCGAATGCTGCTGTTGACAGTTCTGGTGATTTGTGGTTGCAGAACAAACCGAAGTTTCACACTGCTAAATATTTTCTGTTCAGTGTGAGAGCTCTAGTGGTTTACAATTACAAAACAAATCGGAGTTTCACACTGCTAAATATTGCTGTTCAGAGTGGGAGTCTTAGTGGTTTACAGTTACAGAACAAACCGTAGTTTTACACTGCCGAATGTCACACAGCTACATATGTCTGAGGTTATGTTGATAAAGCTGAATGGGCACTTGACACTCGCTCTGCTGATCAAATATATATTTATTTTCCTCTCCCTCTCAACAAAACCTATATGATAAGGTTTAAGACCGAAGCGTGGCACAAAGGATTTCTGAGGAGCTAAATAAAATTTTCGTTTATGGAAGCAGGTTAAGCGGTTGGTAGAAAACAACAACAAAAGTTATGACTATTGCCTTGTTGCATTTTACGTGAAAGTAATCGCATTTAAAGAATTGAATTAAGAAATTAAAGAGATATATAAATAAAACATAAAGTTAGACTAGCGCATATATGTAAGTGTGCTCGTAGAGATTCATCATATATGTGTGTACAAATATGCACTTTGAGATTATACAAATAAATAAATATATAAATATATTGATTCACGCTTTGCGTTTTAAGAATGTTTTTATTTTAGATTTTGACATTTCTGAAGTATGACTAGTTTTGAAAACAAAACTGATGCAAACTACATAGGTCTGTTGGTTGAGACGCTCGACTCGCAATCCCCGTCCCACCAAACATGCTCGCCCTTTCAACCTTGGGGAAGTTATAATCCCTCGGTTAATTTCACTCTGCGTTGATAAAAGAGCAGCCAAAGAGTTGGCGGTGGGTAGTGTCGACTAGCAGTCTTCCCTCTTATCTATCACTGCTAAATTAGGGACATCTAGCGCAGATAGACCTCGTTTAGCTTTTGGCGAAATTCAAAAACAAACAAACAAAGCAAACTACATATAAGGTCTATTTTGGAAATGTTAGCACACCAACTGTTGTCTCTGTCTGTTTAAATTACTTGCTAAGCCTAACTTATTGTAATAAAATTCACATTAAGGATTTTCTTAGACTATCGCAACCAAACGAATAGCGTTACCAATTAAAATGGCAAAGATCGTGTAGAATTTCAAGTCACCATCTACACTATCTAGCAAAACTTTTGTAAGCAGATCATATAACATAGATAACTTTTTTATGGTTGTTTTTATTAGTATTAAATAACTTCACGTATATGTGTTGGTTTTTAACCCTGAGTCATATGAAACAAATGATGTTGGAGAAATCTTACACTGTCGCGCCGGAAGAATTCTCTCATCGCCGCTAGCGTATACTGTAATGGACTCGTATACGGTAAGGAAGGATAATCGCAAGTCGATGGATGCTTTCCAATGTTACATAATTATTTTCCCACACATAGAACAATTTGAACATAGTGAAGCTAAGAGTATTTAGTAATCTATTCAACTAGTAGAAAATAACGGTCAGTCTTTCTGAATATCTTTATTAATTGTACAGGTGTTAAACTTAAAAACTTGAATGCCACAAAGAACCCTACATATCCATCTTTATTTATGAACATATCATTCTATACATACACATGCAAATAGTGAGACTAGCCTAGTGTTTAGGGAGCTGTGCTATGTAGACGAGAGTCCATGGTTCGCGTCCCTTTAGCACAAAATCGCGCTGCGCACTTTGGAGTCATGGGCGTATTATAAAAACGATTGTTAAATCCCACTATTTAATAAGAGTAACGCAAGAATTGGCGGTAGATGCCGTTGACTAGCTAGTTGCTTACCTTCTATTCTTTCAGTTCAACATTAAGGACGGTTAGTAAAGAGAGCGTTAGTGTTGCTTTACTCAAGTATATGAAACAAGCAATCAAATAAAAGTGAGATATATGATTTTTTTCCTGCATTAGAAAACAAAACTAAGCATTTTTTTTGTATCTGTAAATGGGTCCACGCTCCTAGAAAAGGGATCTCTACACATTTGTGTCATCTAAATTATTTACTTTCAAGATCAAATAACTTAGCTGGCAAAGAACGGTTATTTCAAAGCAGAAACTCATAGGAGTATATTAATTCGGGTCGTCATGCTTGATCTAATCGAACTAAACATGATCTAATATCGCTGTGGTATTCTATAAATAGAAAAGAGTTACCCTAGAACAAAAATTATTTCAGGAAATACGGAAAATACTTCATTTTCAAAAGAAAATATTTTTTTTTAATCCATAAGCCAATAGTATGCCCAAAAGAATTTTTGATATATTTTCCTCTGTTTCAACGTAAACACTATAGAGTATAATATAATTTCAAATAATGATAACTTCTAATCACTTAGATATGCACTTAGAAAGAAACTAAAAATTAACCTGGTTATCAGTACAACTGATTAATTACCTGTTGTTTTTTGTTTTTGTTTTTTTTTTGCATTTCTACTTATGTACATTGTAATACATTGTTTCATCAATTGAGTACCCTTGCTGTTAACGATATTTTTGGCCGTAATCCCAATAATATCTCCTGACATTCGACCAATTTAGGAGATTTAGACTAGTCCTAAATAAATATTTTAAGCTAATTATTCAAAAGAATCTTTATAATAACAGTATTATAATAATAATAACCAATGCTGTTGGTAAAAGTAACAATAAGTAAATAATATAGTTATACCTCACTTGGGGAATCTATATAAATATACAGGTTTAAATAATATAGTTATACCTCACTTGGGGAATCTGTATAAATATACAGGTTTAAAATAATACTTTTGCAGCTTAAGTCTTTCTCATCAACTTTCCTATGCATGGATCAAAGTAATGAAAAGAAAAAGAAACAGCTTAAAGTTATACCGTTGAAACATACAAAAAGAGACGAAAACTTAAAGATACTTTTTAGAAGCATTTTGAAAGCAATTAATCAAAATCTCAAATTCGAATTCAGAGAACAATTAAACTTCCTACTAAAATACTGTTCACAAAAACAACAACTCTTTCTTCCTGTACTTCCTGGTGACTCAACGGTAAGTTTGGGGGCTTATAAATCTAAAATTTGGGGTGTGATCACTATGATGGGCACAGCGTAATTAGCCCATGTTTGGTTTTGCGCTTAAAAACAAAATGAGCAAACATTCTTTCCAAGTTTGAAGAGTTTATTTGTTTGTTTTG
>NW_013665690.1:774481-779987 GCF_000517525.1 Limulus polyphemus
TCTGGACTACTTACTAGATTTATTCTTGTTACAGTATTCTCAATTTGGACTACTTAGCACTCACTACAGAATGTACTTTTTCTACACATGGTTACATTTAACAGAATTAAACCTGAATAAATGTTTGTTTGTCAACAACGTGTTTTCCTAAGTCTAAAAGTATTTCATGCTTGAGCGCTGACATTCAGGTTTGTGTGTGTGAAGATATATGTAATGTAAATTGAGGACTATGAGAAAAGACCACTTCACACTTGAGTCATAACATTAACATAAACTTTCAACTGTTGCTGTTGGTTAGAGTTGTCGTTCAAAGCACACAAGAGCTACCTGAGCATAGCAGTTTCTGATTTTTAACTAACAGACTAGAGGAAGGGCAGCTAATAGACAGAACCCACTGCCAACTTTTGGGCTACTCCTACTCTTGTCTGACTTTCAACGGACTATACTAATGATCGTATATAATACATAAATTCTAGATTCTTAGAAATTTAAGAATAAAAGGTATATATAAAGAAACCACACCAGTTTTGACACGTAAAGTAAATAAGATTTAAAACCCAAGTGTCTCCCTCCTCTCAAGGAGGCCCAGCATGGCCAGGTGGTTAGAGCGCTCGACTCACAATCTGAGAGTCGCGGGTTCGAATCCCCGTCACACCAAACATGCTCGCCCTTTCAGCCGTGGGGGCGTTACAATGTGACGGTCAATCCCACTATTCGTTGGTAAAAGAGTAGCTGAAGAGTTGGCGGTGGGTGGTGATGACTAGCTGCCTTCCCTCTAGTCTTACACTGCTAAATTAGGAACGGCTAGCGCAGATAGCCCTCGTGTAGCTTTCCGCGAAATTCAAAACAAACAAACAAGGATGTTTACTTTCTAGCCTCAAGCAAATATGATCGCTCATAAATAAATACATAAATTTAAAACGAACACAGGAATTATCTCTTGATGGAATTGTTTGTCATTACATGGCGCCGTTTTTGCTGTGAACTCTGAAAAGGTCAGAATACTTCCACAGATTACTGTTCTAAGCTTTTAAACTATAGGACTACGAAATTAATTTCCTGAAGGCGCTAGAAATAATGAGAGAAATTCACATTGTTGCTCACATGTTTGGCTAGAGAAATATGAGTACAATTTATTTTTGTAATGTCTTTTGTATTAATGATGGGTTGCCGTAACTTTGATAAACATCAGGCAAACGGCCAGCCAGCCAGAGAGGCGGATAAAAATACAAGTAGATAGGCTTACATAGTGAAATGACAAAACCATGCGCTACACGAGGCTGCCTCAGCTATAACTATCACCCATAACGTCATTAAGTAATGATAAAACCCCCTTCTAGACTCATGGCTATTGTTGATCCCAGACCTAACTCTCTCGTTGGCTTGCCCATATCTTGTTGTTGTATCTAACAATGACTCAATAATGATAAGTAATACAAGCTCGAGCTTCCGAAGCGCCCACCATCTCACAACATCAGGGTACATTACATATCTACTACTTTGTGCAGGGGGTTTAGTATAACAAGACTCCTACTGTGCTAATTTCGTGGGAATAAGGATCTCTGGGACCCCGAAGCATATGTTGAGTGTTCGCCAACTCAGACCCACATCGAGAGGTCGTATGAAGTCCCCCTTCGGATATAATAAAATCTTTTCGTCCGTGTTTATGGAAGGAGGTCGTTCTTGTTGAGCCGTTCATTACACGGTTTAAGTCTGACGGAGTCAGGCTGTTAGGATAATTGTTACAGTGACATCACATCTCATGGCTACCGTAAAACCAGAGACACACTGTTCACCAGGGGCCAGATAGAACCGCAGCATAAAGCGTGATAAATTCCTTCTTGAATTGAATAGGAAAAAACGTTGGAAAATAAACTATTCACTCAAGTCCCACATCCTTTCCGAGTGTATAACCACTAAAGTAAGTCTCTGGTTGAAACTGATTTCTTGATGTAACAATTCTTTATTTTAGAATAAACGAGGTTTGTAAACGGTAAAACCGTTTCCTATTCAAAACATCCACTCATTGGTTACACTCTGACTGATTTTAAGCTGTAAACTTCCTTTATATTTACTATAATATATCAAGCCACGTGACTCGTGTTATACTCGAAAGGCAGTCTTATTTTCCGCCAAACGTTATTCTAACATTTTCCATGAAAACAACCACATTGTTTTACACAACACTAACATTTTTTTTAACGTTGTGAGTAAAGTATACAAGGCATATGTTGTGAAATTTAATCGCGACGTTTTATCCCTATTGTTTGACGTAGAAACCATTGTAGTAACTTTTATATTGAATTTACGACACTATCTTATGCGATGTGCCTACATAAGATAACATTTTAAGGTAGAATCATATATATTGTTTAACATTACTTAATTGGGTAATATTTTACTTTAATTTACGTCACTATCTTATGCGATATCCCTACATTTTAAAGCATAATCATATGTATTGCTTAACATTTCTTATTTTGGAAGTATTTTATTGTAATTTACGACTGCTATATAGAGTAACTCTACATATATTGTTGGATTTTTCATCAAGATTAACTGGATTTGCTCACAAACTATGACGTTTTGATAGCTTATATTGATGTCACCAATGAACGGTACAAAACTCCGTGTGATTATAATATTTCAAACCAAAACTCGTTGTGATGTTTAGGCTATTTTAAAGTGCTGTTGACTTGACAAGTGCTCGCTCATGTCGTTTTTAGCTGAACTGCTATTTAGGATTTATTCAAATTTTGTTG
Source organism: Limulus polyphemus (assembly GCF_000517525.1). Lineage (NCBI taxonomy): Eukaryota > Metazoa > Arthropoda > Merostomata > Xiphosura > Limulidae > Limulus > Limulus polyphemus. The sequence goes on from NW_013665690.1 coordinate 777,244, forward strand.
TGTTTTACTTATTAGCGAGTCCAAGGGTTGTTATTTGTCATTTAACAAGAATATGGCCTTGTTTTACGCGGGTCTCTGTTATCTGCTAACGGTTCTTTTGTTCATTACTGGCACTACGGCCAGTCTGACAACATCTGATTTAGCATATTACTCTCTTTGACTCCTCTACGTTGTTTCAATTGAACTTGCAGGATAAATTATTCAGTAAAGACAAAGCAAGAAAATGATAAAATATAAGTCCGTCTTTATCATATTTGGCCTGTAAAGTAATCTTTTGTAATTTAGATTGTGTTATGTTCTACGGTAAGACTATCTTTCGTTTGAAGAGAATTGAGTGTGTGTGATAGGCCTGAATTACACACACGCAGAAGTTAAGGCAGTGCATTTAAAGTGAGCAAGCTGGAGAACTCGTTACCACTACCGTTAACGCTAAGAAGCCCGTTTAAAACAAAAACTAGAAAGACCCACGTGACAGACTATCCAGGACAGAAAATGACTTTGTAGAGTTAGTAATGTAATATAAAAAGTTACAGAAAGTTTGAAACAACAGTAAAAATCTACTAATGTAGAGGAAATATGAAGTTGGGCGTTACATCTTTAAGCACTTGAGCATGCAGGATTTATCAATATGTGTGTGTGTTTAAAAGTCTTTAAGTTGGTGAGCATATGTACTGTATTGAAAGTATGACATTTAGAAGCAATCAAGTCCATACGCAAGAATCACTGCTGATTTGCTTAGACTTTCATCAAAGTCACAAACTTGAAGCAATTAGATAGGCAAACGCATACATGTATCACTCGAAGTAAAATCTCATCTATTTACTATATAACATGTGATGTAACTTGGCAGTACTAGAGGATAATAGCACGCTTATTATGCTTAATTAAGTCTTGTTAGGTCCCCTAGTGGATCAGAGATAAGTCTAAGAGCTTACAGATATAAAGTTCGGAGTTCGATTCCTTGCAGTGTACAAAGCCCAGATTGCTTTGCACAAAAAACAACAACAAATATTGTGAGCATACTTAATATTTTTGATCCATGAGAGAGGATCTGAACTGAAGCTTATGACTGAGAAGAGTTTTAGGCGTGACGTGATTAATGAAGGTCATATAAAGATTTTGTCGCATAAATAAATACTTAAGGTGTATCACTCATCGTAATGCTTCGAACAAAACGGCAAGTATCACAAAACTTGAAATAATGGAAGGTATTACGTGTAGAATACACAGTGTGCCCAATAATGATCTTAATAAAGGAAGCTAAGCTTCAAGTAACACAACAAACTTTTCTTTATGATTAATCTGTGATTGAATAACTCTAACATTGCAGATAATTAAAGTGTCTACAAATGCCATCCCTGAATGCGCAGTTAAAAAATAAATGCGTTAAAATATGGAAAAAGTATGAGCAATACATTTCGTAGATTTTTTTCGAAGTTTCTAATTTACTCGTTACTTTGACTACTTTATTTTTTATATGTTGATTCAGGACGAACATATGAGACTGAAGTTAGGATGTGTTGTAAAAACGAAGAATAAGAGCTGAACAAACGAAAAAGTTATTATCTTAGAAGCTACTCTAGACGAAGTTCTCTATAACATTAACAATACGAGACGAGAAGGGTGTAGAGCTATGCCAATTATTTATATCAGGGATAAAGAACGTAGAGCTGCGTCAGTTATATATATTAATACGAGACGAGAAAAGTGTAAAGGTATGTCAATTATCTATATAAATACGAGATAGCGAGAAGGTGTAGAGCTATGCCAATTATTTATATCAGGGATAAAGAACGTAGAGCTGCGTCAGTTATATATATTAATACGAGACGAGAAAAGTGTAAAGGTATGTCAATTATCTATATAAATACGAGTTAGCGAGAAGGTGTAGAGTTTGTCAGATATTTATATAACTACTAGAGAGAGAGAGAGAGAAGAGCAGTAATTAAATTATGAACGATAAAAAAACTTTACAGCGAAAAATCATATTATCATGAAGAAATAAATTGTAACTCAAAAAATCGTTGTTCAGATATAATATTTAATATCCAAGGTAAGTTTGTTATTGAATAGTGTAGATCTTTAACTAATCATATAATCGTGTGTTATAGTTATAAACACTGTGTGTGGTAATTAAGTAGACGGGAGTTGTCACACGAGACCAAACTTACATCCAAAGTTTGACAATATTGTACAAGAGTTTGAAAACTTAAGTGTTAAAACTTGCAAGGAAAAAGTGCCGACAGCATTTTAATGCCATACGAAGGAAAGTTTATCACTGTATTGATTATCAAAACAACAAAATAAATATTTGCCTTTTTTTTTCCTTAAATATTCTGACAAGTTTATTACAAATAGATTGACAAGGTGATTTGCTATGCCTCGCCTAATTTCGAACTGAAAACCATTGTAAACTGTGGGGTACCAGCGTAAGTTCAAGTTATCACAACAGGTAAAGTGTTACTTAAAAAAATGTTATTCTTCTTTTTGTTTTTGAGTGACAAAGTTACATGCAATGATCGAAAGATGTTCCAGTATCGTGGTTTGTTGCCAGAAGTGGCTATATTAATGACAATAACTTTTCTGATTGTCAGTGAAGAAATGAAGTAGAGATTTAGATACAAGTTTTGTTTGAGGTAAGTAAATGGTCACGATCTTTATATATATATATATATATATATATTATTTGACTAACTAAATTTTTATATTATTTCTAGTTTTTCAAAATTTTCGCACCGGGGTAG
>NW_013665690.1:780331-781476 GCF_000517525.1 Limulus polyphemus
AGTTTTGTTTGAGGTAAGTAAATGGTCACGATCTTTATATATATATATATATATATATATTATTTGACTAACTAAATTTTTATATTATTTCTAGTTTTTCAAAATTTTCGCACCGGGGTAGTTCACTTATGAACATTATTTTGATATCTTACGACGAAGTTTTCCTGTATACATTCATTATGCCATGGATATCTCCTGATATTAAAACCAGGATAAATGTCTTTGGAATAATTTATACAAAAAAGAAGGGGGGATGAAGTTAATAGTTATTGTGCGAAACATATGGTGTTTTGGGAGTGAAAAATGACAACTAAATCACTGGGAATGACGTTAAAAGTTGTTGTGTGAAACATGGTATTTTGAGTGTGAAAAATAACAACTAAATTACAAAGGTTAAAAATGGTTGAAAACAGCTCTGAGGTGGAGGTAGCAGAACTAGAATTGTACTTAGTGACCTCACCTAGCAGAACAATACATGAGGCTTTTAAATTAAGTGGTGCTGGATGTGGTGTAAGTGTTTAGCGTGCCATAGTATGAATCAGAGGGTTCCTAGTTTACGTCTCGTTGTCTAAAAAATCTTTGTTAGCATTTTGAGACTGTAGGTGCGTTATAACAGTGACATGGTAACAGAGTAGTCCAAGAGTTGCAGGTGGATTATGTTAACTAGCTGTTTTCCCATAGTCTATCTGTCCAAATTAGGAATGGACAGCGCAGGTAGCCCTTGTTTAGGATTGAGCAACTTTCTGAAACAAAAATCTAAATCACATTAAATGAGCATTCTTCCAGCTCTGTTGATAAATACATTATCGAGAAAACGAACTTCAATCAAAAGCAAAAACACAAAATCATGTTCAAGAAAACACGCTTTTGTATTCATGAACGCAAGATATATTTTGGGGAAAATATCATTTATAAGATCTTAATATAAGTACTATTTTAAAACAATTTCGCAACTTAAGACACAGAAAACTTTGTTTCTTAGGAGAACCACTCAGATGTGGCATAAAATCCACACCTTAAGACACCCAGAAAACTCTGTGTTTTAGGAAAACCACTCAAGTGTGGTATAAAATTTGCACCTTAAGACACCCAGAATACTTTGTGTTTTAGGAGAACCAGTCGGGTGTGGTAGAAAACATACATTC
>NW_013665690.1:782185-783679 GCF_000517525.1 Limulus polyphemus
CCAAAAGACTGTTTCTTAGGAAGACCAGTCAGATGTGGTATAAAAAAATTCGTACCCTAAGACATCCAGAATACTTTGTTTTTTAGGAGAACCAGTCGGGTGTGGTAGAAAACATACATTCACCAAATGATTGTTTTCATCCATAAACATAAACAATTATGTCGTATTATTTAAGTGTACATGCAACTGTACTTAACATTTTCTAGTCTTGTCACTTTAACAAAACCCAACGTACCTTTTGCGCCCTCTATAGGATTTTGAAAGCATTTTAACAAGTATAAATCCAGTTATGGTTCTCCACTGACATTGGATTCTAAAACCTGAGAGTTCAGTGCTATTTCACCAATTTATTTTATTGGCTGAGATGTAATTGTGGTTGCACTTCATTTTGGACATAGTTAAATATTTTTGGGGCTTATTCTTACTTAAACTTCCTGAAATTATTTAACGTGGTTATTATAAAACGTAACAACAAACGCTTAACAAGAAACAAACAAACATGACATTTGATACCAGAGTGATTGGTGGCCAAATTATTCACATGTGACACTAGAAGGAGTGGTATGGTGAGCTTACACACACACACACACACACACACACATATATATACATCATCAGTTACTTCCAAAGGTACACATTAAAAGAAAAACCATTAACACTTTTTATAAAAACGTTAAAATAGGAGTTATATTATATATATACCCAATTACGTTGCATATTTTAATACACTCCACTTAAAACATATGTTTTAACATTTATTGTTTTATCATACAGTACTGGCGCAATAATAATTCATGGAACCCACGAATGAAATCAAAGAAGTTAAACACACTACATCTACTATATCCAGAGCCGATGAGGCCTGCCACAAACACACTACATCTGCCATATCCAGAGCCGATGAGGCCTGTCATAAACATACTACATCTGCCACATCCAGAGTCGATGAGGCCTGCCACAAACACACAACATCTACCATATCCAGAGCCGATGATACTTGCCACTAATACAGTACATCTACCATATCCAGAGATGGAGAAGCCTGCCACCCAACTGCATAACTCATCAAGTGTGAGGGATAAGATATAGATGGTAGTGGTCTAGGTGTTATATATAACGCTAGTTTCATGAACAACGACTGTTATGATGTGAACTAGATTAAGCAAGTGAATTGTAATAATTACCAACTCTATTTAAGCCACAAAATCTGATTTTAAGGTAAGAATTATTAGCATAACATTATTTATTTTCTAACAAATGTTTAGCATAAAGTCTGGTTATAGGTTAATTGTGAAAAGAAAAGTGTACAAAAGTTTCTGTTAATTCATTTAAGTTAATTCACCATTCTCACATAACTCAGCGATGGCCACCTACAATCTATGGACCTGTAATCTGGAAAAACGTCACATAACTCAACGATGGCCACCTACAATCTATGGACCTGTAATCTGGAAAAACGTCACATAACTCAACTATGGCCACCTACAATCTATG
>NW_013665690.1:784349-798260 GCF_000517525.1 Limulus polyphemus
TGGCCACCTACAATCTATGGACCTGTAATCTGGAAAAACGGTTTAAAATTTTCTTCTCTTGCAAGTCGCTGTTTGCGTTACGTGAAAAATATTGTACCGTAAAATGAGGTGGTCAGTGAAAGATTTTTCCAAATGGCAACATTGCCCTGGCTCTCAATTCTCTGTATTATTATTATTATTAAGACTATTTCACCACAATCTTCTAAGCTGGCTGCACTAACTATAACTTTTACCATAGTGTGGTAGTTCTTACTTAGGCATCGGCCTAAACAAGTGAAACTTTTATCTCAGTGTTGCCACACAGCACTGGTTAGAATATTTAATATACCCACAGAATTCAAAATGCTAATCAAGCAATACTTAAAGGAGATGACCAAATATATATGAAAAATGTTGTTTTCGTGAAATACTAGAAGTAGGATAGTCATTCTCCATACATTTATTGATACTAGATTATAATTAATTTTTAGAAAACATCCTCATAAAACATTTATTTAGACATAATTCTAGGATGAAAAATTACTCATTATTTCTCTTCATATGATAATAATTCAGCTTATAAGTAATATATTTTGAATATCACATTTAATTAACTGTCCTCATAATTAGGGATATATTTTTAGTTCTGATTTGTGTAGGTAGTTGGTTTGACGAGAAGTTAATACTAGTTTATCAATAACGAACGGAAAACATCTACTGGACCCTAAAGGTTTGAGAAGAAGGTAAACGGGTGTGAAATTATAAATATAATTTATAAAAGTAGGTTTGTGCTTCACAAGCTTAAACATTAAAGTTGATATAATAAAGCAGCGTGATAATCTAAACCATTGGGTTATTTCAAATTAATAGTATATTAAGATGATGTAGATTTTGTCCCTAACTATCCCGCTTTACGGTACTTAGAGGCTCACCGTTGCGCATGAGCAGCAGGCAACATTTAGAACATTTGTTATGAAACTTTTTTTACTTTTGTGTCATTGTTCCAGATTTACAGTTGTCCTCTTTCATAAAATTACACAAACAGGGTTTTTATAAATATAGTACAAATGGAAACAAGCTAACGATTTTATATACAAAACAAAACCGAGGTTATCCAGTTAAACATCAGTTCGATACTAGACTTGACGAATCCGTAATGTGATTCCATCTTATTCACAATGTTACAAGATTTTATATATGAATAATTATATAGAAAGAGGGTCATATTATTATTATACATCTAAGCCTTAGCCTAATTTAAAATACGTTGAAAAGATAAACGTAAGTGTGTAAGTCACTAACATAATGCTTCATGTAACAATAACTATTATTTTCACTAAGCAGTGAAAGAGTCGATAACGAAATGATAGTATTTACTTGACTGATAGGCCTACTGTAAAGTTAGTCATTTCTTTACGATGTATATCTGAGGATAAGAAACGTCGTTAATAATTGCAGTTAGTATTTTAAAAATGAGTTATTATACTGATCATACACTTACACGAGGAAACATGATACAAATAGTTGGGCCTATGACGTGTTGCATATCACGTTTCACTAAAGATGTGATAGACATTTTTTTTAGAATATATTGTTTAAACCTTCCTCTTTCTCAAAAATATCAGATTAAATTGATTTTTTAAATGCAGGTCAACCATTGGTAATTTTATTCTGTATATTTGATTTAAAAAGTAGCGGTTTTTATTTTAGTTTCCTTGTAGTATCAATAAGAGAAAATAAAACATATTTTTGAATAAGGAATTTCAAGCTCTTATATTTGGGAACTTATCTTGAGGTCGTTTTTATGTTATGTGTAAGTTCAAATTACCAACACACCTAGAAACGTTGAATAACAGTACATCATATTGACTTGAACAAACAGCGTTTGATGATCTTTACATCGAACACCAGGGTATTTTTTTTATGATAATTTATTTTTGTTGGAAACAACAGTTTTATTTATTTATTTTTTCTCTTTACACATCTTTACAAATGTATATAGTTAAATGAAAGTTCATAAATCATCGATAAAATTTTAATTGTACTGCTACTTTCGTTTCAAAATGTTAAATATATTATTCAATTAGTGATGATCAGTAAATATAGATTAGTGGTGACGATCACAAAATTCAGATTAGTGATAACGATTACTATATACAAATTAATGGTGATCACTATGTACAGATTAGTGGTGACGATCACTATGTACAGATTAGTGGTGATGATCACTAAATACAAATTAGTGATAATGATCACTAAATACAAATTAATGGTGATCACTATGTATAGGTTAATGGTGACGATCACTATACATAGATTAGTGGTGACAATCACTATATACATATGAATTTTAAAAGGCTAATGTTTAAGATTATTCCGTTTATGGCTAGCAGGGAAAATGAAACAGCACAAAATATTTAACTTTTTACAAAATATCCCCCCTATGGGTCAGCGGTAATTTTACGAACTAAAATGCAAGATTCGAATCCCTACAGTAGACAGAGTACAAAAAAGCGCATTATGTGGCTTTGTGTTATAAAATAACAACATTTATTCGAAACAATATCTGTAAAAATTACAAAACTATTTCAAAAGTTTCCAGACTATTTCTACAGAAGGCGCAAATATGAAACATAATTGATCAAATTTTTAATGTCTTCTGGAAGATTCCTTCATGCGTCACAAACATGAAAAATTGTCAAAAATAAAAGCATTAAATTTTTTTCAGGATTTTATTCTCGTTGAAAAAAATCGAATAGAAGTAAAAACAAATCAATTCTCAACTTTTTCGTTAAGACTACGTGAGATAGTATGAATATGAAATGTACTTTAAAACAAAACTTCAGAAGTAATTAAAATTATACAATTTTAAATGTCATCCATAATATATCTCCAGATTGCAAAAGCATGCAAAGTAACTAAAACCAAAACAGTTCGAATTGTTTTTCAGAAATATGATGGAAATATTAAGAGTGCAAAAAGGTTCGAATATGGTATATATTTTTTGTAACATTTAAAGCAGTTTCTGTCAAAAGAACTCTGGTCGACACGATTAGGCAGAATGACATCCCAATAAAGTGTTCTTATCTTTTGAATGTTGTGAAGATTAGGAAGTATTATGAAACTCTAAACTTCTAGATAAATATATAAATCCTTTATGCTTTTTGGTATTCTGCATTAGAGATGTCCTTCTACTTTTTTCTTTTTTTTCTCAAACAGGACGCTATGGAATAGAAATTATCAACCTAAACCTTATGCGTCCATGGACTAAACTGCCAGAGCAAAGCCCTCTACCTAATTTTGAACTATTGGCCAGATGGGACGCAGCTAACCATCAGTATTCACAGCCAAATGAGCTTTGTCCATCTTGTTGAATATAATGGGATTGTCTGTAACTTTTGGATTACGTCTCAAACCTTGAACCCTTCGATCCATATCTCGGCATACTAAACACTTGGCCACACGCAGCCGTGGATAAGTGAGTTACATTAATACTAACTCGTTTTAGCATTTGATGTCACAAGTTTAAGTTTGATATTTAAAACTTACATACAGGACTCTAGTACACTTACACTAAATCCTTCTTTTAATCCTTCAACTCCTTTTCTGCAGGATATCAGGCTAAACATTAGTGTGCATTACAAAGACGGCGATGTTCACTCCTACTTACGACTTGGTTCCCCTTCCTGATGCATCCTACCCTCTTAAAACAAAATCCCACGTCCATACTAATATGTCGTAAATGGAATAACTATACATTAGAAGGACATGATATCGATTTGGAGAGGAAGCTCGAGAAAAATGTGTATCACATCACACACACCAAAACAATACTGATCAGCCAATAAGACGACATTTCAATCGTTTGTACTTAAACATTCACCTACCAGCAATCAATACACAATCCTTCGATACGCAGTTCGATACCCAAACCTCTAGGCCACTCCATGCTCAGAATGATCCTTCGATCAGCAGCCCGACACCCAAACCTCTAGGCCACTACGTTAAGTACAGGAAAATAAAAAGGGAATTCAATAAAATTACAACTTGTTTTCACATTCAAAAATATGCAACATGCCAAGGACAATCTAGATATCACGCTTGTTTACTTCGAACGTATCTGTTCTTTCTTTATAACGGCAGACAAACAAACGATCTCGGTATGGACAGATGGATAAGGCGCTTGATCGCAATCTGAGGGTCGCGGGTTCGAATCCCCGTCCCACCAAACATGTTCGCCATTTCAGCAGTGAGGGCGTTATGATGTTGTGGTCAATCCCTCTATTCGTTGGTAAAATAGTAGCTCAAGACTTGGCGGTGGGTGGTGATGACTAGCTGTCTTCCTTCTAGCTGTCTTTCTTCTTTCACTGCTAAATTAGGAATGGCTAGCGCAGGTAGCCCTCGTGTAGCTATGCGCGAAATTCAGAACAAACAAACGAAACGCAGCTTGGGCATCATTAGCTAACTATACATGTATTGAAAACCTTTAACTATACCTTCTACTTAATTCTCAAACGACTTAGCTTTTATCAATTTACTGTATTCATATCATATCAATTATCACATGACAGGCAGACAATTTAACGAAAAGTTATTTGTTAATAGCAACGTGAACGTATAACAAATAAATCAATTTTAAAATGATTGACACACCGATTGTTATAGCAAAAGAATATGATTTATGAGATGGCTCAGGGAAAAAAAATCTACGTGTTCATGGCCTACCCCGAGACCGAAGAAAAAACAGAGATCTTGTCAATGTTAGTGCTTATTAAATGAAGGGTTAAGGCAAATGGTGAATTGTGCGCACCACTAACTGTAAAGAATAATGTCCTAACTGGTGTAAAGTTAATATATTATAGACAACCCCAACCTCTAACCGTCTTTCAAGTAGTTGCGAGGAAATATGACGTCAGATGAACGTGCGAGAGAGAACTCCACCCAGCACAGTGTGTAGGTCATAAAAGTAAATTTCTACATACACACACCTCTTCTGACGTTAGACAGTAATTAGACAACCTCGAGGAAACACAACAACTCGTGGATAAAGAATAAAACATAATTTACACACCCTGGTGTCAAGATTGAAAACCACCAGATAAGCACATGTAATAACATAAGCAAGTTTATTGTGCTGTTATCGACAATTGCAACAGTTCACTGCAAGAGGACACTCTGTTGGCTCAATAAGACAATATATATAAGAAAGTTAGGGTGCTAGGAATAGTTGAACTCCAGTTTCTGAACGCCCCTGATTCTGTTTCTCGCCTCTTTGTGGTCCGAAATATCAAAAATCAAGATTACTGCCAAGAATAAATGGAAATGGAAAAGCTGAATGGAGGTATGTATATAAAAATACAATGGAAGAGGTTGAATCTGACCAAATTCGTTTATGTCGAGATTATTTTTTAAAACATCAAAAATTATATCATTTACATTCTAATTTCAAATTCATTAAATATTTAGGGATCTGTGATCCATTCTATAGAAACTATTATGTTGAAAAATCCATCACGTTATTTAGACCCATGAGTACTTTAAAAAGTGTCTGTGAAAAACGTCACAACTATCCATAGAACGATGTAAAGGCAACCCTTTTTGACATGGGTCAAAAGTAAGTAGAGAAGGAAGGATATGTTCTAACAAGAGTTGATGATGTTAGAAAAATACGTAGGTTCAAGAAATCCTGATAGAAATGAACAAAAACCCTATAACCATATTTCGAAAGCGCTCGGGTTATAGGGTTTTTATTCATTTCTAACAAGAGTTGTCAGTCTTCACTGCCATATTATCAGTAAAGTATAAAATTACAGGTTTTTTTTATATTCTAAGTGTTTAATTTAAAAGCTGACGTTCCATTAATATATAATAAGAAAAATAGTTGTAAAGTCATGTAATGTCATCGAATTTACTAGAAAACAAACGGAGTAGCCACATGATTTCACCGAAGTTATCAGAAGACGAACGAAGTGGGCACGTGATTTTACCGAAGTTATCAGAAGACGAACGAAGTGGGCACGTAATTTTACCGAAGTTATCAGAAGAAGAACGAAGTAGGCACGTGATTTCACCGAAGTTATCAGAAGAAGAACGAAGTGGGCACGTGATTTCACCGAAGTTATCAGAAGAAGAACGAAGTGGGCATGTGATTTCACCGAAGTTATCAGAAGACGAACGAAGTAGCCAAGTGATTTCAATGAAAATTTCAGGAGATGAACGAATTTGTACATCTTGTATGAATTGATGTTTTATGCAAATCTTTCTAATGTACTAATAAGTTAAAATACGCACGAGTTTGAAGCAAGAAAAAAAAACATCAGCAAACAAAATGAAGCATAGTATTATTTTGTTATATATATATATATAAAGCAGTGTTAAACTAACAACGAAAATAAATATTAAACACGTCTAGCTCATTTCAAATACAAACGGTGGTAAAATGTTTACATTCAGGACACTAAACAGCTGTTTCACAGGATTCTAAGACCTGAAGGTAATGCTTTAGATTTTCTATTTAGACTCCAAGATACATGGAGCCTTAGAATGCTTCAAGGAAACGCTCCATCAAGAACAGAGAAGCTTAAAGTTTCCACTTGACGGTTGTTACGAATATTCTGTAAATGTTATAGATAAAATGTGTTTTTTAATAGGTAGTTACTTTAGGATTGCTTAATATAATTTTACTGCTTCCTTCGCTTAAAGAAAGTACATCAAACTTAAAAACGGGCAGAAAGTTAAATGTGATTGGTTTCTAAGCTTACAGCTGTTGGGGTTTTCAAACTTTTTATACAACTAAACATTTCCATTTATGCAACATGTAAAACTACGTTCTTCACTCTTCACAAACAATCTGTGTTAAACTACGTTCTTCACTCTTCACAAACAATCTGTGTTAAACTACGTTCTTCACTATTCACAAACAATTTGTGTTAAACTACGTTCTTCACTATTCACAAACAATCTGTGTTAAACTACGTTCTTCACTCTTCACAAACAATCTATGTTAAACTACGTTCTTCACTATTCACAAACAATCTATGTAAAACTACGTTCTTCACTCTTCACAAACAATCTATGTTAAACTACGTTCTTCACTATTCATAAACAATCTGTGTTAAAAGCTGCATCGTTTTAGACGTTTTATGAAGCAGCTGGCTAAAGGTAATTTTCAAAGTTGTTGCTTCTGATAGTAGCAGCTGTAGAATCGACTAATAAAAACATGTGGTCCACTTTTAAATAAAAAAAGATTGAAGTCCATATAAACCAATTTTAACATCTTAAATATTGAAGCTATGGTCACTTGATCGCTCCTGGATGTGGCTTGCTGGTTCGCCACCTATCCTGAATGACGAGTAAAATAAATAAATCATAAACAATTTGGTAATTTATTTTCGGAGCTCACTTGGTTGATCTCAGACCTAAGTTTTCGTTTGAACAAGCTCTCTTTTATACGGTGGCTCTGTTCATCATTAGGCCTTGCTAATACCTTAAAATAATTTGAATGGATGACTACGTCACACTTATCGAGTACACTTGATCTAGTCGTAGATACTTGCATGATCCTTCACATGAAATAACAATCTGCTTTTAGTGTACCCAATATAACCTTGCTGACAGTAAAATAGAGCTTGCTCATACACAAACAGAGGCACGAGATTAACCACGTGAGCTCCGCATATAAATTACTTTTGGTCCTATAACATGTATTCGTCCTTTTTTTTAACAATTTGATGTTAAAACAAATAAAAAGATTTATAGTAATAAATAATGAGCCTAATTCTGTAATTTTTGCTTTTCTGTTATGGTAATATTAGAGATTTCCCAAGTGTAGCTGATATCGTCAGGACGTAATATTCAGATACGAGTGAGAAGTACTGACAACAGTGGTGAGAAGTAAAAATTATGAAGAACGTACATAATTTGTGAGTAACGACAGTCACAAGTGTTCTTTTACCTCAGGAAGTGTAAAGATTAATAGATACCTTCTTGGGCAAGAACGGTTTTCTATCTATAGAATCGTGTAATTAACTAACAGAAAAATTGGAAACACCTCTGGATGTTCCCATGTGTTGTCACACTTGCAACCCTTTCTTCAGAACGCCAACGGCAAGAGAAAAGGTTTTGGGTCGGTTTAATTGTCTGAAGCCTCATTGTTCCAAGGTAGACAGCCATATATCGTCTTTTAAACTCGTTTGATTTATAAGAATGCCTGTCCTAGCAAACGAGGGTCGAAGCCGTGCGGGGGGTCGTGTTTATCCACAGTAATGGGACGATAGAAAACGCTGATTTATAAACATGACACAGCTTAGGTATGCGATATTAACACGTGTGGGTTCGAGCTTGTACGCATGACTGCAGAGTGTTCTACCTTTCCTACTACTAAAGAGGTATACTTAAAAGTTAAGATACTGATTGGATCGACCCGTCGCGTCTGATTTATTGAAAACTGCCACCTGCTGGCCACTGGACGAAGCTGCGGATCTGGAAACAGACACCAGCTGGGGGTTCGGGCGTGCCAAGATTGAAGTAACTATTGTATCAACATAAAAAGTATTTTTGAGAAAACAGTCAACATTTTGTAACATTATCAAAATTCTGCTCACCAAACATTAAAGTTTAATGTAACAAAATAATGAAGTAGCATTATTCGACCAACATTAGTTACAATTTTGGCAGACGGGGTAAAAAAATAGATAGAATAAGTGAAGTTCCTTTACATTATATTTCTTTAAATCAATGAGATAATGTGTGTGTGTGTGTTTTATAATTACTTCTGACTTCCAACTATTTAAATTACCAGTACAGATGAAGAAATCTCGCAGAAGAGGATTTTTATTGGATTATTTAAACTTATTCAAGTGAAGTGCCCTTTCGTCGCTATGGAATTTACGTTAAAAGTTATCTTAGAAATATCAGTTAGCTTAAAATACCTCACGATGGGTTTTTGCCCCCCAGTAGCTCAGCGGTATGTCTGCGGACTTACAACGCTAGAATCCGGGTTTCGATACCCGTGGTGGGCAGAGCACAGATAGCCCATTGTGTAGCTTTGTGCTTAACTTCAAAAAACAAACAAACGATGGGTTTTTCCAAAGGAACAAGATTTATATGTGTTCATAGTTCTCCTAGTTAGAGAAAATGATTAAACACAAACATTGTGTGTGTGTTTGTATGGATACACAACTATTCAGACAAATGGGCTGAAAACGAAAAGCGCCACGCCTACTTGAAAGACAGATTAATAAAAGTAGGGTACAAACTGAATTATGGAAAGGGTAAAAATGTACCTTAATAAGAGAGATATCTGTGGTGGGGAAACATTGTCGATAAGATGTAACCTCTATTCGCAAGCCTTACAGAGAATCAAAATTAAGATATGGAGATTCAAACCCACAACGTCCCATATATCTGTTTATCCATGGTTACTCCTAATTAAACAGAATTATAGAAATATCAATAAAATTTAAACAAATTGCTACAATTTGGCTATTGAATTGGTGTTTGAGTCGTCATAATGGTCATACACCTATATAAACATTATTACAAAACCTAAGGTGTTTAGATTAGGAATTGATATTATTTAATAAATGAAAACTGATTTTTTTCTCTGAGTGTCAAAAATGTATGAATAATCTTAGTAAACAAACGAACTAATTGCATATATACTAGAGAAAAAAAGAAAGAGAAAAAAAAACATTGCCAAACCTAGTACCAAGCACGGACTACCGCATGGTAATTACGTTAATTGTCTGGGTTTCCAAATGATTTAGAGAATCAGGGACCATACGTTTTTATTAAGATACACCGTATATCAGAGTTAATTTTTAGTTCCAAGCCTCACACATTACACAATAATTAGATTTCCAAGCAGACGTGGATGATCAGACCCACAACGTTTCACATCTTTACCACCTATCATTGTCTGCAGTTATAGTTGAGGAAAACTCTTTAGAAATAGAATATACAGCAGTTATCAAGCACAGACCGTAAAGTGTGATATGGCATTGCTATTTCAAATCTTCAAAATGGTCGTTAATTAATAAGAAAAACAACTAAAAAGATATAGATGATTTTGCTTATAAATAGTGTTATTAAATAATTATATCATTTCGAAATTTATATCCGGCAAACCAGTCTTCTTAATAAAGCATATAAACTCGGATACTTTTGTAGTCGATAAAATATCAAAGGAAGAATATACATCCAGTTTCAAGTATTCAGAAACTCATAGGAACTCATTGGTCGATGAACGCGTTACTGAGAAAGAGTTATATCATAAGGTGGAAGAATAATATTTTTCGTTTTGTTGATAACTTGCTGCCTACTTATATGCCTCAGGATAAATAAAATTTATTGGAATTATTTCAAGAGGACATCTAATCCAGATGTGTTTCCTTTTGTTGGAAGGGGCACAATTTTATTACATATATGTATTTTATGATTATTCTATATTTTAACAAATTATCTACTTTGTATGGTAGTAAACGAAATCTGCTTTTTAGGTTACTTTTCACTTTTGTCTTTTGTTAAAATACACCCGTATCTCCAAACTACTGGGCAAACTGGACCAATGTGTACAGATTCACGAAGTACAATAAGACGTGTCAAGATGGCAAAAGACATGCAGCTGCATTGTAGAGAGAATGTGTTTGTACTTTACGTAATGCATATCCCCATTTGATTCGTGGTAACCATATCTACCAACAACTTCTAATATGATACTGCTTAATAAGAGACCAAATAATCTAACCGATAAAGCATCTGTTTGATTGTAGAGTTCAACCTTAATAAAAATCAATAATTTCTTTTCTCTCCCCCTACCGGCACTGCGTCAGACAGGAAATGATGATCTTTACCTATCTAAACTTATGAATGCTGTGTTGTCCAGGGATGTGTCAGTTATGCCCCATTTCTCCTCAGATGTTACAGTCTTCTCTTTCTAACAAATTTACTGAGGTCTTTATAAAGAAAAGCTCATTTATGCAGATGAGTGATGATATTCGTTCGTAGAGAGCACGAGCATTCGGGTCGTAAAACAACCAGTCTGTGAACTGACATTTGGAAGAACACATAATGCATATCAAGAGGGATATAAACATAATATATTCAATTATCTAGGGCAGTGGGGACTCTTACATAGTGTATACATACATAACACCACACTACATGTGTCGTACGGACGGCACCGCACGGACTGTACTAAATGCACGTGAACGTTATACTCACGCACGTGCCGACGCTGGGGTGGAAGTAACAAGCTGGACCACGGATACAAAGAGTGCTACATCCGGCTTGTCTAGAGGTGCCTCTGTCTGTGTACACCACTATTGAAAGCTAACGAGACCTGGAAAGTACTTATTGACTGACTAATAGCAACTACAGGAAATGCTTATTGTGCTCATAATTGCATCCCCGGAGTGTCATGAGCCTTAGAGGTGCTACAACTGGGAGGAACTATTGGTATGATGAGATCGAGAAAAATCACAACCGAAAACTGACCCCTTAGTCATACGTACAATAGGCCGGTCAACTTGAAAATATGTTTACTTCAGAATAATGTCATTATATCATTTCGTTTTCAATTTTAATGTCTCGTTTCCTTTTCACTGGCACGTTTTCAAAGGGACACCTTTACGTCCATTATTCTGGCTATTACAACAGAGCTACTAATACAGCGCATTTCCTCATAAAAACGAGACCAGAAAGACCAATAAAGATGCATGAAAAAGTTTACTTCTGTGTTTAGAAGCTATCTGGGTAATTAGAAGAAAAAAAAAAGATAAGGTTTATGGCTATTTGTGCCATCACATGAGAGAATTCTGTAACCTATTGCTTGAAACCTACATGATTTGTCAGTTCCGGCACTAAAATCGTGGCGTGTATTATTGTCATGATGACAACAAAACACAAGGGACTTTGACGATGCGAAAAGAGAGAAAAAACAAAACAAGAAGTAGTAGTTATGTAATTTAAGCGTGCTTCCTCTGTTCTACAGTATATATGGTTGTTATTACAGAAAATAATATTATATTAATGGACGAGAAGTGGACAAAACTTACCAAGAGCTGTGCTAGATTAATTATTTTTGTGATACAAACAACAACAAAAAACGAACGTCGCGTCACGTAAGAGTGTTCAGACACTAATAACTGTTAATCTTTTCAAATTTGATGTCATGTTTAAAGACTTAACTTGTACATGAATAAGTGAAATCACATCTATTTATCTGTCTGCCTAACTAAGTCGCTCTAAAGAATTTTTGTGAATAAAACAACACTTATTTATCTCTTGGTAAATCACTTTATTTACGTTCTATGGTCTGGTTTCGGCACCTTTGTCGACGGCTATAGAGCTATATAGTTATATATTTAGTTTTTTACTTACCTGCAGACAAGGATCATTTATTCACAAAATGTCCAAGATATTCCAGCCTGCGCTACGTACTCTGAAGAAAGAAAAATTAGTTTGATAACTAAGCACACAGTACGTTAAAGTTGTACCGAAGTTGGGGCGTTTTCTCACAAATATACTGGTTTGTTTCTTTTGAAGTTTAAATGAGCTGCGATTCCTAATATTGGTCACAGTTATTGAATATCATACAGCGTCTCGGACACTTCATTTTTTCTTTTACTGCCTCATTAACACATCGCCGGTATATTCTGTTCTGTCGATAATAGTTATATCTTAATCTCAAATGGTCTAAATCTTATGTTTTGTTGATTATAGTTCATGTTCTAGCTTCAAACATTGAAAACTTTATGTTTTGTTGATTATTGTTCATATTTTAACCTCAAGTGTTACAACTGTATGTTTGGTTGATTATTATTCATATCCTAACCTTAGGTGGTCAAAACCTTAGGTTTTGTTAATGATGGGCAAATTGTAATCTTAAGAGGTGGAAATAATATTTTATTGATGACGGTCATATTTAAATCGAAAGTGGTCGAAATCTTTTGTTTATTGATTATTACTGATATCGTAACCTCAGAAGATGAGAGATGACAAACACCTGTTTGAAAGACGATAGAAAACTTACTTAGAGTCCAGGATCATGAGTTCAGAAGTTAAGTTCAAGTTTCGGAAGTAAAAATCAATATTTGACGTGAATAAATGTTATTTGTTTTCAGACCCTGACAGAGTAAATAAGGGGGCATGAATGGCCTAACGCAGACCTACAATCAGTAGAAGTGCTATTCCAGCACTGTTGTGTGTCTGCTACAATACCAAACAGTCTGCATTAGAGGAGCTGGTGACCGTCGAAAAGTGTCGTTTGGAAAGTTGACACGATGGGTGGAGGATGAGAGAAAAGTGGAGACAGACTATTATGGGGTTGGAAGAGTCCGTATGTTGATTGACCTGAAGAGTTTTTGTCCACTGTTTGACAATGACCATGAGTCTGACCCACCTTTGGCACGTGCTGGGAACCTCGACTGTTTAGGTTACGGCGTGTATGTTTATCTAAACTAAATACTTTGAACTTGTGGGAACAGTAAAATTGCTAATGCAAACACAGTAAAACCACAATATTTTATCCCTATGTTGAAATGGTATCTTTTCTCACGCTTCTGTGTTTTCTCATGCCTCATTATAAAAGTGTGTTTGTTTCGAGCATAAGTTTAATGTTTATATTAAATCAAATATATAATGGCCATGATACGTAGTGTTAACCATTAGCATAATAAAGCTCAATCAGTACAGAAAACACGAATGTGTCACTTATTGAAATAAAGGTTGAAATTTAGATATATATATATATATATATATGTGTGTGTGTGTGTGTGTGTGTGTGTCTTAGAACTGGCCTCCAGACGGAATCAAACTATATCAGATGATTTACTCAGAAAACATGCAATAGATCGAATTTTGAATCATAAGCCTATAAACGACCTCTAGTTATGTTATATAGAGTACGTTTCTTAGAACTAATTATATTTT
>NW_013665690.1:798342-799788 GCF_000517525.1 Limulus polyphemus
ACTGGCCTCCAGACGGAATCAAACTATATCAGATGATTTACTCAGAAAACATGCAATAGATCGAATTTTGAATCATAAGCCTATAAACGACCTCTAGTTATGTTATATAGAGTACGTTTCTTAGAACTAATTATATTTTCATCATTAAATATCAACTGTTACGTATTCAAATTATCTTTTTAAAAGTCTTAACTAACTTTGAATTTGAAAGCAGAGTATTTATTTCCCTTAAAACCTCTAAACTTTTTAACTTATTACTAAGTTTTGCCCAAATTGTGTGATTTCAAGTTATCATGGTTAACCTCAAAACAAATGTTCGTGAATATTAATTAGTCAATTGACAAGTTCAATGGAAAGGTAAATTATAATCATATGAACTATTTAATGAAGATTTCAGTGACATCTGGCGTAATCTGAATAAAGTAAAACTGTGTAATAACCTAATGTTGAATTACTTCAAGGTTTGTAATATTGAACACATCGTGTTTTAATATCTTTTTATTTTCATTAAGCATTAAAAGTTTATCAAGTATCTTCTCGTGGAACTAATTAAACAAAAATTATTTTATCAATCAATTTTTATCGAGCACAAAATCTAAAAACGTTTAAACTAAACATGAATCATGGCTGAACTCACCAAAATTTGGTAGGAATATATATGTTTGTAAGAGTGAACGAAAGAAAATATCAAACAAATAATTAGTGATTTCACTCACAGAATTTCTAGTGAGAAAAAACAAATAACCATTATAGTTCCAGCATAAATAGCTGCTCCCTAGAGGTTAAGATGACATAAACAGTTGCTTGTTAGTGTTTACAATAGCATAAACAGCATAAATAACGGCTTGCTTAAGGTTAAAATAGCATAAACAGCGGCTTATTGTAGGTCAAGAGAGGGTAGACTGTAGTTTGTTGAGGTCAAGGTAGCGTAAAAAACATTTTTCTGAAGGTAAATGTAGAATAGATAGCAGCTTCTTGGAGGTCAAAGCAGCGAAAAGAACTGCTTACTGGCGGTCAAGGCACGGATACACAGTAGTTTGTTGGAACTCGAGGCATCACTTTCTGCGGATAGAGTCCAGGTTTTGGGGTCGGAAGTGGTTTTTGTCAAGGACTGAGCCATTGTTTTTGGTGTTTAATATTCGCATAAAGAATCCATTTTTCATCACCGGTGACAGTTCTGTCCAAAAATGGTTCACGTGCATTACGCGCCAGAAGAGACGACGCAACGTTCACATATTGGAAACAATGATCATCGGAGAATTCGTGAGGCACCCAAACACCTTCTTTATGGAGTTTTCCCATATTCCTTAGATGTTTACGTATTGTTTCATGAGATACATGTAATTTCATGACAACTTCACGAGTGTGTTGCCTTGGGTTAGATTCAACAAGCGTCTTCAGAGCATCAATATCAATTCCAACTGAAATAAATTTCCCGAACCATCG
>NW_013665690.1:800671-825027 GCF_000517525.1 Limulus polyphemus
GAGGCGTTGTTTCCCTTATTGTATTCAAACAGCATTACATGTGTCTCGTCGTGTGTCATCACTATAAGGGATTAGAGTATATTAAACTTTACACATTATATAGGCTACACTATAGTGACGTTTAGGCGGTTCGTTTAACTATTATACGTGATGTACGTTCTTTGGGGGGTGGTTAATGAACGTGTTCCAAAACGCGACACTAATTTCTTGACGACCTAATATTTTGTACACAGCAAAAGTAACCAAGAGAAAGTGAATGATTTGAAAGTTATTTTTTGATACTCAGTTTAAAACGTAAAACCATTTTGAATTTATATATATATAAGTGATATATACAAAATTCTTCTGTCTGACGTTGTCGGTCATTTGATAACAGGATAATACCCATAAAGCCTTTACTAGTTTAAACTACATTAGTTGTGTCATTGGATGATATTCATAAGTAACCGAAAGGTTTTACTTGAAAAGTTTTAAGAATACGCTGACCAGTTGGGAGGAGTTGTTGAAATGAAAGCTTAGTTTCTAGGCTCGACAGCTTATCGCCAGCTGCGCCACGCATGTTCATTTGAAAACTATTGACTCTCTCATACCTTTTGGTCTCGAGGTTAGAAATATCATAATTCAACCAATGATCCAACGTCTAGTGGATTAACACCGTGACGAAAATTTTTTCCTGCTTCTAGTTTGAGCGTGTGGGCTAAGTGGGTGGCTAGAACCAGTTGTTCCCAATATTTTACGAGAATCAAGAAGATACCAATTAGTCTAGTTCAGGAATGAGGGCTTTTCTTTTCCGAGAGAGAGAGAGGTGAAAAAAGGGATTTCGTTCATGCTCTGTTTTCTTAAGGACAATAGTTGTCCCAAATCCCTTGACGTTTTACTTAATAAGATTTAGATTGATCTTACACCTTTCTATCTAACAGTCAATCTGTTTTCCTATTTATGTTTATTATAAAAGTAAATTGGTTTAAAAGTAATTATAAAAAATGATAGTCTAATCAACAATCCACTTATCTTTATTTTCCGAATTGAGAAAAAAAAACGAGGTGATTAGTTGGTAGTATTGATATTTGGTCCTCCGATGTTACAGACAACTCTTAATATCTCAAAATTATGCTGTTAATAAATGTGGACATATCATCGTTCAGTGTTAACATTAATGTTCAATCTCTCTTAAGTTAAAAGCAACAGCTGAAATTAGAAATCATTCTACTAAATATATATGAAGCATCTTTACGATTCTTTGTAAGGTAATCTAACTGATAAGTGGACATGATAGTATGCTCTAGATAGCAGTACGATCTTAACCAAAATAACTTATGTAACGAAAATATATTTATATTTGAGAATTAGCCTTATATACCCCTGTTTCAACACTACTTAGAAGGAGTATAAATACCTAGAGGTGAATTGTGACGTATCCATTTAATACTTTAACAAACAATAAGATAAAGTTAAACGACATCGTAGTGGAAAACTGGATTAACTTTGCATTAAGACTAAGTTCAACATTTGCTGAAGAATCACAAGTTTTCTGTAAGAAATAATAAACTAGAAAGGTCAGATCATATGTTTGTTGAAGTTTGATAAGAGTATTGTCCAAGCTATACGGAATAGATATCTAAAAGTTTGTGTCTCTTTTTAATATGGGCTGGGCGTTGCCTTGCTGTTAAGGTGCCGGGTTGCGGTTTCACTTCTCATTTTAAAACTTACGAAGTTTTGAAATGTTTATACTAATATGATTTATTTTCTGATTACTTTTCCTTAATAATTATAACTGATCTTACCGTTCACTAAAACGTTATATATGTGAACAACAATAAGCCATTATCGATTTAAGGTTTATGAAATTTCCACATGATAAAGTCCTATACGAAAATCACAAGGGTTTCAATATTTTAAAATATTAACATTATTACTATACATATGTAAACAAAGGTATTAAAGTCCTTAAGCAGTACAAATTAATGGATTGAGTTGTATTTTCTGCTCTCAATTCTACAAGCAGCCAAATGAAATACATTTTTTTTCAAGTATTTGTATTATGTGACCTGATTGATGAAATAAAGAGTGTCAGAGTCTTTCCTTTTTTTAGTAAAATGGATGATATTGAACCAGAATTATGAGCAACTTCTGATAGTTATGAAATATTATAGGGTATAATTTCTACTAGAACTCATTAGGTCAGTTGCGATTCAAACATGGAAACACTATTTACATTAGTTATTGTTTACGTGTCCGGATTTACGACATATCACTGGAACAGGTCCAGTAAACAAAGATACAATGAACAATCACAGTCTTTCTGTGATTTCATATCACACGACCTATCCTCCAGTAGCATCTTAACTGACATTAGAGACGCAATCCGAAATTTCAATCCACGCCCTCTTTAGTACTAATGTCGAATTATTTATTATTCACCGATTTTCATCAGGCGAGGAAAGACAAATAAACACTGTTCGATATAGCTAAAAGTTAATAAAAAAATCTTCACTTTCACCCAAACATTTATCATTCATCATAAAATGTCTGAATTCGTCATTACCAACGGTTAACGATAATTTTCAAAAATTAAAACCTTTGAGATATCTCTCAGATTAAGTATTTATATCTTTTTTTTATTTTATTCTTTTTCAAATAATTTCATAGCAAAACTCAAAGTGTTCTTTTTAGCAGAAGTCAGATGTTACCTAGTTTTATTTAAACATTGAACTTAAATTGCAGAACAGAAATCCCGGATAAAATAAACACTGTTTAATAGAATAATATCCATTTTTTTTCTTCCTAGAAAGACCATTAGGACAGAAAGCAATGTTATGATGATGGCGTGTATGACATAATGCATTTCACGAACACCGTAAACGATAGGTGTGTTGACTTCATCCGCTAATAAGAGTCAATTGTTTGTAAAATTTTGGAAAACCTGTCAATATTTGCCTTAAAACAAACTTGATTAAAAAAAGTAAAAACTACGCCATTTATTCTCAACAAGTGCAAACAGTTAATTAGAAACATCTAGTTTTAACTTAAATCCATGACACTGAGTTAACTACAAAAATAAATGGACGTATACAATTGTATCTTCGTAACCATGACGACTGCTGACAAAATGTTTGAAGGCCGAATATCGATAATGGACTCCTAACGCCCAGAAAATGTGTATAGAAAATGTTTGATTACGTTTAGCACATAGAAAGAAATCATTTCACCATTTTGTACGATTGTCCTGAGTGCAAACATGATAATTTCTACTGTATGAACTAAAGAGTTAATCACAATTAACTTCTAGTAAAGTATCTTTTAACAACCACAAACTATTTCATTTCTCCCCTCTTACAAATGAAGCCTCCCCTTGACCATAATCTTATGGTCGTTTAATGATCTCGATGCTAATTTTTTGGGGATATTCACTTTTTATCTCTGTAATACATAATTACCTTTATTCATAAGTAAACTTAAAATGTGAAATATTCTAAACTCTATTATATTACTTATTTGAAGGTTAAAGATTGAAACCTAAAATATTGTAAGATACGGCAGAGTCAAATGCCAGAGTATTTGTGTTGTATATACAAGATAACTAAATAACGTTGATTGAAACCTAAAATATTGTAAGATACGGCAGAGTCAAATGCCAGAGTATTTGTGTTGTATATACAAGATAACTAAATAACGTTGATTGAAACCTAAAATATTGTAAAATACGGCAGAGTCAAATGCCAGAGTATTTGGGTTGTAGATAACTAAATAACGTTGATTTATTTAAGTAATCGCTTGATATGATTTAGTGATGGTTTTTAGTTAGAATGAATCTCTTACACTGAATATACTAATTCAAGTTTCTTCATGATTTAACCGAGAAACTTGCTGTATTTTTCATTGATGAAGTGCTAGCCAAATGCTTGCGTATCAGTAATCACGAAACAGAAAACGTGTTGAAAATAACACAATTTGTTTTTTTTTGTGTAATATATATATATATATATATATACATACAATATTTGAAATGATTATGAAACCAGTGAATAAAATAGGCATAAAATGCAAATATTATGCGAGTCCTTTCCCTCTGTTGTATGCAAATGAATTGTAAAATGTTACAGCTTCATGTTGATAGTTTTAAATTATGATTCGCTCTCATTTAACCATTCAGCCTTATGCCTATAAGAGTACAGACAATCGTACTATTCCCAACAGTAGAGTGCCATTACACTCATTGTTCCCAGGACAGAAATGCCGTATGAAAAAACGTGTGGAAATCAGTTTTTTGGCTGGTGAATGCTGTCTCTCGTGACAGTCTGAATGGAGATGTTTCAGTAGAACTTGTATGGAAACTCTAAATAGGGTACGTGATTCTAGTTCGAGGCAGAAAGTCATGTTGAGTAACTCAGTATACGTTTTTTCTTGATACACGACAATCCCTTATACCATCTTGCCAATGGCTGCAAGTACATATGTGCATTTTACCTCTAGAACGGTAAGAAACACATTAGCACAAAATGATCTCAACGGATGTTTGGTTGCTCAAAATCACAGCTTAGAAGAGATTGCCAAATCAAAAGGCTGAAATAGGAATAAAATGTCAAACAATGGAATGATCAATGATGGAGGAGGGGAGCTGTTTACAGGTGAATCGAAATTCAAATCCTTTGGCAACAAGTTTGTTCAAGTACAAAGAAATACATTATAACACAGTCAACATACAACATCTATTGTGAAGCTTGCTGAGGAATAACAATAGTGTGGGCTACACCTCAGCCAGTGATAATGAAAATCTACACAACACTGATGGTACCCTAACTGTTGAAAGGTACAAGCATGTTTTTACCCATCACGTCATTCCCTCAGAAACAATAGCTGTTGGCCAGAAAATAATATTTCAGCAAGATAATGACACCAAGCATGCAGAAGATGTAATGAAACGATACCTGGTGGAAGAAAGAGGGCTTGGTCTCTATACGATTATGATAATGCTAATATGGAAACTTAAAGGTCGAACGGCATCAAAATAACTTGGCTGAATTTGGAGGAGTAGTACAAGACACTTGGAACTATTTATCAGATTCATTTGTGATAAAATTATGGTGGCGTAAATGTAACGGCAAGTTAAGAACAAATACAAAATACTAGTGCACTGTGCAACTTATTCGCTTTGCTGTCGTATTTTCTGTTATGATGTGTTGTACTAATGATGTACTGAAGATTCATTTGGAATTACTCATTGTTTGTGACTCGTGAATGTGTATCACCGGTGCATTTCTCTATTTATTTCCAACATATATATATATATATATATATACCAATAAAAATATATCGTGGGTAAATGGTTGAAATATAACCCTGATAAGTTGTGACGCTTTTAATACCTACGTGCAACACCAGAAACTGAGGCTTCAAATATAGGCAACATTTTTTTACAGTAGACATTCAAACAGCTATTGATTTTGACATTACATAGATAAAGAAGCTAGCAATTGGGGCATTGTTATAATTTTCACTTAATATTTACCTTCGCCCCGGTTCGCGCGTGTGTATGTGTGATTGTATATCTGTGTTTCCGCGCGCGTATCTCAAAACCTATAAACCGACGTACACAAAAATTTGGAACAAGATGGGATGTCATTATAGGACAGCCATCCCCAAATTTAGTCCAGATCCAAATTCGGATCCAGAATCTGGATTACTTTGAAGCATTTTTTTATAATGGAGAGATAGGGTATTTTGCGATTTTGGGTTAATAACTGTGTAAAGTGTGATCGGATTTGTAGCAAATGTCATGGTCACATTAAGGTTGAGACTTCTCAACACATTACAAAAAATGATCCGCATCGTTGATCATTCTGGATCTGAGAAGGATTTTCTGAGTTTTCGAAGGTGAAAGTTGACGTTATGCGATATAAACTCATGCAATATCGTAAAGGATCGGCGGGGTGAAGGTATATATAATCACTCTGAATGCTCTTGTTTACAAATGAAAAGTAAATAGGATGGGGAGAAGGTACAAAGATCGTTGAATTTCATTTGTTTTACGGCATTTAGTAATCAGAAAACAGACAAATATAAAAAGATACACGTATCTTGTTTTGCGTTTCTTCACCAAGACACCCTATTAACTAAATGAATTAACAAACTTTAATCCTAGTCCGTGAAAACAGTTAATTCTTTGACGTTTACCTGGATCAGTCCACGCAAACATAGGAGCGTTAAACTCAAACAAAATAATAATTTGTCGTAATCACAATTTAGTTTGCACAGAAAACAGTACCTACGGTTATCTTAGCTACAACGGGTTTTATTTGTTGGAATATTTAAACGTTGTGTGGTGGCGATGCATGGTTTGTTTGCAATTAAGCACAAAGTTACACAATGGGATATTTGTGATCTGCCCACCACTGGTATCGAAAGCCGGATTCTAGCGTTGTAAGTCCGCAGACATGCCGCTGTGCCACTGGGGGGGGGGGGCGATATATGGATTCTCTAAATATACCGTTTATTGTTTAGTAGAGTTACACTAATATTTCTTCTTTTTTTGAGTATATAGATAAAAATTCAAAACAGGTTTCACGTTTGATAACACGTTTTTAGGAAATAATCTAGTTTCATTAAGTTTTCTAATAGAAAAACTAACGGTATCTTTTAGTTTAAAGAGATAAACCACTCATATTATATACAACAACTAACTTTTACTTTTAGTTTAAGAGTATTTAAACATATTTTGAACAATACTAATATTATCCGGGAGAAAATTTTAAATTCATTTTAATGAAGTCACGCTTCAAGGACTCAAAAACATTTTTCTTCGATACTAACTTTTTATTGTTGTAAAATCATGCGACTAAACTACTTACAAATCTTAAGAACCACTCACGAGGCTTAAATATATTACATAATTATATTGCTTAGATTCATGGTTCTTTCGACTTAAAATATACTAGAAATCTAAGCTCAAGTTTCAAACGGTTTAGTTGGCGGAATTGTGAAATGATTTTAAGACTATTTCAATATAGAAACTTGCTCTTCATTATCCTGAGTATTCGCTAACTATATGAAGTACAAAAATGTTTGGATTATGTTGTCGAAACTTTAGTAATTCGAAAGAAATAAAAGTTTGTTCCAACATGAGTTCGTAACCCGAAACTAATCATCATTGGAGCATATTCTTATGTGTTGGTTGTATACGTACAAACAAGTACTTTGTGGTTAATCGTTTTTGTTAAATGTTACACGCTTTAGAGATTGGATAGATTGAAGAGCTTGCGGCGAGGACGTCCGAGATATCCACCAAGGTTTATAAATTAAATATTATATTCTGTCATTACTACCCCCTTGCGTAGTTCATAGAAAATGAACCAAGCAGAGATTACAAATACAAAAACCAATCTCTGTACACCGCGCACGTAATCTCAACTATACATATAGCAGAGCACTGTGGTCAGAATGTGGGTTAGGCCTAATGTATCAGTGATCGTAAATCACAGAATCTCACCAGGGGTCGCATGGCAATATCAAAAGAGCCGCACCTGCGCGCCACGAACGGCTGAAAATAAAATTATTTAAGGGCTATGCCGACAGCATCCTGCTGTAAGAAAGCCTATTACGTGACACTTCTGTGAACAAGAAGTACAAGAAGACAAAGTAACCATAATAGAGGCCATATTTACAGCCGTGACGTTAACAAGGTGTTAAAACACTTGGAACATGCATTGAAAAAAGAAAAGAAAAGACACTTATCACGTGATGATCCTATAACCACTATAGTCTGGGGCTAATCCAGGATTATCTCGGCATTACAAAGAATCGTAATATAATCGATAATGGTTCAATATCATGCTTTAAAAATTAGTAATATTGTGAGTATACACACATTTGATCAACTTCGTTATAATTTATAACAAAAGTCTGAATCAGATATATTTTATCATTTTTGAGCTTAATATAAAACATAATATTTTAATATTGATATAATACTTCTTATTATTTTACTGTTCTACAAACAGCAAATAAAAGAGCACTTTAATAGGGAAGAGAACGAACACACAACATAGTATATTTGTCTTTTATTAATAGTAATCAAATACAACATTTTCTACATCGATTTGAATCCAATACATAAAGAAAGCTCTCCAGAATTTCTAGCATTTTGGTAAATGCTTTTATACAAAATGTAACATTTTCATACTACACGATCTATAAATAATTAAAAATGTGATCAAACATTATTACATGGAAAGTAATATTATGCTACAACATGGTTTTCACGAAAGGCAACTAATCAATAGCACCCACCGACAACTCTTGGGCCACACTTATCTGACCGAGTAGTGGAATATGACCGTCACTTCTATACATAGTGCATCATGGCCTCAAGGTGCGGAGCGCGTTTTTTTTGCGATAAAGGGGAGCGAGTCACGAATCTTCGGATTCACAGTCCGTGAACGTTAATCACTTGGCCACGTCCGGCTCAACATTTAGGAAGCTGATGATTTTCGAAAAAAATAAAATTTTCTAAGACATGATTTTGGCAAAAATGTATTTTTTTTTATAATAGATTATTTTTCAACAGAAATTACGCGTTTTTTAGAGAAAATTTAATGATTTGTTTGATTTTTGTAAAGCACAAAGCTATACAATGAGCCATATGTGCAGTGTCCACAGCAGATATCGAAACCCGGTTTTAGCGTTGTAATCACGCATACTTACTGCTGAGCCACTGGGGAGAAGGGCGGAAGCATGGCCAGGTGGTTAGGGCGCTCGACTCGCAATCTGAGAGTCGCGGGTTCGAATCCACATCCCAACAAACATGCTCGCCCTTTCAGCCGTGAGGACGTTATCATTTGACGGTCAATCACATTATTCGTTGTTAAAAGAGTAGCCCAAGAGTTGGCGGTGGGTAGTGATGACTAGCTGCCTTCCCTCTTGCCTTACACTGCTAAATTAGGTATGGCTAGCGCAGATAGCCGTTGTGTAGCTTTGTGAGAAATTCAAACCAAACCTGGGAGGGGGAGCAAGAGTTCATGAAAATAAAAATTGTAGCATATGACTTTATAACAAAAGCATATTTTTATTATATGAATTTGTTTCTAACTTAAATAATGTAGAAATCCTCAAGTGTTATCATAATGCAGCTTTTCTCTTTTCAAAAATGTACTGATTTCATTTTGAAATCGTAACTGGGAGGGGGAGCAAGATTTCATGAAAATAAAAATTGTAGCATATGACTTTATATAATTTTTCTCTGTGGAGCTCAAGTACATATAGAAGACAAATTATCTATAACCGCAGTAAGTAACAAAATAAATCGATAGACTTTTTTAGCTTAGCTAGCGGTATTAGTTTTAAATGTGTTATGGTTCTATGTTATTAGGCCTAAGAAATCAAACTATTAGGCTTAACACAGATAAGATTTCTATAATGATTATTGTTCTTAATCCCATCTGTCCAGTGTTCTTCAGTTATATCTAATAATTTGATTAACCACATAGTGGTTTATGTAATCTGCTAATAATAATTAAAACTCTGCTATTTTCAGAAGTAATTATTCTTTCACGTAAAAGTGAACTTCAAAATATATTCTCTTCTGACTTTAACAGGTATAGATACCTGCGGTGGGCAGAGAATAGATCCCCACCATTGGCTCAGCGGTAAGTCTGAAGGCTTACAACTCTTTGATACTGGTGGTGGGCACAGCACGGATAACCCATTTTAAAAACAATTAACCTGACTGTAAACAAAATGTTTCAAAGTTTTTTAAAAAATCTTCAAGATTTACACTTTTAACTACCTTTAGCTATGTCACAGATTTCAGACCTTCCAGAATATTAAAGTAAGTTGAATTTCAAAGCATAATTTGATTTTTTTAAGAACTAGCTTTTTTTGAAGAGATTCATTATGATGAATAAGAGACATCGTTGAGATGTAATAAAAAACATCACTTATTTTATGGTATTTTGCTTTCTTCATTAAAGCGTTCCACTGGTTCTAAACCATGTTCCATAATTTCCTGTTGATTAATATCTCTTTTTTTTTCTATAAAAGTTTTTATGGGAAAACGTTTAGAGCAAAAGTAATTATTTATTCGTCACAACTAAAATTTTCATATTTAAAGGTCGACTTCTAAATAGAAAAGAAGTGGAAAGAAATAATATTTCTGATTGAGTGTAGATCTCAGACGTTTAAGTATTAATCTTTCCTTAATCCTCAAAGTGAGATCTTTTCTGCATAGCCGATGGTCTTAAAATGTCAAACACGCTGTGTAATGTTGCAGGCCAAGACATGTCGAACAACGTCAAATGTCACCTCTGCTGTGATCTTACCGAGATCTCTGATCAGATCAACAAGGCTTTACAGTTGATCAAATATAGCTGGAACAAAAGAAGGGCAACAACGTTTATAAACGCCACAAAAACGTTTTAAGGATATTTTCAGCCTAAACGGCACCTTATGCGACAAATGGGTTTAAACGGCCGGTCAGAGACCCCAAGGTTAAAGCATAGCCCGTCCCCAAATTAAAACTGCTGAACGACTTGAGAGAGCGCAACCAGGCAGCAAACAGCACTCGTCTTCTACACAGCTATTCTTACCCCCCCCCCCCAAAAAAAAGGCATTGAATGTCACGCTGAAAGTGCATAGCGTGTTCAACAACGTATTATGGTTTGAGTCTCGGACCATAGAAAATAGATACACACTTTTGAACTTTTTTGAATACCCAAAACTTTAGGTCGGAGGGAATTCGAACCTGCGACATTGTTTAATGCGGATTCGAATCCAGCCTGATTTCAATTTTCACTTCAGAGGACCGCGTGCACCGTAACCACAAGGCCAAAAACCAGGTCCGAAACGGGAGGAGGATCTATCCTTCACAAAATAAAATGTCATTCTTAACTGTAGCTTCACAATAAACTTGAATTCATGTTGGAGAAACAGTCAAGTCTCTTCGGGCGCACGAAAGTTTATCAATTTTGATTGGACTATGAACAGTTTATTTTATTAGAAGTTTTTGCTTTTACAGTAAGGAAAATTATGAATGATCACACCAGTGGTCGAAACGTCGTCCCTTGTTCTAAAAATAATAATCTTCCTTATTGTAAAAGCCGTGACTTGTAATAAGATAATGCTTATAATCAATAAGTAACCTCAAAACAAAACTATGATCAGTTTATTGAAATCGTGTACATTTTGAATAAAGTTGAGTCTCTATGCTATTAAATCAAACAGGAAACAATATAATTCTAAATCATATCAAATAGATGCAAACTTTTGAACTTTTCTGAATAGGCAAAAACTAAGGTCGGACGGGATTCGAACCTGCGACACTGTTTCACGCGGATGCGAATTCAGCCTGATTTCAATTTTCACTTCAGAGGATCGCGTGCCACCCTTAAAAAATTCTATACCATATACACATCTCTGCTCTACATAACAAAAGAAAAGTTTTAGAATAGTGTATGTTTAGAAACCATAAGCCCACTTACACTGGCTGAGCTATCCCTAAGCCCGCGTTGCTATAACGACAGTGTCTCTTAATCTGTTCAAGTAAATGTCAACAGAAAGAAACAAGCAGCCCATCAAAGTCTGACAGGTTAACTTGTATATATGTTCGACGACTCTATTGTCACGGTGGCCAGATCTGGCGTGTAATAAGGGAATCATTAAAGGTCAGGGTTGAATAGCACCCTTAGCGGGAAAAACGTGTCCTACTATAACAATGGACCAACGACCGTCCGTATGCCAGGAGACTAACCCCTCATTTTGAAGTTACGCCCAGCTTTATGTTTAGCGTTTGTGCCATTGCGGAGTGGACTATTAATGAGAATTTGATTGTAAAGCACGTGTCGTGTGTATATACGTCTTGCATCCACATAATGAGAAACGACGACCTATAAATCTTTCCCATGGATCGTGGATAGAAGTTAGACTGGAGAACAAAGACGAGCAACTTTCAAATTGCACGGCGAAAAGCAGAGAATCTGGCTTCCTTGTTTAATGTCACAATTTTACATCAGATGTCACTGTCATCTTCTTTAAAGATATTTAATTCTGTAGATTTCCAAGTTGTAAATATTAACCGTTGGTTCATTTTGTGGTGAATGTTTCTATTAGAATGCTATTAGCCTTAATGAAAACTCTTATGTGCTGGAAGGAGGTCGAATTTAACAAATAAAGGCTCAGTATTGTTGTTTCTAGCCCTAATAAAGAGTATGGCAAAAGGGTTTGAATTTCGCGAAAAGCTACACGAGGGCTATCTGCGCTAGTCGTCCTTAATTTAGCAGCGAAAGAAGGCAGCTAGTCACCACCACCACCCACCGCCAACTCTTGGGCTACTCTTTTACCAACGAATAATGGATTAATCGTCACATTATAACGCATCCATGGCTGAAAGGGCGAGCATGTTTGGTGGGACGGAGATTCGAGCCCGCGACCCTCAGATTTCGAGTCAAGCGCTCTAACCACCTGGCCATGCCGGGCCTGGGACAAAAGGGACCTGAAGTTGAGCGGTTAGGGCTCTTTATTTTGCACGTGTAAACCTACTGCCTACTACTCAAGATCAACAAAGTCTCAACTCTAGTGCCAATATGAGGACTACATATATATTACTCAGATATGAACATTTTAATCAGAAGATCAGAAATATTACCCAATAAGTACCAAAGACACAGCAGCGATGTGCTCGAAAGAACGAGGATTGAACTATTACACGTCATTAAAGCCAAGAAATGAATGTTTTTCTAGCTTTCAAAACGTATTACAGACTGCTTGTTCTAAATGAAGGGCAATAGCTTATTTTCTGTTGAATCGATTACAAATTAATGTTATTTTGTAATTCTTAGCATAGATTTAGCTTTTATGTTGTCGGTTTTCAGTCGGAGTTTGAAGAAAGTAAATAGTAAACTGGGTATTGATTCATATAATAATACAGGTATTCACACGTATTAGATGAAATGTTAATTATACTCATTTTGAAAAATATATTAACAATGAAGCAGGTTTAAAAACATGAAGTAATTAGAAAAAGATATCTTAGACTTAAAAATTACTCAAACATTAAGACATGCTGTTTTTTAAAAACAAACCATTCATATTTCAGGAAACAAATGTATTTAATAATGTCATTAGTAGCTTTCGTTTGAGTGTCTAAAATAGCAGCAGTACTTGTGTAACTCCGTAAAGTATCAATTAAGAAGATGGTATATCCCACACAAACAAAACTAAAAAAAACAAACTTTTACACTAATACAGATTAACTATTTAAAGTTTTCCTCAAATAGAGTAAAAAAAACAACATTATATCTGCCATGGTACAGTTATATTGTTAGGCGAGTGATGTACATAAATCTCTAATAAAAATCCTTTATGAATATTAAGTATTAAGCTCATTTTGACTAACCACATTTTTCTTTTTCAGTTTGACCAATTTAAAAAATTGCGATCCTGATCTCCACCGAAAATCAGATCTATACTCTTATCCTCACCTAAACTCTTTCCCATACTTATAGGAACTCTCTCTCATCCTCACGGAAAACACTTCCTTATTATAACCCATCTTTTATCCTCACCTAAACTCTTTTCCATACTTATAGGAACTCTCTCTCATCCTCACGGAAAAC
This sequence comes from Limulus polyphemus, assembly GCF_000517525.1. NCBI lineage: Eukaryota > Metazoa > Arthropoda > Merostomata > Xiphosura > Limulidae > Limulus > Limulus polyphemus. Next base: position 814,276 of record NW_013665690.1, read on the forward strand.
ATTTCCCTATTATAACCCATCTTTTATCCTCACCTAAACTCTTTTCCATACTTATAGGAACTCTCTCTCATCCTCACGGAAAACATTTCCTTATTATAACCCATCTTTTATTCTCCCCGAAACTCTTATTTGAACTCATCTCATATCCTAACCAAAATTATTCTCCATACTTATAGAAACTCTTCCTTATCCTCACCGAAACTCTTCCACATTGGAACTCATCTTTTGTCCTCACGAAACTCTTCTTCACCTTTATTGTAATTCATCTTTTGTCCTCACCGACAGTATTCCTTATTGTAACTTTTCCTTATTCTCACAGGAACTCATATCTTTACTGGAATTCGTCGTAATTCTTTCAGAAACTCGACCCTCATCCTTACTAGTACATACTCATTATCCTCACTGAATCTTACGTCCACACTTATTGAAATTCCCCTCAATCCTTCCTGGAACTACATCAATTTTTACTAGAACTCATCCTTCATCCATCTTGGAATTTTCCTCCATTTTTACTGTAATCCATTTTTAATTATTCCCATAAGTTTCTTCCATCCTCACTGGAATTCATCCCTTATCTTCATCAAAACTCTTCTACATCTTCGTGGAACTAGTCCGTTATTCTTGCTTCAAGTTATCCCCATCTATACTAGGGATTTCCTTCTTGTATAATAGTACAAAAGTCTGAAAACAACACAGGGCGTAAACCACGAATATAATAAGTCTCAAAAAGCTCATATAAAAATATACAAGAACACCAACTGGATTTAAGTGGAGGGTGGCGAGGGACAAACTAGCACAACAGAGGCTGTCCACAAATAGTTTCAAGTCCACAAGTCAGTTTCAAGGTGTTACATAATTTCAGCAATGTTCTCATGCAGTTGCAACCAGATTCAGTGGGCAAAACGTATAATTAAACACGCGAAAAATACATTTACAAAAAATTAAATAATACTAAAATTTACTCTTAATACAAACAATCAACAATAGTCATAACTCACTCATCTAGGTAAACTTTATTTCTGTTGGGCGAAGATTATCTTTAGCAAACATTTGTGCTATCTTGGTAGAACAAACACAGAAACAGTAAAGTGTATTGATGAGGTACTTTTTCTAAAGCACGGAATGGTAATTAGGTCAAATTTGAAATTATATACTGGGTATATCATCGAACTTTAACTGTTTTCTTGACTTTATCGAAAATAACGCTAAAGTAAGGTTATAATCAGCATCACCAAAGATTTGCGAGTCAAGTAAATCTGAGCAAGTTACCTTAGATTCACATAAAGATGTCATACGAAAGAAATATAGCATCAAAATTGGTAAAATATCGCTGAAAACCGAAAAGGTAGTAAATATGTTTGTTTTATAATTCTATTCAGACTCGTAATTCACCATATTTATTAGTGTTTCTATAAGGGATTATATTAGGATTGTGTAAAATTATCTGCACACTAAAAACCGAAAGTGTGATTTCAAACTTTTGTGGGTGTGAAGTACCAGTATAAGAGTTATACGAAAAAAGTGTGAATTCACACTTTTCACTAGAAAAAGTAATTTAACGTCCACAATAGAACTGTGAAATATTAAACAATAATATATATATATATATATATATTTAAAACCTATTATTCATACAAGTAAGATTAACAATACATGTTTATAATGTGAAGAATTATCGTCTTCTATACAACTGTGCTCATAAACTAATCATAAAATCGCATTAATGAAAATGATTTTGTTAACTTGTTCCAAACCATTTATAAATTCATAACTTTATACATATAGTAAGGGTATGTTTACTGGAATCGTTATTTATTACTTATTGGACAATAAAGTCTTCTGAAGACAAATCAGATCTTAAATATGAATGTTTTAAATTCCTTTTAAACGTAAACTACATTCAGTACTGCTTGTATTAGGAGCTAATCTTGGATTATGAAAAATTATCTAGCGGTATACAAAAACTTCTGAGGACAAAAGAAAATGTTTAATCTGTTTGAGTTTGGATTCTGCTTAAGCTAACTTTATACCTTCAGGGGGCTGTGCTGATGCACATGGACGTGAAGACTTAACTTTAGCAGCCAAGACTACCCAATATTAACCTATTTTAACTACATAATTGGTTCGATTTTTTAGCTAATGTAAGCGCGTTCGTGTGAGGCAGATAACGTTTAATTTTTGCAAAGTTTGTTTCTGTGACGTATGATTTTTTAAAGCACGTTTAATGTATTTATCACGAACAATCGTCTCTGAATGAATCATGGTCCTCTTTGCCAATGAAGATCGAGCCAGGCCCCAAATCTGTCATAATCAGATAATTTCAAAGTAAATGAAATTACCAAAACCTCAAAATAGTCAAATTGAGATTATATTTAAAACTAGATTAATGAGAAATAAAACTAAGAAATTGGAGCATTTAAAAATCTATTTTTGTTTTTGTTTTACATTTTTACTGGGGCAGACAAAGCTAATCCTAAAATTGTCATGGACGTTTATTTCTCTTCCATAAATAATTCAAAACATGATAACTAAGAAAGAAATTATATTTTGTTTGTTTGTTGTTAAGCGCAAGGCTACACAATGGGCTATCTGTGCTGCACCTACCACGGGCATCGAAGTCAGATTTTTAGAGTTACAAGTGGGCAGACTTACCGCCGAGCCACATGGGATAGAACATTAAAGAACATAACTCTTGAGAAATACGTTGAAATATTTATATATAAAAAGACGTTTAAAAACTTTATTTGCATAAATTAGACTATAAAACTCTATCTTATTTCGAAAATATGCCCTAAATTCGTTACGAAATTGCAGCTAAAAGATCAGAAAATTTGAAGCACCTTCTTCATTATTACGCTATTTTCAAAAGTAATTAACAATGAACGTGTTCAAGAATCATAATTACACTTTGCTTTTGTTTTAAAATTTCGCACAAACTATTTGCCCATAGACTTTTCTAATTTTGAACTGCTAGCTGGAGGGAAGGCACCTAGTTAACAAGACCCACCATAAACTTATGGAACACTTTTTTCTAACCGAATAATGGATGTGATCGTCACCTTTCTAACACATCCATGCACGTTTTTGGAGCAAAGGAGCGCGAAGCATGAATGATCGGATTTTCAGTTCGAACACGCTAACCGTTAGGCTACACCCAGCCCCTATATCATACTCAAAATAATCCACATAAATATACTTAAAGTTTAAAAGATGTAGTGTTTTATATCTAAACCATAAAATATTTCATTTTTCACGATAATTAGATACGAATTAATAAATATAAACCCCCCAATGCATAATAGGGTTATCATTATGTGGAAACGAAACATTAGTAGGGCGCTAACATGTCTTTCAAGTCTCCGTGGAAAGAACTAAAGACATGGTTGAAAAAGGGCATTAATGAATAATCATAGTAACTTCGGATCAGAGAAAGCAATGTACTAAAAACTAATGTGGTTCTCGGTATAACTAATTAAGTACATTTTTCTTGTGTATCAACTTATAAAGGCTAGAATGCATTCTTTCATCAGTTGAATATCCTCCCTGTTCACAATATTTTTGGCCATAAACCCAATAACGTCTCACAAGGTTCGGTCAACTTAGGAGGTTTAGGTTAGTTTTAAATACAAATTCTATACTATCGATCTTTATAATTAACGAGAAATTAAAATAAAATAAACGTAATTATAATCGATATAGTAAGTTTTACACCAATAGTATTGAAGAAAGGCAGAATAAATAAATAAAGTGACATACCTTAGTAAGAGAACCCATAAACACTAGTTTCTGCCTTAAAACTTAAGTCAAAGTAATATTTCATCCTCTAGATACTCTCGTGCCACAGATACAGCAGAATAGGTTAAGTCAATGATTTTTCCACTGTGGTAGGTGGGGCTAATGTCGGTGGTACGCAAAAAATATCAGTGTAAAAAAATTATAAAATTTATAACAATTCCAATTTGAGCTTCCCGCGTGCATATACACACCACTCTCTTCATTTTAAAACTCGTCCTCCGCTTGCATAGACCAGTCAATGTTTCCTTCCCTTCAAATTGAAAAAAAAATGTCGCACCACATATTCTTCAATTCTACCCCTCAAAAAAATCTTTCTCGTTAATGGGTAAATGTTAAAAATAGTTATTTATGCTAATAGGTTTTCGATTTTCAAAAATTAGGTCTGAATTTATATTTGAACAATCAAAAAATGTTACGCGGGCTTGAAAAGTTTGAGAAACACTGGAATAGGCTATTCATTACGTATCAATGACACAGCAATGGGAAAACTAAAACAAGAACAGTAGAGTATTGTGTAAAGTACAAAAATAAGATGTCAATATTTGGTGTTACACTTCAGGTTTCCACTTTAAAAGCTACATTCTTTCAGTAAGTTATATAAAGTAAGATAACTCGTATTCGAACGTTTTTTATCCTTCTACGTTTCTGAAATTGGTAAACAAGGGGAATTCGTCTAGCGGGGGAAGGGGGGGGTTGTCTTCTGTGATGACTAAATAGAGTGTCGGCCGTGCCTGTGACAGCAATCTGGAGATATCTGATTCGACGTCAACTGTGTCTTGACAAACAACTTTCATTCTTAGGAGGATTTGAGTTTTGTCATTTGCTCGGCTGGACAACGGGTAGAAATTTCAAATAAAAACGTTGCTCGGAACTCACCACTAAGGCTGGAGGCGAACATGTAATATGAGAAGGTTGGTAGTTGAGAGCCTATCAGATAGTACAGCGACTATCCTGCCTACATACACACACACGCAAAGGAAAATAGAAAAAAGGTCAGACATTTCTGGTGAACGTTAAGAAGTAGACACCTGACAAGTCTGTGAGTCAGCTTTACATGCACTCCGTGACGTTCGTCAACTGGATTCTTGAAAAGACAGACAACAGTTTCTTTAGTCAAGAGTCCACGCACATCCCCGAGATGTGGTATTTTATAGAACTTGAGGGAAAGAGGTTGACCTTCATTGACCTTCAGTTAGTCACATCGTGATGCATATCTATATACTGGGTCAGGTTGAAGGCGCATATTCATCCTTGAAAAGTCTGGCTTTGTGTGCATGTGAACAGACTTACATCAATCTACATTATTAACCATTCAAAGCAGAACTGAAATTCCTGATTCAGTTGTTCCTTGAGTTTACGTTCATCGCTTCTCCTATCTGTTAGCTGTTTTATATTACAACTAATATATTCATTGTTTCTGCTGATTTATATACCTATAGAACTAGAAAAACAAGTGTTGTATTCATTGTTTATCCGGATTTATATTCCTTTAGAGCTAGGAAAACAATGATGTATTCATTGCTTCTTCTAGTTTATATGCCTGTAACAATGATGAAATAATTCTGTACATATACTGTTTTTTGAGGTGTAGGTTTATATGATGCTGACAACAATGTATTCGCTGTTTCTCCCGGATTACATTCTTGTAACACTGGCAGTCAAGTATTTTTGTATTAATTATTTTTGTAGGTTTACATATATAAATGTGCAACACTGCTAAAGATACGTATATATAGTTTGTTTGTACTAAAGCACAAAGCTACACAAAGAGCTATCTGTGCTGTGCCCGCCACGGGTATCGAAACCCGGTTTTACCGTTATATGTCTCCAGACTTACCGCTGTGCCCCTGGAAAGCAGATAGATAGGTAGATTCATAGTTTATCGTGTTTTCTTTTCCTCTTACATCTTTGAAATTATTTGGCGCATTAACGTTTGTTTTGCTTATCTTATTGAAATTATGTTAAAGAGCTAATGTATATTAATCATTTCTTCTGATTTGTATTCGTATAACATTGCTAAACAAAACAGTTTGTTGTTTCTTATATAGTTATTCCTGTGTATAACTTTGATAAAAGAACGGATTTATATTTGTTCAGTATAGTTTATAATTGCATAACATTGTTAAAAGAACTGCTTTTGCCCCTCCCAAGCGGTCGCCCTCAAGTGGCACAGCGGCATGTCTGCGGACTTACAACGCTAGCAACCGGGTTTCGATACCCGTCGTGAGAAGAGCACAGACAGCCCATTGTGTAGCTTTGTGCTTAACTACAAACAAACAAACAAACCCAAGCGGCAAGTCTTAAGGATTATAACGCTAAAATTCGAGTTTCGATACCTGTGGTGGGTACACCATTATGTAGCTTTGTGCTTAACAACAAACAAATAACAATTGTTTTATTGTTTTTCAATAACTGATGTACTGACTGTTTTAATTGGTTTATATCTTCATGGTACTATTTAAAATGTCTTAATAATTTATTGTGGTTTAAAACTAATATTGAATGTTTCTTCTCTATAGTCCTATAACACTATGTTTCACAGATTTTTTCATTTTATCTTGTTTGATATTCCTATAAGAGAACTGATGTATTCATACTTTTTTTCCTCGTTTATATTATTGTAAAAATGGTTAAACACTTTTATACATTTATTCTATTTACTGGTTTATATTCTTTAAACACTAATTAAAGACGGGACCTATACATCATTTCTTCTGGTTCATAACTATTACTGAAGGTCATTTACAAGTTTGACGTACTAGGACTGAAGACAATCATGCACTATCCGCTTCTTAACAATGGCTTTCCAGCAATGTTTCCATAATATCAGGCTTTTTTGGGTCTACATTTTACAATGGTTCTCTTAAGCAGAACAAAGGCCCAAGATTTCTTTTGAGCTGTATCAGAGGATTTAATAAATATGTAGTCACACGTGATCGTTCTAACTCAAGTTGCTTCGGCAATCAACCTCTTGGAAACAACCCTTGATTTCAAAATGTGACTGGATCTTGTGAGTATTAGTCAACTTCAATTTATTATTTATTATCTTTAAATGGTACTAGGTTATACGTCCAATTTCATTGCAGCCTTTTCAGATCAAAAAGTCCTATTTTATAACCATAACCTTCAAGTTACAGAGGAAGACATTAATTCTGATTGGTTTGAAGTGTAATTTCGGTGCCCGTTGCTGTCCTAAAAGATCTGCTGTACAAATTTCCCGTTTCCATGGAGAACATTGAAGATCTCTTCTTCGAAATGTTATATCTACTCTTTGGCCCTTCATTGTTCAAAACAGCCTCGTTGTAGACCCCTTCTTGGAAATGTTGTATACATTCTTTGGCCTTTCATTCTTGAACAGCCTCGTTGTAGGCTCCTTCTTCGAAATGTTGTATGTATTCTTTGGCCTCTAATTGTTGAACAGCTTTGTTGTAGACTCTTTCTTCGAAATGTTGTATCTACTCATTGGCTCTTCATTGTTCAAAACAGCCTCGTTGTAGACCCCTCCTTCGAAATGTTGTATCTATTCTTTGGCCCCTCATTGTTGAACAGCCTCGTTGTTGACCCCCTTCTTCGAAATGTTGTATCTATTCTTTGGCCCTTCATTGATGAACAGCCTCGTTGCAAGAACATTTCTCTTCAGAAAGAGCGGTTATATATTCATCCAACAACCGATCAAGTTTTGAAGATATAAATAATTTGTCAAAAAGGTCTGCTGTTATATTCGGGACAGATTCCTGTTTATTGTGCGACCACATTTCTAGAGCCATTCCGACATGTGCAGAGAAACGAAAGCTAATTTACACAATCTAGAAATTGCCCTCTATGCACTGACTGGTCACTTTATTAAAACCTCAGACTGATCTATGTCGGACCACCTTTTGCCATAGAAAGAATCTATTGCAGGCTCTGACAAAATGCTTAAAGTGTTTTATTTTATTGCAGCCCATTTGATCAAAATCAAAGACAGAAACTGGATCATATTTCTCGGAAGAAATATATGATGAAAAATTTTACATTTGAATTCACTCAGAAGTCTTTGCTTTGATTGCACTAGTTAAAGAAGATGGGTTAAATCATTCTCGTGCTTTTCTAAGCAATTTTAGATAATATGAATAGCGTAAATTGTTACATATCATCATATGAAGGACGAGTTCTTGTTCACAAATGCTGAAATTCAGCATTATGGGTTGGACTTGATTGACGACAACATTGAGATACATTATTGATGTTATTCACCCTTTTAATTGAATCAACCCTCCAATATCACGAGAACATTCTTCACACTATTAATTACACCCCTTCCGTGCAGTAACTTTAACTGTGAGAACAACACAAATAGGGTTAAATACCTTATGCGATTTGTCCACACGTTTAGCTGATTATCAGCACTGAAACGGATGTAAAATGATTCATCGGACTACCTCACTCATTTCCAATCATTCCTGTAGGGCAACAGTTTCCGTTTTAAGCACCACTGAAGACAGAATAGGTTTTCAGCTACGAATGGATATTTTCTGTATTACACTTTTGATGGCACTATTGAAGGTTGTTAACTGAAGTCAGTTAATTTGGAATTCTGTTGTCTGTTGCACTTAATAAACCTGTTATACCATCTTTTATTTTCTCGATCATTCATTGGTGGTTTGCAGGCACACTTCTTCCTACAGGAAGATATTTTAACTCTCGACTGCTACCATTCTAATAACAAGTGACTTTGAACAGCCGGCGAAAGAAATGGTATTAACTAATGACACTGCTGCTATGTGAACACCCACAATAATACCAATTTTAAACTATATATATATATATATCTTTGCTTTTGCTTGCCTATTATCTTGCAGACTAGTTGTAATGCGACAGCATTTTTGCAGTCTCAAGGCTCATGTAGTAATTCTATAGTAATTCAGCTTGTAGCTTTATATGTATGTATATGTGTTCGCACAGTTAACTCATCCCACTGTTCTGGAGCTATCAAGTCCAAACTTAGCAAGCGGACTCAGGGTAACACGGGGGGAATCTTTATCTACATAGTATAGCCCCTAACAACGCCTCAGAAGGTTACCCAGCCATGATGGTGTCTAAGACTAGGTTTGCAGGGTATTGCTGAAACACGACCTGACATCACATTTTGAACCCGCTCTGGACCCCCCCTCCTCTCCTCAGGACTACTATGTTTGAAACTGTATTCATACCCCCACTTACAATGTAGCGGGATCAAACTTGGCATACGTGTTCAGGTACCCAAAAACAGGTGTCCTAAAAGTCCCATGGTACGAACCCACACCCCCATTGGGGCAGCTATAGAAGTAATTGGGGATAATGAAGGAACTTGATCGGTACACTTGGACCTCTGTGGACCTTAAGAGAACCTTAGCGCGGGTAGTTTATGTTAGCCCGTTATTTTATACATGCAATAATTTTGAGCGTATGTTAAATGCGTGCAGGAATTTTTGGGAATACGACCTGACAGTGTATATGACTAAATAAATTGAATTTTTCTAACCTTCCACTCGATTTCAAACTTTTCTTATGATGGTAAGATAAGCGAATGTTGTGTTAAAAAGAGGATACAGTAGTACTCGTATTTTTCGATCAACATTAGAACTGGAAGCTATTATGTAAATATGTCTTAGGTTGTGCAATTTAAAACATATTTTTATATGACGAAACATTAACTTAAAAATGTTATTTTATTGATCCATTCCCTCGAAGTGACAGCTCCTATGATTTTTTTTTTCAGAGTTCTGCAAATTTGCTCACAGAAGAAGAATAAAACAGCTTCTAGAAAACAACAAGCATAAACAGCTGTTATAGAAACAAGAACACGTTAAGACATGACACTAAAGAGCTTATGTATCTGTTTGTATTTCGAATATTTACAGAAATATCTTGCGAGAGACAATGTTTGAAAAAAAAATTCATTTGAAATAAAGCTGTTCAAATTTGTGTAAACTACCGACTTAAATGTATTAGATTCTTTATTCTTTATGAATAAGTGTCATAAGAGTGTCTTGATTGTGTATTTTGAGGGTTTCTTTTTCAGCAGAAGGGCAAGACATGTTGAAAGGCTAACACTAAGAAAACAGAACCTTGCTTGGGACTTACATCCTGTTCTCCTCGCGCTCTTACTGCAGCACGAGACTTAAAAAGTACACTTCAACAGGTTAAGTTTGCTAAATTCATCAGCCAAAACTAACATCGGCAAGCTCTGCTTGTACTTACATCAACGAAACAACTGAGGGCGGTAGAAAGTTTCCGGCGCTGTGATCTGCACATCTTTCAGCGGGTGTTGCCCGCACCTGTCAATCATTTTTCATCACCTTGCCTCCCCACACGTCACTTCCGCTAATCTGCAAAGATTTATGACAGGGGTAAGATTTGATCCGTAGCCACTGTTAACCAATGGCAGTTTGTTGAAGTACATTTAATAATTAAACAGAGTTAGAAGTAATACGAATTCTCCTGGAAAACATAAATGTTGTTTCTAGATGTAATCCACCAAATAAACTAAAGGGATCTAACTCCGACAGAAGCTTAAAGGAAAAAAGAATGTTGAAGGAACGAAACAGCTTCAGAGTTAGAGTAATCCCGCCATCCAGTTTCTCTACTGGCTTTTCTTGTGAGCAAAAACATGATGGAGGTGGCATTCATCTGTTGCAGTGTACAAATTATAGCCTTGTTTTGTCCCAATGGTCTGTTTTTCTTGAAGAATACTTCTAGTTGTTTTAAAACAACCGAGCATTTTAGCAACGTGTCGAATCTGGAAAAAAATATTTACGTGTCTCCTGACAAAGACTTTTGAGGACTTCCTTATAAGCCCTGAAAAAATGACTTGTCCTACCACCAAAAAAAAAAAAAAAAAAAAGAAAAGAAAAAAGAAAACAACAAAAAAAATCTAAACTTAAATAAACTTAAGTTTAGCCTCCCAGTGGCACAGCGGTATGTCTGCGGACTTAC